>NC_143259.1:89692551-89998385 GCF_984573655.1 Nuphar pumila
CAATCCTCAGTTTGGATCAGACTGCCATATTGGTTCGGTTGGGGCTGAATCAGGCCGCCAATAGGGCAGCCGCGGGCAACTACACGGGTCTCGGTGCCAAAGGGGCTGGATCCGAGGGTCTGGTCCATAGGACCGTACCACCCTGTCCAACACGCTCAGGTCTGAACATATTTGTTCAGACCTGGACCAAAGGAAGGTGGCCGCACATGGCCTGGGTGCCCAACACCACAAGGCTGACACTCGGTTCCAACAAATGAAAAACCAAGGCTGGCACCGTGTGCCAACCCGACTGCCAACACACTCAGGCCTGAACCTTGGTTCAGACCTGCATGCAAAAGTAGGTTAGCCGAAGGGAGAAAGGGCCTGGGTGCTCAGCACCACACGGCTCCACCCGGTTCCAATCAATGAAGAAACCGGGCTGACACCAAGTGCCAAGCCCGGGCTGGGTCTAAGCTCACGCACCAGCCAACCCAGCTGGCTGTAGTGCTGGTCTGAACCCATGGTTCGGGCCTGCACTTCAGCCCAACCACGGCTACAAAAAAAGAAACTCGAAACACAAAAATTCTGGGTGCCCAATGCTGAGCGCGCGGGCCACCTGCAAGGCACCCAACTCCAATCGCAGGGTAGGAGGGTCAGCTGCAGGGGTCTGGTCCATGGGACCAGACCTTGCGTCTACTAGAATGGGAGCTGGGAGCCCATTGGCTCGAACTATAGCTACTGAGCAGGGTTGGGCGCCTGCCATGGGCCGGCCCCAACCTGCTAAAACGCTTGGGTACCCGGTTGACCCTTACGCCAAGGTCCGAATAGGACCAACGAATCTATATATATAAAGGGCCCGAAAAGGCCTGGTCACGCCTTGACCCAATCCAACACAAGCTACAACACCAGTCCCAAACGTGTTGGTACTGGGTTGAACCCAAGGCGCCAAGCAAAACCCATTGATGGTGTTGATGGCTGCAGCACACCAACTGTGCTTGCATGCATTGCAAAAGGGTGCTAAAGGAGCTGGGTGTGTGTTGGACGAGCCCAGCTCAATCCAGTACACCCCAACAAAGGTAACACGTGAAAAAAAAAGATCTAGCTATGACAGCCATAGGCGTATTGCTGGAGCTAAAAAAAAATAAAGTGAAAGAAGCTGGAAAACGCTATTGATAACCCAACATAACATGCATTCAATATGACATGGAATAATGCATCCAAAGGCAAAAGAATTCGGTAAAATGGAGAAGAAGTTCTTAAACATGAGCAAGTATGAACAATAACCCAAAAAGAAAACCATGGAAAGAAACTTGTTACACTAATCTGCCTAAGGAGCATGCACGCATAGGTGCATTTGCATCCTCGGTTTCATGAAGTACCGAATCTTGTAGATATATCGTGTTGAATCTTCACCTTGAAACTTGGAAATGGAGGAAGGTGTTGCAGCTCCTCTACAACGCCAATGGAGAAGCACTCCCACGGCTGGGAGGAAGAAGGAAAGTGAGAGGGAAAGAGAGTTTGGGAGAGAGAATGAGAGTGAGGTGTTAGAAAAAAATCACCCCCTAATGGGGCTTGACTTTTCCAAGAAGGTTTTAAAGAAGTTGGGGTTAAGATGGAGGGTGGAAAAACACCCATCCAAGATGTAGGGCTGGGGTGGAACACGGTTCTCCACCGCCGCCCAGCCCTTTCAATCATCTTAAGAGATTTGAAATTTTACTTTTTAAATTACAGGAATGCCATGGGGCTGCCGCCCTATGCATCCAATGGTGTATGTTCAAAGCCAATGATGGCTCTTGTAACGCCCCGGATTTCCAAAACAAAGCTAAGTTAAATTTTTCATGAATTTCTTTTTTTTTTCTTTGCAGCGGAACTTAGAAAGCTTTTAGCAGCGGAATAAGACAATAATGAGTCGTCGGTTTTAGAAAACTCTGAGCACGTTGCAGGTATGTGGCCAAGCAACTCATTGACCACCAAAGTGTTCCATTTTATCGAAAGCACATGTTTATTACAACACTACTGCTTAGAAAAGCAGTGAAGGTTCAATAAAAAGGAAGCAGTACAACTCTGTCTAGAGAAACCCTGGAACTCGATGCCGCCTTGTGTAAACACCCCAAATTTTCACTCACCCCCCCGACATCTCCACCAAACATCATCATCCAGCCTCTGAAATCGCTGGAGGGCAAAATGGTCATTTTCTGAGCTCGGACCTTGCAAAAGTCCAAATTTCATCTGCAACTCTCAAATTTTCTCTATTTTTATCTCAGATGTTCAAGATTTTACTCCTGACAGGAGACAGACATCTCCAAGTCTTGATTCAAGATTGCATTTCATAAGACATGACATTGCATATCATTGCATGAGCATTTCAAATCACTGCACTGCACAGCATGTCATTTCGAGGTCCAGAACTCTTGATTTCAAAATTTTCAATCCAGATTAGAATTTCAACTCTTTTCAAAATTGATTTCAAAGCCCTGGGTCATTCAAAATTATCAATTTTTCCCATTTTACCCCTAGGACTCTGAATTTCAAAATATTTCCTCAGGAAAACCATCTGGATAGTTTTCAATATGGATTTGAGTCACTTCACCTCAGATTTTGCCCTTTTTGACAATTTCAAATATCTTTCTTTTACAAAATCGCCCTACAAGGGCCAACTCTCTCCAAAAAATTCTGTTTTGCCCATTAGTCCAGATTTTATGAAAATTCCAAAAAGAAGTTGTTGTTTTATCCTTATTTCAATAAAGAAGCAATGTGGGACCCACACTGAGGTGGTGTCACACAAGCTTTCCTTTTGAAAATTTGAATTTTGAAAAAACCCAAAAATATAGGAGCCTTGTCCCCTGGATTGGTGCCACTTGTCTTTTCTCTCTCCTCCCATTTCCATGCCAAGTGTCAGTGTGGGGCTACCTTCAGAAGCCGCCACATGTCTGCCATGTGTCAGTATCCATCCTGCGCCATGTGTCATTTCAAAGACTACCAGGAGATGCCAAGTGTCATAGGTTGTCCTGTCTAGAAAAAGTGGAGTTTGTCTCCTCTGAGGTGGCGCCACTTGAAGTGTGTCTCCTGCAGGGGACACGTGTCAACCTCTCCTTCCTTCTAGAAAAGTAGCCTGACACATGTCCTCTCCCTATTTTTTTCAGAAAAGTAGGAAACATGTGTCACTCATAAATTCCTACAGAAAAAGTAGGCTTGTCTCCTCTGAGGTGGCGCCATCTGGAGTGTCTCTTGTAGAGGACACATGGCAAGCTCTCATTTCCTCAGAAAAAGCAAGTGCCATGTGTCATTTTCTGCTTTCTTCAGAAAAGCTAGAATTCAAATATTCAAAAATTCCCATAGGTGGCGAAAATCAAGAACTCCTACCTTTTTCATCCTGTCTGAGATGGCGCCACATGGCTTGGCCCACCTTCTCTCCCCTCTGCCACGTGTCATTCTCTGCTTCTTTCAGAAAAAGTAGAGGACACATGTCTTCTCCCTACCTCTTTTAGAAAAGTAGGAGACACATGTCACTCCTGGCCTTCTTCAGAAAAAGCAAACCATTTAAAATTCAAACAGGGCACTAGGTGGCGAAAATCCAGAGCTCTGATTTCCCAGATGGCCTATGAGAGCGCCACATGTCCCTTCCCTCTTTTTCCTCCCTCTTGCCACATGGCATTGTAGGAGCCACCCTGAGGTGGCGCCACATGTCCACCCTCCATTCCTCCAGGGCCAACCTCTATTTGAATTTCAAACTCCCCCCTGAGGTGGCGCCATTTGAGAAAGCCTCTCCAGACAACTGACACTTGTCCGCCACATGTCCAGATCTCCTTTCATCAGAAAAAGCAAAATTCAAATTCCTCTGAGGTGGCGCCTTCTGAGCCCACTGCTCTGTCCTTCTGACATGTGTCAAACACCTTTTGAGGTGGCACCATTCCAGGACTCCACTTGGCTCCATTTTTATTTTTTATTATTTTAAATAAAGGTAGCCCACCATGAGGTGGCGCCACCTGAGGACTCCCTACAAAAGGTGAGTTTGAATTTCAAATTCCAAGAGAGCACCCTCTGAGGTGGCGCCTTCTGGGAGCTCCCTGCAGAGAGAATCAAGCTAACTTTTGAAAAATTCCAAATTCCCCCTGCTGAGGTGTCTCACCCACAAATTTCCATTTTTTTATTTTTCTCAAAAAATCAAAATAGCCTTTTGAGGTGGCGCCACCTGAGGGCTCCCTGCAGAAGACAAATTCGAATTTCAAACCCCTCAGATGACACCCCCTGAGATGGCACCACATGGAGGGCTCGGATTGAACCTGTTTGAATTTCAAAAATTTTCAGAAAAGTTATAAAAACAAGGGTTCACGCCCAGCCTAAAGGAGATCATTTTTTTAGCTCTGGTGAACTTGGAAAATCCGACCTAGCCTTCCTAGAATCAGATTTTGAACTGTGGAATTCGTGTCCCCTTTGGCTCATTGAAGAAGGTGGAGCAGAGCTCGTGCTGTGGCGAATTCGATTCCAACAGAGGTCGATTTTTGTGAACCATCCGAAGCCCGGAGCGAAGGACGAAGGAAGCTCGTGATAGCTGCCCCTTTCAAGAGCTCCTACGCTGCGTAACGAAGCAAGGTGCACTTCTTTTCCCATTGATTGGATTCTATAATCCGAATCGGGAGTCGTTTGAAGAAAGAGCTCATCCGAGGGATGGATTGAGCTATTCTCATAAAACGACATACATAAAATGTTTCATTATGTTTCATTGATGCTTTTTAACATTCATATAGTTAGCTAGGTTTAATTTGCATTTTATTTCATTCATTTAGTACATTTCATGAATTAATTAGGATTAATTTAGCCTTTATTTCAATTCTGCTTATTTTCAGTAGGTCTCTGTTTTTGTCAGTCAGTCCACACGTCATTTCATGCATTTTTTTTTTAAAAATCCCAAAAAAATCACAGAATGCGCCCTTAGGTGTCCCTGAAATTTTGCCAAAAATTCGGAGGCATTTGAATTTGTTTACTGCGGTAAACATTCAAAATGGCAAGTCGGGTTTTGTTACCCGGGATACGTTTTGAAAATCATTTTCCGACTTGTAAAATCGAGATATCCCTCATGGGAGATCCGATTTTCGATCCGAAAGATGTTTTGAACTCGGGAGAATGTCTAGTTTTTAATATGATTTTATCAGATTTTTATGATTTTGTTTTATGTCTGACAAAAATCCGAGATGTCGGTACACGTGTCAGAGCCTAATTTGGGCCTCTGAGATCTTGGATCGACTTAGGGCTATGGTTTCTCTTTGTGTGTTGCTCCAAATCCAAAACTGTAAAAAGTGAAAGTGGTTTCCAAGATGTCCTCTGTTTGAATCTGAAAGCCTGTAATTTTTAGAACAGTGTTGACCCCTGCTTCGGATTTTTCTTGTCAGCCCCCTGTTTTGCTACATTTGTCTGTTCTGTTAGTTTAGGCAGAAATAGTTATATTTTTATCTGTGTTTCCGTTGATCAAATGCCGAAGTCATAAACATGAAAGTTGTTCATGTAGGTGTCGTTCATAGCTCTGATTAATTGCATAAATTTCCATGACTGTTTGATATTTTTTTAGCATTTTACATCAGATTAGTGTGATTTTTACCCCTGTCTGAACTAAATCCCTGTTATTGAACTCACCATGGCTCAAATCCCGAGGCTGTAAAAACCAAAAATGTTCCATTTCGGGTCTTTTATCAGTCTGCAAAATATCAGGAGTTTCCATGGTGTAAATCTTGCATTATCATATTAGGCATTGCATTTGGTTCGGATCCATAGGCAAAATCCATCAATTTTAGGACTTTCTTTGAATTTTAGCATTTAAATCATATCATTTCGTGATTTTTAGCATTCTAGGTTGTTTATCAAAGTAAGTAGATGCTTCACACCGAATTTGGTGCAATTTGGAATCCATTTGAGGTTCGGATCATCCATA
Organism: Nuphar pumila; assembly: GCF_984573655.1. Lineage (NCBI taxonomy): Eukaryota > Viridiplantae > Streptophyta > Magnoliopsida > Nymphaeales > Nymphaeaceae > Nuphar > Nuphar pumila. The sequence continues at coordinate 89,698,457 of NC_143259.1, forward strand.
ATACCAAAGCAGGGCCCCGCAGGACCCGGATCCAAGCGAAAAACAAGCGAAATTCGTTATTTGGTTAAATTTCAAATTGTCAAATTCTGATTTTACAGTCCTAATGTGTTTAGAAGCATGTCATATTGCATTTCATCATCATTGAATTCAATTTGAATTTCGAAATCCCAATTTTACTAAGTTTTCCTTCAAAAAAAAAACCCTGATTTTAAAGGTGTAACTTTAATTTTAGGGGTATTTTGGTCATTTTGACCCCAATTCCGAATTTCAAACTGTTTTCCACTGAATTCCCTGCATTTACATCATTTCAAAACATCAAGGAAGCACGAGAATAGGGTTTATATCCAATTAAATCCAATAATTTCATAATATTATTGGAAAATCTTGGAAAAACCCACATATTTGAGCTAACTTTATTTCAAGCTTGGCAGGGACATTCCAAAGAAGGAGCTGAAGTCTGCAAATTTCTTTTATTTCCTTTATTTAGTGATGTAATAATGCAAATTTTGGAATAAGAGATTTAATTTCCTGCTTAGACTAGGATGCATATCATATAGTTTGAATTTATGCAATATCATGTCTCTATGATTCATACATCTCATTTCAAAAGCACTATGGATGTTCACGAATGGCACGTGCACCAACTCTTAGGGAGTTGATGGACTCGGTGGGATCCATATTTACGGCCCTAGTCGGAATATGGACGAGACCCAGATCCATCATCTTTCTACTAGTCACATTGAGCCTACACTCTTAGGCTATCTTAAAATGCACATCATATTTCCAAAGTTTTCAAAATCATGTGCATCAAATCAACTAAATTCTGAACATATTCATGGCCACAGTCAGAATATGTGAAGGATTTATCTTGACTTAATGCACATTTTTCCAACAAATCTCTTAGAAAATCTTTTCAAAGTGCATTCATTCACTTATGTCATTTGCATCATAGAATCATTGATTTTCTCAAGATTTTCTCAAGAAAACTTCATTCTCAAGAAATCGATTTCTCAAGAAACTCTAAGAATCTTTCAAAATCGGTTTTCCAAAGACAAGTTTTTCCACAGTTTTCCCAGGAAAATGATATTTTCTTAAGATATTCAAAAGAGTTTTCCAATCTTTCTTCAAGATCCAAAATCGATTTCCAAGTATTTAAAAAGGTAAAATTCCCAGGATTTCGATTCCCCAAGTTTTGAATTTCCTTCTCCAATGAGTTTTCCTATAAATTTTCCATCATTTTCCTAAGAAAACTCTCAAAGTCCAAGTTTTCCTAAGAAGTGTTTCCCTTTTCAAAAAGGTTCATCTTTTCTCAGGAATCACTTCCATTTTCCCAAGATTTTCAACTATTTCTGATTTTTCCACATCTTTATAAGCTTTCTCATGTTTTCAAAAACCCCTTTTTTATCTGAGTTTCCTGAGAAATTGACCTTTTTCCTGAGAGATTCTTTCCAACTCCAAATGTTTTTCTAAGCATACATCATGTTTTCCAACTGGCATTTTCCAAAATCTCATAGCACATGCCTGAATTCTCTGTGCATTTAGGATAGAACATAACTTCGATAATTTAACCAAGTCAAGCATAGTTTTGGTCCTTGGTTCGATTACCCCTGTTAAAGGCGGCAGAAACGGTCGAACCTCGTACGGACAGGTCGAGCCCCATCCCATGGATTTTCCCGCAATTTTAAAAAACGGAGGCGAGTATTTCAAAACAATTCCCAAAATCCGGTCAAAGTTTGAGGCGCGAAAGCGTTTCTCTCTTTTTCTCTTCCGCAAGGAAGGGGAGACGGGGGAAAAATTTCGCGACGATAACAGGTTTGGCGACCGTGATGGGACCTGTCCTTGTCTGACCTAAATTATGCTTGACTTAGTTAAATTATCAAAATTATGTTCACAAAATGTCAGCTCTTTTACTTTCAATATCATGTGAGCCTAGGAGCCTAGATTCTGACCTAGCTGACATTGATTGCATATAGCTTAGGCATGGTTTGGTAGGACCAGATTGAGGAGATATTTTCATGCTCACATAGACTTAGGTCTAAATACAACTCTCCTCAATTTAGGATCTGAATGCAAACAATGTATGCTTCTTCAAAGATTTTCAAAATCTATCTCTCTAGGATTTAGAGCCATCTATTTCTTGCATGTGATCATTTTTTCAAAACTCCATTACCTATCATTACCCGGTCTTCACGTTGCTGGGCTCTCTTCCAGAACCCTAGTTCGGGACAGAGCCTCACAACTGGGCCACCTATTTGGGTTAACACCCCCCTACTACGTACCGCGGGCCACAGTCCGAAGTATATCGGTAGGCGCTCAAGGATGTTGGAAAACCTTACCTTAGAACCAGAGTGGAAATTCTATGCCACGTACCTCGGATTTCGATTCGGGTATATCGGCATAACTGAATTGGACAAAGATGATCTGAACTTAGAGTTAGGATTAAGGTCCTACAGCTGTTTTCAAAATGATGCATCTAGAGTCAGCTTCTTAGGGAGTGCTGAATGTGCATAAATGTCTATGCAGGATGTGAGTTTGTATGCTACTTTTATTTCTCTCATATTTTTTTCAAAAATATCTTTCCAAATATCCATATTCTCATATTTTCCTTTATTTTCTAAAACCCTGGATGGTTTTTCCCAAATATCCCTTTTCTTCCAAAACTCCAGGTGATTTTTCATTCTCCCTTTCTACTGGATCTCGAATTTCCAGCTGCATTTTTATCCTGCCTGCAATTTTTCAAAATCATATGTTTTCTCTCATTGGATTTTCGATCCTGTTGTTTACTTGCAAAATTCTTCACCGCATTTTCCTCGTGCATACCTTGATTATTGTGGTGGAAATTGTTTACCCACTTGCCTTCTTCTTACTTTAAATCTGTTTCCGGATTGTTTTTCCAAGAGGTATCTCTTTCCTTCAAAATGGTATTTTCCTCATGGTTGACGACCTCGCCTAGGTAACAAGGCACATTTTCCGTTGTTCATTTCTCTTACAAAGAATGACAACATAATTGTCGTGACTCCAACGATGACTCCATCCCTAGTAATGGGATATTCTTCCAATTGTCCACCATATAATTTTCTTCCCAATCCAAAAATTTCCTCAGAGTCTAATCAAGACCTTATCCTGCAGAGAGCCTTCGCAACATTTGATGGTTCAGACAAGGTCAGGGAAGAAGACCGCACCAATTCAGCGTATCAGTTACTCATCAACATCAGAAGGAGAGATGAATTCGCCAAGGTCAGACAAAGACCAAGAGCAGCCAGAAGATGATGGTATCGACCCTCAGATGTACGCAATGTTTCAGAAGATGATGAAGAGGATGATGAGTGAGCAGGCTGGCACCAGCTCAGACAAAAATCCATTCAGTCAGAGAATTAGAGATCGTGTGGCCAAGAGGTCAACCAAGTCCTCTGAGGAGAATGTTCAAGATACTTCAGACGAAGATGATACCGATGAAGAATATGAGGTGCCTCCGGCATTTCATAAATGTGGCCAAAGGAGGAGTCACAAATCAAAAAGTCAGGTCGCAGAAGAGCCCCTGCAAGCACAATTCAGGGAAATGGCCAGAGTGGTCAAGGATCTGCAAGCCCGCGACAAGGGCAATAAAGTCTTCACCAGCGAGGACTTCTACGACGGTTTAGAAGGGGATGATGATCTGGAGAATCTTCCCCGAAAATTCATCAAGTTCGATGGTTCTGGCGACCCAAAAGCCCATCTCGCCATGTTCTTCGCTGAATGCTCTAGGTTCAAGAGAGACAACAGAGCATTGTTCTTATGCTTTCCCCGCAGCCTGGAAGGAGTCGCAGCCAAATGGTACGCGGAACATGTCAATCCTATAGAACTGAAAGAGTTCGACAAAGTCGTGAATTTGTTCGTTGAACGGTTCTTGTTCAATACTGAAGCGCTCCCAACATTGAGCCATCTCTGCAACCTAAGGCAGAATGAAAATGAAAAGGCAAGGGACTTCATTCGCAGATGGAGAGAGACCTGCAACAAAATGAGGGATCCTATATCAGAAAAACATGCTTTATCATTGATCCTTAATAATTTTTTGCAACCTCTGAGAGGATTAATTTCTACCTCACCATCTAAATCTTTTGTTGAACTCATTGAACGAGCAGAATGGCTCGAGTTGAGTGTGAAGAATGGAGTATATGAAGGCTTCACATTTTCCAAGAATAACTCTCAAGGTGAACAAAAGAAGAAGGCTCACTTCACTTTTGCGGCCAAATCTTTCAATAATAGCAAAGGCAACAAGAATGATCATAGTTTGGAGAGAATCAAAAAGCAAAAGGGGAAGGACATCAACAGTGATAAACCTCTCCAATCTAGCCCTCAACATCAAAAGAAAGATCAGGAAAAATCAAAGCGCAAGGACTGGAGAACTGATCGAGAATTCACCCCTCTGGATCAGACACTCGAGAGTATCCTCGAGTATATGCTTGAGAAAGACCTTGTTCGATTGCCTAAAGCTGCTGATCCTCCAGCAATTATGGGCAGATTCAAAGAACAATTTTGCAAGTTTCATCGAGCAGTAGGGCATGATACAGAAAACTGCTTCGTCCTTAAGAACATTGTTCAAGACTGCATTGACAAGAAGCTCCTCGTTGAAGATGAAAAGGAAGACTAGTCATCCTGACAAAGATTTTTTCTACAATCATTCAAGAAGATGACAATGCCAACAATTTCCCATTTCCCATCTTGCTTTTTCAAAAGAATAATGTAATCCCATTCTCTTTCCTTGATTTTAAAACATCAATAAAGTCATCAAATTTTTTTTCAATAGCTTGGTGTCGTCTTATTTACTTTCTCTTCCTTTTCATAATGTTTCTCTTGTGAGGAATGATCTTGAGGACATCTATCAGTCAAGAAACTTGTTGCCTTATTCATCAATTGTCCTTCTTCTATTCAAAACTTTCTCCCTAGTTACACTGGGGCATTTTTTTGAAAAATTTATCTTTACCTCAAAACATCCTGTATGTAGGCAGGATAAACCATTCTCTCATTTTGCATATATATGCACTCATTTGCATTCATTTGCACTTCATTTGCATTTCATGTGCATGTGCATTGCATTTGCATTGACTATGCACCCAATTCCATTCCCCTTCAGGTTAAGGGATAAACCTGAATCATTTTCCATAATTCTTCAATTTCGACCCTCGGGTCATCCAATTCTTCAATTTCGATCTCCGGGTCACCCAATTCCCAATTTTAAAATCACCAAAATTCTCAATTTTGATCGCCAGGTCATCCAATTTTCATTCCCCGTTCAGGATAAGGGGATAATCCTGAAACCATTCATAGAAGCAATCCAACTCTCTATAATGGTCCTCGTTCTTCATTGAACTGATATTGTTCCAAGTGAACTGATAGTCGTTCTTCATTGAACTGATAGTGTGCCAAGTGAACTGATAGTCGTTCTTCATTGAACTGATATTGTTCCCAGTGAACTGATAGTTGTTCTTCATCGAACTGATAGTGTTCCAACCAAACTGATAGTGTTCTAAGTGAACTGATAGTCGTTCTTCATTGAACTGATAGTGTTCAAGTGAACTGATAGTCGTTCTTCATTGAACTAATATTGTTCCAAGTGAACTGATAGTCGTTCTTCATCGAACTGATAGTGTTCCCAGTGAACTGATAGTCGTTCTTCATCGAACTGATAGTGTTCCAAGTGAACTGATAGTCGTTCTTCATCGAACTGATAGTGTTCCAAGTGAACTGATAGTCGTTCTTCATTGAACTGATAGTGTTCAAGTGAACTGATAGTCGTTCTTCATTGAACTGATAGTGTTCCAAGTGAACTGATAGTCGTTCTTCATTGAACTGATATTGTTCCCAGTGAACTGATAGTCGTTCTTCATCGAACTGATAGTGTTCCAAGTGAACTGATAGTCGTTCTTCATTGAATTGATATTGTTCCAAGTGAACTGATAGTCGTTCTTCATCGAACTGATAGTGTTCCAAGTGAACTGATAGTCGTTCTTCATCGAACTGATAGTGTTCCAAGTGAACTGATAGTCGTTCTTCATTGAACTCATAGTGTTCAAGTGAACTGATAGTCGTTCTTCATTGAACTGATAGTGTTCCAAGTGAATTGATATTGTTCCAAGTGAACTGATAGTCGTTCTTCATCGAACTGATAGTGTTCCAAGTGAACTGATAGTCGTTCTTCATCGAACTGATAGTGTTCCAAGTGAACTGATAGTCGTTCTTCATTGAACTGATAGTATTCCAAGCGAACTGATAGTCATTCTTCATCGAACTGATAGTGTTCCAAGTGAACTGATAGTCATTCTTTATCGAACTGATAGTGTTCCAAGTGAACTGATAGTCGTTCCTCATCGAATTGATAGTGTTCCAAGTGAACTGATAGTCGTTCTTCATCGAACTGATAGTGTTCCAAGTGAACTGATAGTCGTTCTTCATTGAACTGATAGTATTCCAAGTGAACTGATAGTCGTTCTTAATTGAACTGATATTATTCCCACTGATGGTTGTTCTTAATCGAGCTAATATTGTTCCCAGCAAACCGATGGGCGTTCTTAATTGAACTGATATTGTTTCCAGCGAACCGATGGTCGTTCTTAATTGAACTGATATTGTTCCCAGTGAACTGATAGTCACCTCCTTTGAGAAAAAGAGAAGAGAATTTTTGTCACGGATGCGTTAAGCTGGACCTCATGTGCTCTCTTTCATCAAGGATTTCAAGAAAATTTTGTCAATTTGTCAATCAATTGTTGATTTCAAAATTTTATTGCATAAATCTTTACCTCAGTTTACCTTCAGCATTACTTTCAAAAGAGTGAAGCTTTTGCGAAAAGAGATTCAATCTTCAAATTCGTTCTATTTGACCAACCAAAAGGATGAAGGATAAATCCTCGATATGGCCAGAAAAGAAGATTCAATGTTATTGAAAAGCCGTAGATGATCGATATTGATCACAGTCAATGGCGCATCTTTAAGGTTTATTCTTGTAAAGACAAGGCAGTGGAAATATCCTGAGCGCTAGAAAAGAGAGCGTTTACCCAAGCCCCGTTTCCTCAAAATCACCTAAGCTGCAATTAAATATCCGCAAAAGGGAGCTCTCACCTGTCGTCAAGATGAAGGCGAATTAGGCGAGTAGACCCCTGGGGCCAAAGAAGATTCGAAACATCTCCAAGATGACGGAGTTTGTGACGGGTCCTTCCAGGGAAAGTCCAAAGCACTGTCGAGATGAAGGCAGATGCGATGAACCTCTCGACAATCCCTAAAAGATATTTAATTTCAGCTATCGCCCAAAGATCTCCAAACCCATCGTCCAAGAAGGATCGAAACATCTCCAAGTTGAAGGAGTTTGTGACGTACCCTTCCCAAAAGAGAGAAAGAGAGGAAAAAGAAAGAGAGAAAAAGTCAGAACATCTCCAAAATAAAGGAGAATGTAGCAAAAAAAACCCAGAGAGCCAAAAGAGTGCAGAAAGATTGTCAAGAGAGAAGCTCTCAGGATATCAAACTGCCAAATTTATCAAGAATCCTCTTTAACTTTGTGAAATTCTATTATCAATATTCTTTCATCAATTGCTTTCATAATATCAAATTCTCTTTCCTGCTCATATCAAGGAAATTGATAACTTCCTTGAAGAAGGTCAATTGCAAGCAATTTGGATTTCAAGTCTCGATTCTACGAAGTGAACCCTGTTTGAAGGTAATGCTTTGGGTAAAAAAGAAGGAATATCTTTGCAACAATGTGCAACATTTTCAAATATTTTGAATCAACAGCAAAATTTCCAACATTTTGACAATATTTTCTAGCTATCCTGACATGAAGTGAGAGCTCGATATCCGTCTTCGATGCATCCTGACACCAATTTTAAATCCCTCCTAAGGACTTGATTCCTTCCCTTCTTTGAGAGCATGAACTCTCAAATTTGCACACTTCCCTGTGTCCCCACTGTCCCACCATAGACAGTCCCATTTCGGTTCGAGGTCGAACCACCAATCATTTCCCGCAAAAGGCAATTTCAAAAGCTGATTTTAGTCTCAGCAATGAGACGCCCAAAACCAATCCCTTTTCAAGCTTTAGGGACCCCATTTTCCTTCCTTTTGCAAAAACCCTATTGGATTTATTGTGCAAAATCCAAAGGTTCCATCATGGTCTCTTCCTTCGAGGATTCCATTCCATTTTCCGCCCGATCAGGATAAGGGTACAAACCTGAGCCTCACTCAAAGAGGTATTTCATTTTCCGCCCGATCAGGATAAGGGTACAAACCTGAGCCTCACTCAAAGAGGTATTTCATTTTCCGCCCGATCAGGATAAGGGTACAAACCTGAGCCTCATTCAAAGAGGTATTTCATTTTCCGCCCGATCAGGATAAGGGTACAAACCTGAGCCTCATTCAAAGAGGTATTCCATTTTCCGCTCGATCAGGATAAGGGTACAAACCTGAGCCTCAATCAAAGAGGTATTTCATCTTCCGCCCGATCAGGTTAAGGGTACAAACCTGAGTCTCATTTCGATGAGATATTCCATTCCCCAATCAGGTCAAGGGTCAAAACCTGAGCTTCGTTCCATGCGAGGTATTTCTGTCCCATCAGGTTAAGGGTCAAACCTGAGCTTCGTTCCATGCGAGGTATTTCTGTCCCATCCAGGTTAAGGGCATAAACCTGAACTTCACTCTCATAGAGTGAATCTTTTCTCTCCATTCTTCGCTTCATATCTACCATCTTCCTCGGGCTAATTTCTTCACACCCAGTCAGATCCTTCTAACTGGGGCATTTTTTTCGTATAGCCCAAATTTGGTGTGTTTTCTTTGCCACTAAGCTCGGCCATGAGCCGGCTTAGTAGCAAAGAGGGGCATCTGTAAACACCCCAAATTTTCACTCACCCCCCCGACATCTCCACCAAACATCATCATCCAGCCTCTGAAATCGCTGGAGGGCAAAATGGTCATTTTCTGAGCTCGGACCTTGCAAAAGTCCAAATTTCATCTGCAACTCTCAAATTTTCTCTATTTTTATCTCAGATGTTCAAGATTTTACTCCTGACAGGAGACAGACATCTCCAAGTCTTGATTCAAGATTGCATTTCATAAGACATGACATTGCATATCATTGCATGAGCATTTCAAATCACTGCACTGCACAGCATGTCATTTCGAGGTCCAGAACTCTTGATTTCAAAATTTTCAATCCAGATTAGAATTTCAACTCTTTTCAAAATTGATTTCAAAGCCCTGGGTCATTCAAAATTATCAATTTTTCCCATTTTACCCCCAGGACTCTGAATTTCAAAATATTTCCTCAGGAAAACCATCTGGATAGTTTTCAATATGGATTTGAGTCACTTCACCTCAGATTTTGCCCTTTTTGACAATTTCAAATATCTTTCTTTTACAAAATCGCCCTACAAGGGCCAACTCTCTCCAAAAAATTCTGTTTTGCCCATTAGTCCAGATTTTATGAAAATTCCAAAAAGAAGTTGTTGTTTTATCCTTATTTCAATAAAGAAGCAATGTGGGACCCACACTGAGGTGGTGTCACACAAGCTTTCCTTTTGAAAATTTGAATTTTGAAAAAACCCAAAAATATAGGAGCCTTGTCCCCTGGATTGGTGCCACTTGTCTTTTCTCTCTCCTCCCATTTCCATGCCAAGTGTCAGTGTGGGGCTACCTTCAGAAGCCGCCACATGTCTGCCATGTGTCAGTATCCATCCTGCGCCATGTGTCATTTCAAAGACTACCAGGAGATGCCAAGTGTCATAGGTTGTCCTGTCTAGAAAAAGTGGAGTTTGTCTCCTCTGAGGTGGCGCCACTTGAAGTGTGTCTCCTGCAGGGGACACGTGTCAACCTCTCCTTCCTTCTAGAAAAGTAGCCTGACACATGTCCTCTCCCTATTTTTTTCAGAAAAGTAGGAAACATGTGTCACTCATAAATTCCTACAGAAAAAGTAGGCTTGTCTCCTCTGAGGTGGCGCCATCTGGAGTGTCTCTTGTAGAGGACACATGGCAAGCTCTCATTTCCTCAGAAAAAGCAAGTGCCATGTGTCATTTTCTGCTTTCTTCAGAAAAGCTAGAATTCAAATATTCAAAAATTCCCATAGGTGGCGAAAATCAAGAACTCCTACCTTTTTCATCCTGTCTGAGATGGCGCCACATGGCTTGGCCCACCTTCTCTCCCCTCTGCCACGTGTCATTCTCTGCTTCTTTCAGAAAAAGTAGAGGACACATGTCTTCTCCCTACCTCTTTTAGAAAAGTAGGAGACACATGTCACTCCTGACCTTCTTCAGAAAAAGCAAACCATTTAAAATTCAAACAGGGCACTAGGTGGCGAAAATCCAGAGCTCTGATTTCCCAGATGGCCTATGAGAGCGCCACATGTCCCTTCCCTCTTTTTCCTCCCTCTTGCCACATGGCATTGTAGGAGCCACCCTGAGGTGGCGCCACATGTCCACCCTCCATTCCTCCAGGGCCAACCTCTATTTGAATTTCAAACTCCCCCCTGAGGTGGCGCCATTTGAGAAAGCCTCTCCAGACAACTGACACTTGTCCGCCACATGTCCAGATCTCCTTTCATCAGAAAAAGCAAAATTCAAATTCCTCTGAGGTGGCGCCTTCTGAGCCCACTGCTCTGTCCTTCTGACATGTGTCAAACACCTTTTGAGGTGGCACCATTCCAGGACTCCACTTGGCTCCATTTTTATTTTTTATTATTTTAAATAAAGGTAGCCCACCATGAGGTGGCGCCACCTGAGGACTCCCTACAAAAGGTGAGTTTGAATTTCAAATTCCAAGAGAGCACCCTCTGAGGTGGCGCCTTCTGGGAGCTCCCTGCAGAGAGAATCAAGCTAACTTTTGAAAAATTCCAAATTCCCCCTGCTGAGGTGTCTCACCCACAAATTTCCATTTTTTTATTTTTCTCAAAAAATCAAAATAGCCTTTTGAGGTGGCGCCACCTGAGGGCTCCCTGCAGAAGACAAATTCGAATTTCAAACCCCTCAGATGACACCCCCTGAGATGGCACCACATGGAGGGCTCGGATTGAACCTGTTTGAATTTCAAAAATTTTCAGAAAAGTTATAAAAACAAGGGTTCACGCCCAGCCTAAAGGAGATCATTTTTTTAGCTCTGGTGAACTTGGAAAATCCGACCTAGCCTTCCTAGAATCAGATTTTGAACTGTGGAATTCGTGTCCCCTTTGGCTCATTGAAGAAGGTGGAGCAGAGCTCGTGCTGTGGCGAATTCGATTCCAACAGAGGTCGATTTTTGTGAACCATCCGAAGCCCGGAGCGAAGGACGAAGGAAGCTCGTGATAGCTGCCCCTTTCAAGAGCTCCTACGCTGCGTAACGAAGCAAGGTGCACTTCTTTTCCCATTGATTGGATTCTATAATCCGAATCGGGAGTCGTTTGAAGAAAGAGCTCATCCGAGGGATGGATTGAGCTATTCTCATAAAACGACATACATAAAATGTTTCATTATGCTTCATTGATGCTTTTTAACATTCATATAGTTAGCTAGGTTTAATTTGCATTTTATTTCATTCATTTAGTACATTTCATGAATTAATTAGGATTAATTTAGCCTTTATTTCAATTCTGCTTATTTTCAGTAGGTCTCTGTTTTTGTCAGTCAGTCCACACGTCATTTCATGCATTTGTTTTTATTAAAAATCCCAACAAAATCACAGAATGCGCCCTTAGGTGACCCTGAAATTTTGCCAAAAATTCGGAGGCATTTGAATTTGTTTACTGCGGTAAACATTCAAAATGGCAAGTCGGGTTTTGTTACCCGGGATACGTTTTGAAAATCATTTTCCAACTTGTAAAATCGAGATATCCCTCATGGGAGATCCGATTTTCGATCCGAAAGATGTTTTGAACTCGGGAGAATGTCTAGTTTTTAATATGATTTTCTCAGATTTTTATGATTTTGGTTTATGTCTGACAAAAATCCGAGATGTCGGTACACGTGTCAGAGCCTAATTTGGGCCTCTGAGATCTTGGATCGACTTAGGGCTATGGTTTCTCTTTGTGTGTTGCTCCAAATACAAAACTGTAAAAAGTGAAAGTGGTTTCCAAGATGTCCTCTGTTTGAATCTGAGAGCCTGTAATTTTTAGAACAGTGTTGACCCCTGCTTCGGATTTTTCTTGTCAGCCCCCTGTTTTGCTACATTTGTCTGTTCTGTTAGTTTAGGCAGAAATAGTTATATTTTTATCTGTGTTTCCGTTGATCAAATGCCGAAGTCATAAACATGAAAGTTGTTCATGTAGGTGTCGTTCATAGCTCTGATTAATTGCATAAATTTCCATGGCTGTTTGATATTTTTTTAGCATTTTACATCAGATTAGTGTGATTTTTACCCCTGTCTGAACTAAATCCCTGTTATTGAACTCACCATGGCTCAAATCCCGAGGCTGTAAAAACCAAAAATGTTCCATTTCGGGTCTTTTATCAGTCTGCAAAATATCAGGAGTTTCCATGGTGTAAATCTTGCATTATCATATTAGGCATTGCATTTGGTTCGGATCCATAGGCAAAATCCATCAATTTTAGGACTTTCTTTGAATTTTAGCATTTAAATCATATCATTTCGTGATTTTTAGCATTTTAGGTTGTTTATCAAAGTAAGTAGATGCTTCACACCGAATTTGGTGCAATTTGGAATCCATTTGAGGTTCGGATCATCCATAATACCAAAGCAGGGCCCCGCAGGACCCGGATCCAAGCGAAAAACAAGCGAAATTCGTTATTTGGTTAAATTTCAAATTGTCAAATTCTGATTTTACAGTCCTAATGTGTTTAGAAGCATGTCATATTGCATTTCATCATCATTGAATTCAATTTGAATTTCGAAATCCCAATTTTACTAAGTTTTCCTTCAAAAAAAAAACCCTGATTTTAAAGGTGTAACTTTAATTTTAGGGGTATTTTGGTCATTTTGACCCCAATTCCGAATTTCAAACTGTTTTCCACTGAATTCCCTGCATTTACATCATTTCAAAACATCAAGGAAGCACGAGAATAGGGTTTATATCCAATTAAATCCAATAATTTCATAATATTATTGGAAAATCTTGGAAAAACCCACATATTTGAGCTAACTTTATTTCAAGCTTGGCAGGGACATTCCAAAGAAGGAGCTGAAGTCTGCAAATTTCTTTTATTTCCTTTATTTAGTGATGTAATAATGCAAATTTTGGAATAAGAGATTTAATTTCCTGCTTAGACTAGGATGCATATCATATAGTTTGAATTTATGCAATATCATGTCTCTATGATTCATACATCTCATTTCAAAAGCACTATGGATGTTCACGAATGGCACGTGCACCAACTCTTAGGGAGTTGATGGACTCGGTGGGATCCATATTTACGGCCCTAGTCGGAATATGGACGAGACCCAGATCCATCATCTTTCTACTAGTCACATTGAGCCTACACTCTTAGGCTATCTTAAAATGCACATCATATTTCCAAAGTTTTCAAAATCATGTGCATCAAATCAACTAAATTCTGAACATATTCATGGCCACAGTCAGAATATGTGAAGGATTTATCTTGACTTAATGCACATTTTTCCAACAAATCTCTTAGAAAATCTTTTCAAAGTGCATTCATTCACTTATGTCATTTGCATCATAGAATCATTGATTTTCTCAAGATTTTCTCAAGAAAACTTCATTCTCAAGAAATCGATTTCTCAAGAAACTCTAAGAATCTTTCAAAATCGGTTTTCCAAAGACAAGTTTTTCCACAGTTTTCCTAGGAAAATGATATTTTCTTAAGATATTCAAAAGAGTTTTCCAATCTTTCTTCAAGATCCAAAATCGATTTCCAAGTATTTAAAAAGGTAAAATTCCCAGGATTTCGATTCCCCAAGTTTTGAATTTCCTTCTCCAATGAGTTTTCCTATAAATTTTCCATCATTTTCCTAAGAAAACTCTCAAAGTCCAAGTTTTCCTAAGAAGTGTTTCCCTTTTCAAAAAGGTTCATCTTTTCTCAGGAATCACTTCCATTTTCCCAAGATTTTCAACTATTTCTGATTTTTCCACATCTTTATAAGCTTTCTCATGTTTTCAAAAACCCCTTTTTTATCTGAGTTTCCTGAGAAATTGACCTTTTTCCTGAGAGATTCTTTCCAACTCCAAATGTTTTTCTAAGCATACATCATGTTTTCCAACTGGCATTTTCCAAAATCTCATAGCACATGCCTGAATTCTCTGTGCATTTAGGATAGAACATAACTTCGATAATTTAACCAAGTCAAGCATAGTTTTGGTCCTTGGTTCGATTACCCCTGTTAAAGGCGGCAGGAACGGTCGAACCTCGTACCGACAGGTCGAGCCCCATCCCATGGATTTTCCCGCAATTTTAAAAAACGGAGGCGAGTATTTCAAAACAATTTCCAAAATCCGGTCAAAGTTTGAGGCGCGAAAGCGTTTCTCTCTTTTTCTCTTCCGCAAGGAAGGGGAGACGGGGGAAAAATTTCGCGACGATAACACCTTGCTCCGCATATCGCCACGCAGGTTCAACACCTGAAATCCCCATAAAACGGGGTCAGAACCACTGATGGTCTGGTAAGTAGGCAAACACCTATCTATTCAACTCAAGTAAATGCATAGACCACTCAGGGTCGCAGTTCGTAATACGACGCTCAAGCCTCCATGACTTAGCGTATATCGCAAAAGCCTCATCAGGGCTATGAGTTGAACATCCACGCAAGTCGTCATGACTTCGCATAAGCCTCTTCAGGGCTGTGAGTTAGAATAACCTCTTAAGTCTCTACGACTTAGCCTTGACTTCCTCAGAGTCACGAATGGATGTCTAGCTCAAGCCTTTATGCTTGGCACATCCGTATCCTACGAATCTAAGGACAGCTCTCCGAGCTTCACTTAGTCGTACAGATATCAATGGGGTTCTTTCCCAATCGGTCTAGTAGTATACCGACCATGACACCTTCACAAAGGTTATGCAGGACTGACTCAACAACGTCATCCACTCATACATTCAAAGTAGCGCTGTACCTAAGCTAATGCTTTGTTTCGATAATTGCACCTCCCCCTGGGCTTAGGAGACTCATATCTGGGCGACAACGCGACAATCTGGGGGTTGATTATTCTATGTATTTTAGATACCCCAGAGGCCTGTTGACCCCATTCCCCTAGTAGGACGGTACAGCATACCGGAAGAGATCCTTACTAGATATCCGAATGCATTCTGCTACTGCAGTAGTTGGGTTCAATCCTTAGATATTTAAGGATAACCACGACCTCCATACCTCTGAGTGACGAAGGCCATCAATGAACTCTATCAGGTTCGGGTGAAATATATGTCACTCAAGGTTGCGCCATCACCGTCTTCCTCGGTGAGAAATTCTGAAAGGGGCCTGCCGGTCTTACAATTACTTGACGAACATTGCATGCCTATAGGGCAGCCTTTGAGAAGTATGTACCCGACCCCAATCAACCACACGGTTTTCACCGTGGAACAAAGGTTTTATTCATATGCATGCTTAACTCTGCTCTCGGCACTTCGGCCTTGACGAGCACTTCACCTCTTTCGGTGGAAACAACACACTCCGGCTCAGCAACCCTTACGAGTCTGGTTGTCTGATAATTCTTAATGAGCATGCACATGACTCGATCTCTACAGATCGGCTACTCGGCGTATCTTTAGGCAACGAGCTCAGGACCTTGTCAAGGCGCTACCACTACTTTGGCGCAACGGCTCTTACAAGTATGATGCCCTTGCAGGTGTCAGGGAGACGAGTCATTCTAACATCGCTCCAACAAGGGACATCATTGTGCCACTTAACTGGTTCTGGCAGCTCTTCTGCCAACCATTCTGTCGACACCTTCTCTGCTCTACCGGCAGTGGTGCAACGAACCTCTTTACATCGTAGAAAGCGTTCCATAAACTGGGTAGCACTTCTGCTACGTTCTTTCTGAGCTATTCTTAGCCCTTCAGGAATTTTAGCAGCACTTCCTCTCTTTAACGGAGAAAGCGTGCGTTTTCTTTTATCCATTTCAGCGGCATCTCCCCTCTTTGGTGGGAAATCGCTACGCTTAACTCGGGAAATGGATGTGCACCATTGTGCGTACTTTGCATCCATCAAGGTTACAGGAACCTTGGGCCATAGCCAGGCCATACGTAATTGATTTAGTCTTTACGTAAAGAGCATTTTGCCAAAAGGCGAAGCCTTTCCAATAGGGGCTTCATTCGTCAAGCAGAATCTTGCACGAGGAGCGGTAAGGGAATCACATTGGCGATTTGATCTCCATTTGAACGCTCACTTATGCGCCGTATATGTAATATAAGCAGAAGCCTGAGCTTTATACAACGGCGGCGTAAAGGAAATGCATATACTATTGTTCAGGGTGTGTAACTGAACGAAATATTCTACATATATAACAAAACAGGAGCCTTGGCATCGTTCGACGCGATGGCGTAAGTAAATGCATAATCGAAAGTGCTTTAATCGGAAGTACAAAAAGCAGGGAGCCTTGGCATCATACGACGCGACGGCAAAGGTAAATTACATAGCCTGTGCGATATAAGACGCGTCGACAGAATCAACAGATATACACCTAGATCTGTATCCAACGATAGTTACGAGGCGAGCGAGTGAACACCGAAGTGTCCTAGAGGGCTCAACCAAGAACTAGGGTGAGATACTATTTTGAAGAACGCATATACTG
The DNA here is from genome assembly GCF_984573655.1 of Nuphar pumila. Lineage (NCBI taxonomy): Eukaryota > Viridiplantae > Streptophyta > Magnoliopsida > Nymphaeales > Nymphaeaceae > Nuphar > Nuphar pumila. The sequence continues at coordinate 89,715,135 of NC_143259.1, forward strand.
CGTATTCGAACATATATATATCCGACGATAGTTACGAGGCGAGCGCGTGAACACCGAAGTGTCCTAGAGGGCTCAACCAAGAACTAAAGCAAGATACTACTTCAGAAAGTATATGCTATATACAAACAATCAAATACTTGAGAGAGATGGTTTAATGAAGCGAACTTACTTCAATTTGAGGAAGAAACGACTCCGATTGCTTCAAACGCTTCGAACGAGGCTCGACTTCGAAAAAGGATCAACTTCGAACTTTGGATGAAAAAAGGACTTGGACTTTGACTTTGAACCAAACCAGGTTCAAGTCAAGTCAACTGGGTTCAGACTTAGGTCAAGTAAGTTCAGACCTAGGTCAGGTGGGTTAGGACCAGGTCAGGCAGGCTCAGACCAGGTCAAGCAGGCTCAGGCTAAGTCAGGCAGGCTCAGACCAGGTCAGGTGGGCTCAGGTGGGCTAGGCTAGGTAGGGGAGGTTTGGAAAAAGGAGGAGAGAGAGAGGGGTTGGCGATTTTCTAAAGGAGGGGGGGTCCTCTATTTATAGGTTCTGAAACTTGGGCCCCAAGTTTCAGAATCCCCTCTTTACCCCTTGGCTTTTCAGAAATCCCTTCCATGGAAGGTGCTGGAAGGAGCTGGAAGGCTCTGGAAGGTGCTGGAATATTCTAGAATCTTCTAGAATATTTTTTGAGAAATATTTCTGTGGGTCCCACCCATATTTCTGTGGGTCCCGCAAGAATTTCGGGTTTTCGGCGATTTTTTTCCGAAAAATTCTGAGTAGGCCATTATCTTCGTATTGATGCCACTAAGAAAGTTGGCTCGCAGGAATCCTTTGATTTTGTTCAGATAGGAAGTTATGGTTTCCAGAGTGTTTGAGCATATATTCGCGATTCGACGAATATCCTAAGTGTAACTGGCTCGCAGGAATTGATTCGTTTCGCATTCTGAGAAAAATGCCATTTTTAGCGGTAATTGCCTCATGAATTTTATTCAGATATTTTCTGAAAAATTGCGGGTCTTACAGCTCTTCCCTCTTAGGAAGAGCCCTTGGGATCTCTCTCAAGGTCTCACTCCCTTCCCAAGAGGGAAGGTCAACCTCCCAAGCCATGCAAGACCTCCTTTTATGACATGACAATTATTATTTAAAGTTTTAAAATTCTTTTTAATGATTTGGGTAGGGCCAATCGTGGCCCTCCCGTTATGAGCTACCAAATTCCTTTACAAAGTTGCCACTAACCCAGCTGGTCAACATGACCAGATGGTTCCATGGCCTTAGTCGTCTCAAGGCCCTCCAACAAGGATGGATATGGCCTTGGTCGACTTTGACCAATGGAAGAAAGGAAAATTTATTTTATCGATTTCTATTTTAAATTGAATTTCAATGATTTTTCCATGATGCTTAATAATTTTATTTTATATTTTCAAGGTAAATGACATTACACAACAACTCAAGCAAAGAAACCTTCGTTTCAGACGAAATTGGTCTCGTTTAGGCCCTCGCTAATTTTCTAAGCAATCTCCCGTAATTCACATGAACTGACGGGGTTTTTTTCATCGTTCGGACCTCAAATTTGGGGTAAATCACCATAGACCTATTCCAAACTTGCCCTAAAAATTTTAGAGGTTAACTCACCCTAGATTTTCCTTAATTGCCTTTTTACGTAAAATTACGCGATTTAACCTGACTCTCAATGTAAGCTAAATTGCAAAAATTGTCAAATCAATAAAATTTCATCGATCTCAACACATTTACGTAATATCATTACAAAATAAACCATGGATCTTACAGGGCTAACAGATCAGGTTTGAACCATGCATTCAGATACTGGTCTGGGCCATCAAACAACCACAAACAGAAAAATAAAAATGAGTAGAATCAAAATGCTTCAAACTACCTATATGCATACATTCCTTTTTTTTTGAAAAACCGTGTGTGTGTGTGTGCTCAAAAAATGCATCACATATAGGTGCTACGAAATGAAAACAAGGAACAACAAACATGGTTCTAACCCACCGAATCGACCATGCAACTCAAAATACATGCATTGTGGGATTAGGTTTCACATTTGAAGGAAGAAAATACAATAACACATTTTTTTGACAAAAGAAGTGCAAATAGAAAAAGATAGAATATAATCTCACCTAGTCGGATTCTTCAAAAACCACTAGGAATGATGCTAACTCCCTTGCTTGGAGTGTAGGGGGAAGTTCCAGACTCGGCACCCACCCCTACACAAAAGCAAAATGGGAGCTACAATGGAGCCCCAAGGTCGGCTAGGGAGAGAGAGAGAGAGAGAGAGAGAGAGAGAGAGAGAGAGAGAGAGAGAGAGAGAGAAGGAGGGCCCAAAACATCTAGTTTTTGGCTCCCTCTTTTTTTCCAAAATTTTTTATACCAATGCATGCAAGATGGATGGCTAGGATCTTCTAGGGAGATCCAACGGTTGGGGATGCTCCACACACCCCTCTAGGCGGTGGCAGAGGTGTAATACCCTTGCATGACCACCCAAAGTGAGCCACTCAACAAACTTTTTTCAAAATGCTCTATTAAATTTTCAAAAGTGCCATGGGGTTGCCACCTCATGCACCCAATGAGAGCTCACCCCTCTCATAATGACTCTTTTAAAAAATTATATGGAATGCCATGGGCTGCCGCCCACTTGGCCAATCCATGCTCTCCTTTTCAAAACCTACACCTTACTTACCATATTGCCACTGCCCAGCCTGGTCAACGTGAACAACTGGTCTCAAGGGATAGCTGTTGTCCAAGTATGGGTCGACCATGGGCTAGGGTCGACCCCTTTGCCGTACCCAAGTCCACCTACGAAGGATAATTCGACAAAAAATCAGTTTTAAACCAAAATTCATTATATTATTCTAAATTAATGTTCTTCGTGAAAAAAATAAAAAAATGCTCCGCTTAAACCTTCGGTATGACCCATACTTATTTAAAAATGCATTCTTTGTTAAATTACGTAAAATGAAAGGGTTTTGAATCATTTAATTTCTTTGATTTGAGATCTGATTGATCTTATACAATTTGAATAGAATTTAGAGTTTCGATGAATAATGCATTGCAAATTTGCATTGGTTTCAATTCGTATATATATATATATATATATATATATATATATATATATATATATATATATATATATATATATATATATATATGCGAAGGTCCTCGTAAACATAAAAAAATATTCATCTCAGAACTCTTATCATGAATTGAATTTTTCTTAGAAAATTTGCGGGTCTTACACAAGGCATATTGACATTAAGTTTCATGTTGTTAATGAAAGAGTGCAGAATAATCAGATATCGATATAACATATTGGCACAAACTCTATGATTGCAGATCCGCTTACTAAAGGTTTGTCACCCAAGGTCTTTCACGAGCATACTGCTTGCATGGGTATTTTTTTATTTTATGATATGCTGATTTAATGGGAGTTTGTATTTGGACGTTCTATAATATAATAAAGTTGCTTTTACCACTTTGGTATAAAGTTAAAGTTTCATTTTCATTTTGTACTTATTATGTTGTGATCTCATTTAAGTTTCAGGAACGACCAGTTGGAAATAGGCATGTTTGATCACATTACATATAATTTTTATGCTTCACATCCATACTTGATTCATGTCATTTGGCTATATCAATATACATGATCATTGATGGGTCCAATTACGTTATTTGTAATGAATATCACTTTGGTTCTATGTTGACATGATTAATGAACCAGATTGGTAGAGATATCATTTAATAAGACAATATTTTTGAGCTCATAAGGTTAAAATGTGTGATTATAAGGTTACGTAAGTAGCCCAAGTGAGAGATTGTTAGAAAATTGTGTAGGCCTATATACGTTGAACCACATGTAAAACTATCTTAGGTTTAGGCCTGGTTTATGTGATATAATCAGGATGGGTCCTGTGGTATCTCAAATGGTATGATATGTTGAGAAACTATGTTTTGATGATACATGATAAATATGATATGCTTTCATGATGCATATATATGATATATGATAAATATGATATGCTTTCATATATGAAACTGAATATGTTATATTATGACTAAATATGAAGTGCTATGTATTTAACGTGTATTTGATGCAAGGTTATTTCACTTAAGAAGAGTGAAGACAACTTGATCAAGTGCAACAATTTGATGCAATCATACTACTCTGAAGAAAAAGCTTGATGAGCCAAAGAGATGCATTAAAGATTATCTAAGAAGATCAGCTACTTCAAGATGAAGATTTTTTCTTCTTTAGAGTCATATATAACAGAACCTTCAGAAGCATGCATATTTCATATTAGACTATATGCTTTGAAATCATACAAGCCATTCATTTACAAAAAGTCAAGCTTTCATAAAAAGATACCTTATGTATATTATAATATTTCAAAAACATCTTTTTGAAACAAATCATTGTACTTCTTAAAAGCATTTATGAAAAAGATAAATTGACAAGATATAATAGCTCATGATTTCAAAAGCATTAATTGTACTTCTTACAAACATTTATGAAAAAGACAATTTGACAAGATATAAAAGCTCATGATTTCAAAAGTATTAATTGTACTTCTTACAAACATTTATGAAAAAGACAATTTGACAAGATATAAAAGATCATGATTTCAAAAGCATTTATGTAAGAAAAGACAAAATGTAATACGCAAACATTCACGTAAGAAATTTTGGTTCATAATACATAAACATTTATATAAGAAAAGACAAGTTATGAAAATATGTATTGGTTCATAATATACAAACATTTATTTGAGAAATGACTATTTATAATATATGAGTATTACTCAAGTATTTATTGAACTTCAAATCATTCATTTTAGAAATGACGATTTGAGAAAATAAATATTAGTTTGTTAATTTAATAAATGACCATTTATTCCTTTAAGCATTAAATATAATTTCAAAAACACTCACTCAAAAAGTGACAACTTATATTTGAAGTCATCATTCTTTTAGTAAGCATTAAATGATACCTCAAAGGCATTTACTCAAGAAATGACCATTTGTAAAATAAAGTACTTTCATATATTTAAAAGAAGTAACGATTTGTAATATAAATATACTTAAACATTTAATGTACTATAAATCATTTATTTGAGTAATGACAAATTACAATATAAATTACATTTCCAAATACTTCAGCGTTCAATGTACTACAAAACATTTATTTGAGAAAAGACACATTACAAATTAAATCTCATTTTCAATTACACCAACATATATTGTACCTCAAAATATTTAATTTAGAAATGACGACTTGAAGAAACTATCATTATTTAAATATGTCAAACATTTATTACTTAACAATTATTTAAATTTATGGAATGACAATTTTTAAAAAAAGCAATATATAATACACATATCATTTCACACCTTTTTCCATAAAAGTTGTTTTTGAGATGACTTGGCATCTCACATTATAAAAGGACAATTATTTCAAAGCATTTCAAAAAGCAACGACTACTTTTTTAAGATCGGTATATATATAGACAAAATAATATTTCAAAGAGATAACATGCATGTGAGCTATCAAAGAGAAACATTCCTACTTGACACACTCAAAAAGAGTTTAGAAAAAGAAAGAGAAAAAGGAAGAAAAAAAGACAAGAAAAACTCTTTGACAAAAGAATCAAGTGTGTGAAGAAAAAGAAAAAGAACATTCTGTTCTCCTGAAAGACTATTCTGCCTATTTTCAAAAGAGAGAACATTTTGAGAGAATCTTCATACGTGCATTCATACTCTGCATATCATTCTAAAGGTTCTATAGGAAAGTGTTGTAACTTTCTATTTACTGTTGTATCCCTTCTCTGTTGAGAGAAGTAGACCTTTGAGGAAGAAGGTGTTTCCCTTCTCTGTTGAGAGAAATAGACCACTGAGAAAGAAGGTGTTATACTATTTATCCCGTAACACAGATTTTATAGTGAAAGGCTCAAGTGTTTTACTTGGGGACTAGATGTAGGTCAGTAACTCGGTCGAACCAGTATAAATCCTGTATTTATTGTGTTGTGCTTAATTGTCTTATTTTTTTATATTATCGATTTGCAACGAATTTCACTATTCACCCCCCCTCTAGTGAAATTTCATTTGATATCAACGAAGGTTCTGCTGGTTTCGACATAACAAGTCTTCCAGCACAAAATGACATCAACCTCTTATGCTCGTGACATCGAAGGTCAACACTCATCCCGTCCTCCTTTTTTCAATGGCACAAACTATGGATATTGGAAGTGCAAAATGACCATATTCCTCAAGTCTATAGACTTTGCTGTATGGAAGATTGTAAAATGTCCATACACATCTCCAACTTCAGACTATGCTTCATGGTCTGATGAAGAAAAGAAAATGGCAAACCTAAATGCAAAAGCTATGAATGCATTATATTGCGCAATTGATCAAAATGAGTTTAACAAAATATCAGTCTGTGAATCTACCTATGACATATGGCATTCTCTGGAGGTCATTTACGAATGAACTAACAGAGTAAAAGATGCAAAAATCTCATCTCTAGTTCGAAAATACGAGCTATTCAAAATGAATAAAGATGAATCCATCACAAAGATGTTTACCAGATTCACCAATATCACCAATGATCTTAAATCTCTGGGAGAAACCTATTCTCAGACCGATAAGGTGAAAAAGATCTTGAAATCTCTTACAACTAACTGGGAGAAAAAGACCACAACTATTGAAGAAACCCAAGATCTTTCCAAGCTTACTTTGGACAACTTAAGAGGCAATCTTATGGCCTATGAAGTCCATATGAAAGAAAAAAGAGAAGAAGAATAACCTCCAAAGAAAAATCTAGCCTTCCCAGCCATTTCTGAAAATGAGAACTCAGAAAAAGAATCTGAAATTGTGCTACTTACTCGAAGATTCCAGCGCTTCATGAGAAAGAACAGGCTGTCCAAAGAGCACAAAGAAAAGAAAGATTCTAAAGAAGATACCATGTGCTATCAATGTAATAAGCCAGGTCGCGTAAGACGTGACTGTCTTCTTCTAAAAAGAAGATCTAAAGTCGAGGAACCTAAGAAAAGGTTCTTCAAGAAAAATGCTCTTCATGCTCAATGGGATGATTCAGAACCATCCACCAGTGAAGAGTCAAGTGATGATGAAGCCGAAATGGCAAACATGTGCTTCATGGCAGACAAAAGCTCTGTAAGTGAAACTTTTGACTTTTTCTTTGAAGAACTTCTAGATGCTTTTCAAGAACTATTTGAAGAATCTAGAAAAATGAGTGTAAAAAATAAAGTTTTAAAATCTGAGAATTTAGAACTTTCCCAGAAAAATGAAAAACTCATTATCGAAAATTCTGAGTTGAAAAAGAAAATTTTCATGCTTACTTCTGAAATCTAGTCTATTAGCTCCAAGACTAAAAATCTTCAAGTAAAAAATTCAGAATTAAAAGGTAAAACTGAAAACCTTATGAAAAAGGTTTTCAAGTTTACCAAAAGAAAAAAGAATTTGGACAAACTCCTATCCTCTCAAAAAATCTTTTTTTCTAAGAATGGTGTTGGTTACTCTCATTATAGTAAACCTTCTTGTACGAATCAAAAGACCACTTTGGTCAAAGGTTCTGCTGAACCTAAACAAAAGTATTATAATTTCAATTTTAATTCCATATACTCCTCTAAGATAATAGATAAACCCAAATCAAAATGGATATGGGTTCCAAAATCTAACAAAAAGGGACCCGATCGGGTACCAAAAAGAGTTTTTACTTGATCTATTATAGGCATTGAAAAAGAAGAACATATGGATATTAGACAGTAGATGTTCAAAACATGTGACAAAACATCCAGATCTTTTTGTTGTTCTTCATCATAAAGAAGGAGGAACCGTCACCTTTGGAGATAACAACAAAGGTTTGATAATTGGTATTGGCAATATTGGTAATATCGATAAACCTCTTATTAAAGACGTTCTCCTTGTTAAAGGTTTAAAACACAATCTCTTAAGTATCAGTCAAATGTGTGACATAAGATATAATGTCAGTTTTAAACATGATGCATGCCTCATAGTAGACACAAACAAAAATATTGTTTTAAAAAGTATAAGGAAAAATAATGTATATGAATTATACTTAGATAATATTACTGAACATTGTCTCATAGCAAATAATGACTCTCAAAATTTATGGCATATGAGAATGTGACATGTTAACTTTAAATATATCTCTAAACTGACTAAAAATAACTTGGTTCGTGGGTTACCTAAAATACCATTTAAAAAGGACTATTTTTGTGATGCTTGCCAATTAGGAAAATTGTCAAAATCATCTTTCAAATCAAAGAATGTTGTGTCAAGTAAAAGACCTTTAGAGCTTCTCCACCTAGATCTTTTTGGTCCTTCTAGAGTAGCTAGTCTTAATCATAATAAATATGCTTTTGTCATTATTGATGATTACTCAAGATTCACTTGGGTAATATTTTTGAAAAATAAAAGTGATACATTTTGTGAATTTGAGATTTTATGTAAAAAATTACAAAATGAAAAATCATCTACAATTGTTAAAATTCATAGTGACCATGGAAAAGAATTTGATAATGATCTTTTTGTAAATTTTTGTAACTTGCATGGTATTTCACATAACTTTACATTTCCTAGAGTTGCACCTCAAAATGGTGTAGTAGAAAGAAAGAATAGAACCCTTCAAGAATCTGCCAGAACTATGCTTCAACATAACAATCTTGCTAAATATTTTTGGGCTGAAACAGTTAATACTGCATGCTATATTTCAAATAGAGTACTTATTAGACCTTTGTTGAATAAAACTCCCTATGAATTATTCTATGACAGAACTCCAAGAATAGACTACTTTAAAGTCTTTTGGTGTAAATGCTTTTTCCTGAACACAAAAGATAACCTTGATAAATTTGATGCTAAATCTGTTGAAGGCATATTCTTAGGATATTCAAGTTACAGCAAAGCATATAGAGTTTTCAATAAGAGTACTAATACTATTGAAGAATCTATGCATGTCAGTTTTAATAAATCTATTGGTCAATCTGTTCATAATAAGACTAATGATAATGATATTGAAAGTACATATTTTCTCTTAGATAACACAGCTAAATCTAATGAAGATGATCATCAAAGAACATTTGCTGAAATCAGAGATCATCCTCAAAAACAGATTTTGGGAGACCTGACCATGGGGGTTCAAACAAGAGCTCAGTTGGAACGTATTGCAAATATGGTTTTCATTTCTCAACTTGAACTTAAAAAGATTAATGAAGCCATCATAGACAAGTTCTGAATGCTAGCAATGACTGAAGAACTTAACCAGTTCCAAAGAAATGATGTGTGAGATCTTGTACCAAAACCAAAAGATCATCAAATTATTAGGACAAGATGGATCTTCAGAAACAAGCTGGATGAATCAGGTAATGTTGTAAGAAACAAAGCAAGGTTAGTGACACAAGGATACAATCAGAAGGAAGGTATTGACTTTGATGAAACATTTGCTCCTGTTGCTAGACTTGAATCCATAAGAATGTTTTTGGCTTATGCAAGCTATATGGATTTTAAACTATATCAAATGGATGTTAAAAGTGCTTTTATAAATGGTTTTATAAATGAAGAAGTATATGTAAAACAACCATCAGGTTTTAAAAATGAACAATTTTCTGATCATGTTTTTAAACTAAAACATGCTTTATATAGATTAAAACAAGCATCTCGTGCTTGGTACGATATACTTAAAACTTTTTTTTATTAAAAACTGGATTTTCTGTAGGCAAAGCAGACTCAACTTTATTTATAAAAATAGTGGATGCTCATACCTTAATCATTCAAATATATATGGATGATATCATCTTTGGATCTACTAACAATGGTCTTTGTCAAGATTTTTCTAAGTCTATGCAGAAAGAATTTGAAATGAGTATGATGGGAGAACTCACCTACTTTCTTGGACTGCATATTAAGCAAACCAAGGATGGAGTCTTCATCAATCAGTCAAAATATGCTCATGAACTTCTAAAGAGGTTCAACATGAACTCAACTGCTTCAAAAATTATACCTATGAGCACAACCACTGCATTGGACAAGGATGAAGATGGTAAGACTATTGATACAAAATTATTCAAAGGTATGATAGGATCACTACTATATTTAACTGCTAGCCGTCCAAATATTATATTCAGTGTTTGCTTGTGTGCTAGATTTGAATCAAATACAAAAGAAGCACATCTTAAAGTTGTAAAAAAAAAATGAGATATCTAAAAGGAACTGCTGATTTTGGTTTATTTTATTCAAAATCATCCATATTTGATTTAATCTCATATAGTGATGCTGATTTTGCTGGTAGTAAATCTGATAGAAAAAGCACAAGTAGAACATGTCATATGCTAGGGCACTCACTAGTTTCATAGTTCAGTAAGAAACAAAACTGTGTATCATTATCAACTACCGAAGCTGAATATATTGCTGCAAGCCAAGCATGTACACAAGTCATCTGGATGAAACAAACCTTAAATGATTTTGGTTTAAAATTCAAAAATACAACTATTTTATGTGATAACACAAGTGCAATCAATTTATCTAAAAATCCTATTCTTCACTCACGTACAAAGCACATATAAATTTGACACCACTTTTTAAGAGAACAAGTTTTAAACAACATAATTAAACTTGAATTTATACCCACTAATCAACAATTAGCAGACATTTTCACTTAACTTTTAAAACATGAAGACTTTATACGAATTAGAAGAGAATTAGGAATCTGTAAACTAAGTGACATATAATCAAATTATCACACTTAATTGTATTTTTACAGATAACACTTTGTAATATCATATGACATTTTTGTACACATCACTAGTTTGTACTATTGTATAGTTTATCATTCGTGCATATAACAGTTTTCCAAAGCTACTTATAAAAGTTTACTTTATCTTTTCTTACTTTTTTTTTCTCAAATACGTTTTTCTCTTTTATGTCTCATCATCTTTACACGCCATTTTTGATCTCTCTCTTAACTCTATTCAAAGTCAAATATGTCATTTTCATATTCACGTATGAGTATAAAAAATATAAATATTAAAACACATTAATCATGACAAATTCTTTATGTCATTCACATCTTTCAAACATGACATCTTTCAAATATACATCACATGATTACCCCATGTCCTATCTCCTTTCACACCTATCCATAAAAATTATTTACATTAAATAAGCAATCATGACATTCCTTCCATGTCATTCATCTCATAACCCTCTTCAATTACTTTTGTCTTTTTCTCAAAACCTTCCTTACGAAAATTGAGCCTATCTCTTTTATGTTACCTCAAATCGAATATATTGACGGGTCTTATATTTAAAAATACCTACTTGTTATTTGTTTTATTAGGCCATTATTGAACAATTTTTATTTTATTCACACTACCATATCATCCATGTCACTCACTCTATATCATTTGTACATTCAAATAATACTTTATTTTAAAACACCTTTTCACGCCATTTTTTTGGTTCTTCCTCATTTCAAAACTTATTATGCCTCATCACTCCTATGACCAGATTCATTAAAATCCGTGGTTCATTGTTTTGTAACATCGTGCTATACATTTTTTTGTCTCTATTCATCCTTCCTTTATGTCTTGTTTATACTTATCAATCATTCAAAAAAAAGAGCTTGTCCTAAATTGGACCCTATTATCACACGTAAAATGTATTATTGTTGACACTTTCTCTCAAAACCATGTCTCTCTCTCTCTTTCTCTATTTTTTTTCTAAAAACAATGGACTCTCCTATATCGAATTTCCTTTATTTACATTATATTCTCACATGCGAATTCAAACCACTCTTGTGTCTTCCTGTTTGCCTCTATCTTGTGGATCACCCCACATCACATTAAACTACCTTTCAAAACTTGATCTGACCATACATTCACTAGCTTTATTTCTTTTCATTAAAGAAATAACCCAACCTTCTCTATTTAATGAACTCCTGCATTCGTACCTATATCATTTGAAAAATCCTTCGTACCTTCGCAAGTTTTTATCACTTTCATTCCCTATCTTTTGGTATCACACTTATTCTTCGTTATCCACTTCTTCAATTTTCAAATAGCCTCTTCTTCATCAAAACCCTACCTCAATGATTTCAATATCATTGATTCTTCTGAACTACGATATCCGGATCTCATTCAACATTACAACTATGTAAGTTCCCTAAAGCTTCAACCAGGAAGGTTAATTTTCTTTGAAGATTTTTCTTCATTTGATCTAGAAACCTCTCTACAAGACTTCGTCCATGTCACAGGAATATCAAACAATGCTTCATTCTACCCTGATCTCATTAAGTTGTTCTATACCAACCTAACTATTGATTACGACCAAACAACTCTCTCTACCATGATTCATGGAAAAATCATCTCTTTTGATGCTCATACTTTAGGATGCATTCTGAACCTTCCTTCCAATGACATTGATTTACCCAACATAGTACCTATTGATCATAATATGTTTAAAAATATGCTTCACTCGACAAGATCTACCCACTTTCCATGGCACACGAGTAATCTGAAACCACATGCTTAACTGTTATCACAAATCCTTTCTCATAATGTCTTTTTCAAGCAACCTTTCAAGGGATTCGTGCCAAACGAGATCTCTCTCTTGATATATTTGATTTTTTATTCTTTTCTCAGCAACTGGTCGGTTATCATCTTTAACAACATGATAAACTTTTGAGTTTTTCGTCTACTTCCTTTTGGGTGTTTTATAACTTTCATTCTCAATTACTTTAATGTGTCACTTCACAATGAAGTCATCTGTTATTCTACCAATATCTTTAATGCTTCCTATTTCTCCAGAGAAGGGTCTCTACCACAACACACTGACGACGAAGGCTATGATGATGTAGATCCTGCTCAGACATCACAATCTGATATATTCTTTGCTCTCGTGAATGTCCAAACCTAACAGGATCTTCATATGCAGAATCAAGCTTCATTGATAGAGGCATTTCAATCGTTGAAGTTAGGACAAGACTTCATCCTCAAGCAACTGCATTCTCTGACCTCTTCCGAATGAGTTTCTGTTATTCATTGGTCTGTAATATTAAACTCACCTACTCTGATCCCTCCTTTTTGTCAATGACAAAGGGAGAGAGAAAACCTACCACCTCTCCTATGTAGGAGAAAACTGATACACACAATGTTTATTATTGTGTTTTCTTTTATTTATGACTGCTATTTTTTCATAAAATGCATTTTTCGTGTTTTGATATCATATTTAAAACATTATATATATATATATGGCTTATTGACAAGGGGAGCATATATTGTCATCATAAAAAAGGGGGAGAATGTTGAGAAACTATGTTTTGATGATACATGATAAATATGATATGCTTTCATGATGCATATATATATATATGATATGTGATAAATATGATATGCTTTTATATATGAAATTGAATATGTTATATTATGACTGGATATAATGTGCTATGTATTTAACGTGTATTTGATGCAAGGTTATTTCACTTAAGAAGAGTGAAGACAACTTGATCAAGTGCAACAATTTGATGCAATCATACTACTCTCAAGAAAAAGCTTGATGAACCAAAGAAATGCATTAAAGATTATCCAAGAAGATTGGCTACTTCAAGATGAAGATTTTTTCTTCTTTAGAGTCATATGTAACAAAACCTTCAGAAGCATGCATATTGCATATTAGACTATATGCTTTGAAATCATACAAGCCATTCATTTACAAAAAGTCAAGCTTTCATAAAAAATACGTTATTGATCATGCATATTACTTGTATTTTAATAATCATTATTTATGCATGATCTATGTTAAAATTACTATAAAAACCCATTTTTATCGTTAGTTTTGAGAAACCGCATTGAATTGAATTTTATCAAAAAATCAGGTTTTTCAAAGCTTTCCCTGCAGTTTTAGTGTTTTTATTAGATATAGATTTTTTTAATTGTAGTTCAATTAGTTTAGGCTTGTATTAGCTAAATTTTAATTAGTTTAGTAAGTTTTGATTTTTAGAAAAACATGTTTTTCATAAGAGACATTGTTTTGGAAATTAGCAAAAATCTTCGAACTTTTTTAAAAAAACCTGTTTTAACCTAATTAGATCATTATAAACTCATATTTTCCAGCCATGAAGGTTGTTTTTCCAGCAGCCCTCTTGCTTCCCCTCCTTATTGCCTCCCTCTTCTCTCTCTCCCTTGCTTCTTCTCTCTCTTTTGCCAATTTCTGCCTCTCCTTGTTCTCCTCTTTTTCTTTTTCTTCAAGCTTCAAACCCTTTTGTCATCGACAACTTCTTTCTCTTCGTCGGGGCAGCGTGGATGCAGTTGGAAAGACCACTTTCTCTTCTCAACCAGTCCGTCGAAGGCGATCCGTGACAGGTCATTTCTTTCTCTTCCATCTCCATAGATTGTAGGATCGTTACATTGCATAGTTATTTATTTGTTTCATATTTTCATTGCATATAATACAATCTGATATTTTTGATAAGTTATTTGTGATTTCACGCGTTTAGAATAGATCATCTGCATCATAGAAATTCATTTTGATTTGTGTTTCCTTCATATTAAATTGCATCTAGCCTTTTTAATAGTATAGATTAAAGATAGCGGTTTTCTTTCAGAGTGAGATGTCAAAAATCATTTTTGTTTTAAGTATTTAGTTGGTGTTTGTTGTGATATTTCTAAATCATGAATACCGTGGATCATGGTTCAACGTCATAAGATCAGCAAATTGATTGACGCTAACCCTTGTGAAACACAGTTTGTGTTGGCAGCAGTTCAGCAGTACTGGCACATACACCATGTACCCTGCATGGATTATTTCAAATTTTTTTATTAGGTGCTGCTGAACCTCATCTCACGCTGTTATCATTTGAGTCTTCAGCAACGTCGAACACGCTGTTGTGTCATTGGCGTTATTTAAGGTATCAGCATGAACAACTGGGTCATTCTCGACCAGCAATGTCAAGCATGATCCAACCTATTCAACGTTGATTCAGATTGAGTTCTTGATTTGTTTTTGTTTTTTTTGTGATTTCCAATTAACTAGTTAGTAGCGTAGTTAGTTTGTTGGTAATTAATGTTTTAATGCAGGTTGTTCAATTGACGTTTTAGTAGATTACTTAAATGTTTTCCCTAGTGTAGGAATTGATTGAATTTGCATATAGGTTAATTGATTCATTTATTTTAAATAGGTTAGATATATACGTGTTCTCTCATTCTACCCATTCTTTAGTTAACAGAATAATATGCTTTTAGTTAATTGCCCTTTCAGTTAGATTAAATGAGCTCTACCTATTTAATGCTTTAATTAGTTAGCTCTCTTTAGTCACGTTTTCCTGTACTAAGATTACCAAATTGTTTTGAGTTTATGGCATATTTAATTAGGTTGTACTTAGTTAGTTTAGATTAATGGTTTTATTGATTCATTAGTTCTTTCTTGTTTTAACATAATTAGTTTAAATCTATTTTTTTTTAATTTAGTAGTTTGTTTTAGTCAGTTTCTTCAGTGGTTCAAATTATTAAATTGTTAGTTGTTTCATAATGTGTTACACAATAGTTAGTTTGTTATGCTATTTCGTACTGTAGTGTAGTTTGATTCTTTTTACTGTTTTTTTAGTTTAGATTCAGTTTAGTTTTTGTCGTACTGATTTGTTTTGTGTTTTTGCTTTGCAGGGAAGCATTGGAACGTGCGGTGGGCCCCTTTTCATGCCCTGAAAGTACCCTCTAAGGTCCTTTCAAGCTCTCAGAAGTGCCCTCAGGGAGTCCTCAAAAAAGCAAAAGTTCAAGAAAACATACATTACTTCAAGAAGGGACAAGAAGACTCGAAACACTGAAGCCTTTTGTTTTTTTAAGACTAGGGTTTTATTTTATTTTATTAATTGGGTCTGTAATAAAACCAATTATTTATTTTGGTTAACCCTTTTGCGTAGGGCAGTACTTCCTTAGTTATTTAATTATTTAATTATTTAATTAAATCTTTTATTTTTGGCAATAAGAATAGTTTAGCTTGTGTGTTTGAATACGAGTATTTCTCGTTCCCAGAGATCGACCCAGACTCCACCACTAGTGCGAGCCGGTTTTTATATTTTTGGTGACTGACTTTCACTTAGATTTTTTCAAAAATATTGTTTTTTAAAAAAAAGTGTTTTCATAAAACTCACACCAGTTATATATATATTGTAGTATTTCAAAAACATCTTTTTGAAACAAATCATTGTACTTCTTAAAAGAATTTATGAAAAAGACAAATTGACAAGATATAATAGCTCATGATTTCAAAAGCATTAATTGTACTTCTTAAAAACATTTATGAAAAAGATAATTTGACAAGATATAAAAGCTCATGATTTCAAAAGCATTAATTATACTTCTTACAAACATTTATGAAAAAGATAATTTGCCAAGATATAAAAGCTCATGATTTCAAAAGCATTTATGTAAGAAAAGACAAAATGTAATACACAAACATTTACGTAAGAAATTTTGGTTCATAATACATAAAAATTTATATAAGAAAAGACAAAATGTAATACACAAACATTTACGTAAGAAATTTTGGTTCATAATACATAAACATTTATATAAGAAAAGACAAATTATGAAAAGATGTATTGGTTCATAATATACAAACATTTATTTGAGAAATGACTATTTATAATATATGAGTATTACTCAAGTATTTATTGAACTTCAAATCATTCATTTTAGAAATGACGATTTGAGAAAATAAATATTAGTTTATTAATTTAATAAATGACCATTTATTCTTTTAAGCATTAAATATAATTTCAAAAACACTCACTCAAAAAGTGACGACTTATATTTGAAGTCATCATTCTTTTAGTAAGCATTAAATGATACCTCAAAGGCATTTACTCAAGAAATGACCATTTGTAAAATAAAGTACTTTCATATATTTAAAATAAGTAACAATTTGTAATATAAATATACTTAAACATTTAATGTACTATAAATCATTTATTTGAGTAATGACAAATTACAATATAAATTACATTTCCAAATACTTCAGCGTTCAATGTACTACAAAACATTTATTTGAGAAAAGACACATTACAAATTAAATCTCATTTTCAATTACACCAACATATATTGTATCTCAAAATATTTAATTTAGAAATGACGACTTGAATAAACTATCATTATTTAAATATGTCAAACATTTATTACTTAACAATTATTTAAATTTATGGAATGACGATTTTTGAAAAAAGCAATATATAATACACATATCATTTCACACCTTTTTCCATAAAAGTTGTTTTTGAGATGACTTGACATTTCACATTACAAAAGGACAATTATTTCAAAGCATTTCAAAAAGCAATGACTACTTTTTTAAGATCTATATATACAAACAAAATAATATTTCAAAGAGATGACATACATGTGAGCTTTCAAAGAGAAACATTCCTACTCGACACACTGAAAAAAAGTTTAGAAAAAGAAAGAGAAAAAGAAAGAGAAAAAAAAGAGAAAAGCTCTCTAACAAAAGAATCAAGTGTGTGAAAAAAAAGAAAAAGAACATTCTGTTCTCCTGAAAGATTATTTTGCCTATTTTCAAAAGAGAGAACATTCTCAGAGAATCGTCATACGTGCATTCATACTCTGCATATCATTCTGAAGGTTCTATAGGAAAGTGTTGTAACTTTCTGTTTACTCCTATATCCCTTCTCTGTTGAGAGAAGTAGACCTCCGAGGAAGAGGGTGTTTCCCTTCTCTGTTGAGAGAAGTGGACCTCTGAGAAAGAGGGTGTTTCCCTTCTCTGTTGAGAGAAGTAGACCTCTGAGGAAGAGAATGTTGTACTATTTATCCCGTAACACGGATTTTATAGTGAAAGACTCAAGTGTTTTACTTGAGGACTGGATGTCAGTAACTCGACCGAACCAGTATAAATCTTGTGTTTATTGCATTGTGCCTAATTGTCTTATTTTTTATATTATCGATCTGCAACGAATTTCACTATTCACCCCCCCTTTAGTGGAATTTCATGATACACTATGCAGAGAGATATGCCCTGTCGACAATTTTGTAATGGGCTGAATTGGAGACAGACTCTTAAACACATTAGGTTATGGTCTCCAAACCTTATATAATGGCCCTCTCTCTAAGCTCTCCATAAGTTAGAAAAAGATTCAGTCTCACTCATTAGGTTTAGAGAAAGAAAAATGGTCAGATATACAGGTTCTGTAAGATCATACCATCAACGATCTATCAAAGCACTAATGGATTCAGGTAATGTTTTCGCATTAAGTTCTATTTTGTTTTTTATTTCAACGGCTTAACAAGAACCTGTATTCGATCCTGCTTTCGTTTCAGTGGATTTTTAAATCCGACACGTCCTACTTGTTTTGATTGAGACGCAAAGCCCACACAAAAAAGTGGATATAAATAATTCATCGAATTATTTTTTCCACCAGTCAAACGTATCCTTAAGAACTTGTGAATTTATTTCCACCTTTTCTAGAGAAATGATCTGAAGTGAGGACATGTGACGCTTTTGCTCACCCTTGGCACATTTCACACACTCTCATTTTTAGCTTCTGAAAATGGTATGGAAGAAGAGAAAAACAAAGGTGCAGTCATATGGACCAATTTCTCGTGGTATTGTTGAAAACCCTTTACACTTTGTGCATCATTTCTTGCACCCACTCCTAACTTTGGTAAATATGACCTTCATCAAATCTTGTTGGCAGCAGAAACCATGTCGGTGGGGATTGTGTGCAGTGTAATAAGACTCTCCTCAGGTCACGTTTGAAAGTGAGAACGATATAAGTGATGTAAAATGAAAAATTCATATGGATTTTTTGACCCTGAGACTTTTTCATTGAAAGCGTTTTTCTAAAAAGTACACTTTTTTTATAAGAAACATTCCTCCGTGGAGGGTGAAAAAATGTTTCTTACCAAGAAATTTTTTATTTTAATACTCCCCACCACAATCTCACCACCACCACCACCCTCCTCCTCCTCTCTCTCACTTTTTCACATTTTTCCACTCTGTTTTTCTCATGCTATACAAACAAGCTAAAAACTTTCTTTGAAAAACTTCTCATATAAAAAACTCTCATAGGCAAAACTTGTTTTCCTATGAGAGTTTTTCTGTCTTCCAAACGTGCCCTCAAAGATTTCTGTAGTCTTTTTCTGCTTAAACAGAATCACACCTACTCTCCCTCCAATGGGAAAGTTTTTCACGAAAAGAGGTATGACGTTGAAAATAATTCTCTCATTTTGCGAAAAGAAAAGAAAGCAGTGTTTCCGTAGCGACAGTGGGGTTGGTGAAAACGCTTAGTGATTCATGCATTTTTTACGGAAATCCTCATGTTCCCGTAACACACAAACGCCACCCATAATGTATGCAACAACAAAGAAAATAATTAAATAGTAAACAATGTTTGTAGTTATATATAGGTTAAATTGTAGAAGGTTGCAACCATTCTTGGTGCACCAATCTTCATTTTCTTTATTTGGGCATTGGAGTTGTTTAGAAGAAAGAAAACAAGGTGATGATGCAAGTTGCAGGAAAAGCAAAATTAAGGGGTTGTATTACCTTCATCTGACGTGTCATGAGGTTGATATGCCATGTCATGCCACCACAGTCCACCTAACCCATGCCCACGTAATAGGTACGGGTCGGGTAAACTGGATCAGAGAGTCCAGACCATTCACAAAACCCATTCTAGGGATGTAAACGGTTTGGATTCAGAGGGGATGTGGCCAAACCATATCGGACTGATCAGATGTGGGCTAAATGGATTCGAATTCAGATCTGAATTTGGATGGTGAGAAGCTCATACCAGATCCATTTTTTTACATGTAAACAGATTTGGATATCTGTTAACTTCGGATATTTATCAGATTCTGTAGCAAAAAATCAAATCCACATCTGCAACTGATTATAATCAGGGTTTTGGCTTACCAAATACAACTAAATGGAGTCAAATTCGACGGGATTTCAGAAAAAATCCAATTCATTGACATCCCTACCCCATTCTCGTCTTAACTCGTCACGGTGGTTTTGGATCTTTCTGCTTTGGGGAGAAACAGTCTCTGACTGCACGCACCACCCTGTTCGTTGGATCCTATGGCAAGGAATTCTGGTTCTAAATTAAACTGGATCTGGTTTAGGTTACATCTAATAATGTGGACCCAGATCGATATCTGTGGAATATTGGAGTAAGTGTACGATGGTAAAATGGGTAACTATTGGGTTGGGTTATCGTCTTGCCCCGGCTAGTTAATTCAGCTCAGTTTCACCAATCTTGTCAACTCGAATTTAATAATATGGACCCAGATCCAGGTCACGGAATAATGGTAGAGTAAGCATGACATGATGGTAAAACGACTGGTTAATACAGCTTAATATCGCGTATGTAAAATCATAATATATAGTACTACAAGCAAAATATTAAATATGTAGAAATGAAAAAGGTGTTTTGTTGCGTTTATCGTGATAAAAATGCGATATTTTTCAAAATACAGCATTTCGATAATATCACATTTTTAGTAATATATCAGCTTCTGAAAATGTCATCATAAATTCCGGGTATTTTAGAATATTGTTGATGTTAGCAATTGGATGGTTTGATTACGATAATATATATCAATTTTTTAATCAAACTAATTTTATAGATGTGATTTACATATTTTGCTTAGCAGGAATTAGCTCTTGGATGACAAACGGGGCTCCACTTGTATGGTAGGAGCAGCTAGTGCACGTCACCTTGTGTTGGGGACGTTGCAAGTTCTAATCCTAATGGTATCGTTGTATAACTGGTAGGGATCTGCCCAACCCCAGTTTGCCTTTCAAAAAGAAAAAAATAGCACTTGGATGGTTTGATTACACACATAGACAGACTTTTATAAGGCTTTGAAATCAATCGCCCGTAATATGTAACATTTTTCTTCTCATAAAAGTCACATATTATATGTTGGGTTTTAGTGTCATTTTAAAATTTTCAAGACATTTGTAACAAAGCCCTCGTCACGCACACGAGAGAGAGAGAGAGAGAGAGAGAGACTTAATTATGGAGAGACCTTAATTATAGAGAGGGGAGAGACATTAGGAAAACTATCTTCCA
Source organism: Nuphar pumila (assembly GCF_984573655.1). Lineage (NCBI taxonomy): Eukaryota > Viridiplantae > Streptophyta > Magnoliopsida > Nymphaeales > Nymphaeaceae > Nuphar > Nuphar pumila. The sequence continues at coordinate 89,736,254 of NC_143259.1, forward strand.
ATCAGGACATTACCAAAAGAGAGAATGTAGGTAAATCTTACCAAAATTACCAAATAGAGACGGAGAGATATATAAGGAAAACTTATCTACTTTAAGACACTAAGTGAGAAAATGACAAGAAAAATGCAAGTAAAAAAGAAAAAATGACAACTTTTTCCACCATTCTAAATGAGAGAATTTTTTAAAGTAAAGTTTTTTCTAAAAAGTATGATTTTTATAGGAAAAATTCTTTCACCTCATTTTAATCATGCTATACAAACAAGTACAAACATTTAATTTAAAAAAGTTATCATATCAAAACTTTTCATAGGCAAAATTTTCTTTTCTTGTGAGATTTTTTCTTGCTTCCAAACATGATGAGAGAAAGTAGGTAAATCTTATCAAAATTACCAAAGCTAAAATCATGAACTATATTAATAGTGAGAACAGAGTAACATATATCGGACATGCTGGGCGTCGGATGTGGGTTGGACATTCCCAGCGCATCCATTTTCTTTTTAGTTATTTTTTTGTTGTATTGACCTTTAGTGGCGGCCATGACCACCTCTAAAAATCTGGGTAGAAAATGGCCATTTAGAGGCGATAGTGACCACCACTAAATGGTCTTGTACAAAAAAAAGATGCATTTTGTCATTGATTTTGTGCGATCAGCAGCAGAAAACCATTTGATATCATCAAACACTATGCCCGGCTCTATTAATAGTTACCTTAAGTTAAATATAATTATTTTTAGATTAACTACAAGAGAGAGAGTATTAATTATTAAAAAATTAATTAAATTAGAGCAATTATAGATATTTTTAAAAGTTACCAAATTCCAAAACCCATTAAACATGAAATTGATTAGGCTCCATCCTACTTATTAAAAGGTCATACCCATGATTAAGGATGAGAGATTTACTATTCTTATGGATTTCAAGATAGCCATCAAATGAGGGTTTGCTCTTATTCTAGGTAAGTGGTCCTGTGATCACATTCTTCATTTGAATTGAGTTTTTTTGTTTTTTATTTTTTAATCTCCCAGGATGGGGCCATTCATCTAGCATATATCATAAATTCTAGAGGCCGCATTATTTTAGACCCAAGGGGTTTGAGGCAGTGGGATGGAGCCTAGACCATTTGACAGGTAGTATAGGTTCAAATCTCATGGGTTGGGGAAGTGGGATGGGGCCTAGACCGTTTGACAGGCAATCTAGGTTCAAATCCCATGGGCATCACCCCAAAGCTTGGCGACTCCCTGGGGTCGAAGGGTAAGCCTTCATAGTTTTACGCTGACACGGCCAAAGACCGTAAATACGGCAGGCTGAGCCAGCACGACTAGGTCTCCATTATCAAATGTTGTGGCACCATGATGTCATGGCACCATTATCAAATGTTATCTCATATTTATTACGTCAGTGCAGCTTAGGGTTGGGTAGAATATGGGAACCTATGTTCCCAATTGGGTGATTTTTCAAAGTACTGGCCAAACCATAATATAGTAAGTAAGATTAACTAGGAAAAGCAGAGTAGGTATCTTGCACATTTTATAGTACATTAATTATTTGTTGTTCAGTGGAAAATAATGGAATGATTGTCGGGAGTACAAAAAATAATGAGGCCAATTGACAGATGGAATAATTTTAGATGATTCAAGGACTACAACATTATCCATCACCACAAGAGGGTAAAGTCTGTTAAGTAAAAAAAAAGTCACTCAAACGGGTCGGATATGGGACAGATCATAGTAGAATCTAAACATTATGCAGCATATCTGAGTCTGGAACCAATACAACTGTGTTGAATTGGGATCCAAAAATAATTTGTTCAAACTTATCCGAGAAAAAGAGGGCTAAAAAAAGCTTTCTTATCTTAATAAATATTATAAAAATAGAAGCACGAGTAGTGGAGGCCAAAAAGTTTCTCTATGACTTTTTTTTCAGATGACATTTATCATGTGTTCTATCATGGAATTATAATTTTTTTTTAGCATTTGTAATTTTTTTTCTAAAAAGGATGTATTGCTTACATGGCACTTATGTAATTTTTACCTAATAATCAATAGTTGCTTTTTTAAATAGAAAACTTTTATATCTATACTATTTCTTAAAGAAGGAAGAAGGCCATTGATGTACCAATTTTTTTTTTTTGCTTTTTAAAAATTACGGTTTATTGGATTCAATGTCTTTTTTAGCTGTCAAAATATTTTCAGAATGCCTCCACCACGCACGAGAGAGTGTGTGTCTACGTGATGAGGACGTTAGATATGGGGACTTGGTAAATCAGAAATATTTACCCACAATAAGTATTTACATAGTCAAAATTGTAGATAACTTTTAATAAGTAACCAAATCCCAAATGTCCAATGGGCATGAGAAGCCCTTTCCAACTCCTATTTTTGTTAGAAGACCCTATCAAGCAAAGCAAGAGGATTTTGGGGTCAACCATTTAAGATGGGTCAACTATTTATATATATATATATATATATATATATATATATATATATATATATATATATATATATATATATATATATATATAGAGAGAGAGAGAGAGAGAGAGAGAGAGAGAGAGAGAGAGAGAGAGAGAGAGCTGCGCAACCCTTAGGTGTGCATCAATAGACGGGATTTGTGTGGCCATCTATCTAAGGACGTGATGGACAGCCACAGTCTAAAAAATGCTAAAAATGGGCACAAACTTTATTGCCCGTTTAGCGCAGTTTTTGACTGCTGTTAAAGGTCGCAAATTTCATTGGAACCTTTAGCTGTGGTCAAAACCCGTCCCAAATTTCATGCACTGTGATGGATGGCCAACACCATTCCACTTTTGTTGTGCACCGTTGCGCAGCTACCACTTTATATATATATATATATATATATATATATATATATATATATATATATATATATATATATATATATATATATATATATAGAGAGAGAGAGAGAGAGAGAGAGAGAGAGAGTGTGCTAGCCATTGGATGGATCTTATTATGATCCAATGACTAACAATAGCCCTACTAAAGATATTGTGAGTTAGAGAAATTTTGCCCATTTTTGCCGCTCATCTCTCTCTCATTCTCCTTCTCGCCTTCCCTCTCCTTCCCGAGCTTGAGCCGATGATGACCACCTGAGATGAGCACTGCCGACGAGAAACTCGTCGGAGATGACCACCCTCTCCTGCTCTGTCAAGCACCACACCGTCGCCTGGTTTCCCTCCTGTTTGTCACTCTCTTCGCGCACTATCAGAGGTGCCTCCTCTGAAACATCAAGCACCATATCCGCATCCCCTCCCACTCTCATCGTCCACAAGTCTCTCTCTCTCTCATCATGTGAGGCCTGTGAACCCTTGCTTGAGCCCGCCTCAGGCTCGAGCCATGAGCAGGGTTTCTATAGGTCGATGGTGGTGCACCCAGCCTCAACCTGGTGGTTTTGTACATGTGGTGGTGCACTAAGCCTCAGCCTCAGCCTCATCCTCACCTACCCACAAAAAAATGTCAAACCTACCCACTAAAACATGGACCCACCTGTGATCAAATGCACCACTTTGCACGGGTCTGTCGATTAACTGAACGAGCACCTAGAGTTTTTGGGCTCATGGTACTGTAGGAATGCCGAAGATAGTTGGCGCATCACTAAAGATTATTGGATGATGCCGAAATTGGTGACAAAGTCGGCCAAAACCTATGACCCACCTATGATCAAATGCACCACTTTGTGCGGGTCTGCCGCATAATCTTCTGGTAGAATGGGAAAGTGCCTGGAAGTTCTTGTCTCACGATGAGGTAGGGTTGCCGACAATAGTTGATGCATCACTAGAGGTTGCTGGACGGCGCCAAAAAATGGTGACAAGTCTGCTGAAAAACCAGATCTGTATAACTATGCAAGGCTCAAGCACGATAAAATGGGTCACATCACGAAGTATCTCCAATCGTCGATCTGAGATCACCATTGGAAAGATCTTGACATGTAGTATGCCAAGAAGTACTTGGCTAGGTCGGATTATGCTAGAATTGGGCATAATCTTCGCCGAAAGTTGCAATTGTACCACTAGTGCGTAGGTTTGGAGTGTTTTTTAGTGGGAAAGTTTTCATTCCAATGTATAGTGAAAAGGGTAGGTGCCTAACCAATGAACATGCATCAAGCATCCATCGTGCGCATGTGATGGACGCTCAACATGTGTTTAGGTTAAAATTAACCTTTAGCGGCCCCTTCAAGCACCGCTAAAAGCCTTTTAGAAACATGTGTAAATAAGTTTTTAGCGGCACTTTTTAAGTGTTGCTAAAAACTGATTTTCTACCCAGACTTTTAGTGGTGCTTCAAAGCTCCGCTAAAAGCTCTTTTAAGCATAAACTCCTGTTGAGCGTCTATCATGCATCTGTTACTTTAAACAAGTGATAAAATAAAGATTTAAGGAAATGGAGTTCTACGACTGAGTTCCCAAGATACAACTAGGCTTGAACCTCAAGAGAGTCACTGCTTCCCAAGAATAGATGACTTCTTCCACACTTAAACTCTTCAAGCCAAATCGAGAAGAAATGAGAAAAATTGGAGACTCAGAAATTCTGATGCCTCAAAAGACGAAAAATTAAGAGATTTATAGACTTTTAGAAAGACCAAAATGTTTTGTAATAAATGAGATTAATGTCCATGAATCTGACAGATTGAAATTAGGACGAAAAGGTCTTTGAACAGTCACCCACCTTTGACTATTGATTAAAGGCCTTCAAAACCGTCTAACAACCACAATGCACTATAATTTCTATATATAAATGCATTTTAAAACCTTTTAAACGGCCAGACAACAGAAAACCCAAAAAGTCAAAATGGACCTTTGCACCTCATATGCACCTCACACCATTGCGAGCGTGCAAAGTGTGCCATCAAAATGCCATATTGCGCCTCAAGCGCCCTTGCACATACACGCGCGCATGTGCATGTGTGCGTGAACGGCATGTCCATTGATGCATGATGCGCAACAACGTTCGCAAGGCACCTAAAGACTCAAGGATTACCAAAGTAAAGAATAGAGAACAAACCCTCTATTTAATAAACCACCAGAAAAACTTCTCTCTCTTAGATATGGGACTAAACATTTTTAAAGCACTTTTGGTGGGAAACAATAAATCACCAAGACTTTACAGTTAAGTTATATTTTAAAACTTTTCTAACAATCTCCCACTAGTTTTAAAATGTACTTGGCTTGCATAAAAACTTATGCATCGGTGAGAGTGTCTGCATGACTTGAACCCCCACTTATTGAAAGAAAACCTGAATTAACCAAGGTGCTAAGTGGACTTACCTTAAACTTAGCTCCTTATATTGTTAACGGATTTTCAATCATACATAGGTTTCCAAAAGTTCAATTGTGTGGATTTCATATTGGAACATTTTGAACCTTGTGCTTCCCTGGATTCATGAGTGCTCTAAAGAATTGCCAATTCTCATAAAAAGCGGCTCACACTTCTACACTCACATAGGTGAGTTTGTCTAGGTGTACTGCAACACACACCCTAGCTTTAAGGTTTACAAACTCATTAAAAGCTATTAGCTCAACCCTCACATTAGTTACAACTCATGAGCAAACATCAGTAATGGGCTCACATAAATATGCTCAATATCAATCATTCACCAATTCGTTTTCCATTGAACCTAGGCATGTAGGATCTCCAGCGCTCTATGTTGGGTATCCTTAGGTGATGACTTAATTGGCTTAATTCCCATTCTCCTCGATGTTTTATTGATGACATCTCTCGAAAGGCCTTTCGTAAATGAGTCTGCCAAATTTTGACATGACTTCACATATTTTAATCATATAATATTGTCATCAATCATTCATCTTATAAAACTGTGTCTTAGACTAATATGTCTAGACTTTCCATTGTATTTCATATTACCTGCTTTACATATAGCTGATTTGCTATCACAAAACATTGAAATAGCAGGTATAGGCTTCTCACCTAGTGGAATATCTACTAGCATATTCTTAAGCCATTCAGTTTCTCTACAAACAGATGCCAAAGCAATAAACTCATATTCCATTACAGAATGAGTTATACAGGTTTGTTTCTTAGACCCCTATGCAATTGCTCCTCCACCAAGGGTAAAAACCCAACCACTCGTAGACTTGGAATCTTCAAAATCGATATTTCAACTTGCATCACTATACCCTTCAATAATAGCAGAAAACTCAGTATAGTGGATTCCGTAGTCTAAAGTATGCTTAATATATCTAAGAATCTTATTCACTGTATTCCAATGTTGATGACCAAGATTATTAGTATATCTACACACCTTGCTCATTGCATAGGCTATATTAGACCTTGTGCAATTTATTGTATACATAAGACTACCTACAACACTGGCATATTTTAATTGTTGAACACTTGTACCAACATTAGGAGTCAATTTCATACTTGGATCATATGATGTGCATGCCGGTGAACTAATAATATATCCATACATTGTAAGAATTTTCTCAATATAATGTGATTGACATAATGCAAAGCTATTATTATTTCTTATAATTTTGATTCCTAAAATAACATCTGGAACACCCAAATCTTTTATACAAAACACGAAAGATAAAAATCTTTTTTTTTGATTTATGCATTCACTATTGAAACCCAAAATAAGCATATCATCAACATATAAACAAATAATAATAATTGAGTTACAATCTACTTTACTGTAAACACACTTATCAGCATCATGTATTTTAAAACCATTATTTACCAGAGAACTATCAATTTTTTTATGCCACTGCTTAGGGGCTTACTTTAATCCATATAAGGATTTCTCAAGTTTGCAAACTTTGTGCTCTTACCCTAGCACTACAAATCCTTCAGGTTGCTCTATATATATCTCTTTATCTAATTCTCCATTCTAAAAGGTTGTTTTCACGCCCATTTGATGGATTTGAAGCTTATATATGGCATCCATGACAATCAGAATTCTAATAGTAGAAATTCTGATTACAAGAGCAAAAGTATCAAAATAATCAATATCTTCTTTTTGTTTAAATCCTTTTGCAGCCAAATGAGCTTTAAATTTATCGATTGTACCATCAACTTTTAATTTCTTTTTGAAAATCTATTTGCAACCAATAGTTTTACAACCAAACATGTAAATCGACTAATTTCCAAACATGATTAGACATAATTGATTCAAATTCTATATTTATAGCTTCTCTCCAAAAGGCAACATCTTGAGAAGACATCACCTCTCGAAAAGACAAGATCATTCTCAATTAGAAAGGTATAATAGTCAGAACCAAAATTAGTTGGTTTTCTCATGCGTTTACTGTGCCTAACTTTAGTTTCTGGTTCAGCAACACAATCATTAGAATATTCAATCATGTCATTAACAGAATGTTCATCTACTATAATATGACTGCCATCAAGAAGAGAATCAAATGTATTTTTATGTTCTATGAAAGATGCATCTCTAGATTCTACAATAACATCATTAATAATGTCCAGAAATCTATATGCTTTACTATGTTCAGCATATCCAACAAATGCACATTTAAAAGTTTTAGGTCCAACCTTTTTTCTTTTATTTTCTAGAATTTTAACATATGCTAAACAACCCCATACACGAAAATAACTAAGATTAGGTTTCTTACCAAAACATAATTCATAAGGTGATCTTTTAGATTTGGAATAAGGAACTCGGTTAAGAATATAACAAGCAGAAAGTATAGCCTCTCCCCATAAGTTGGAATGCAAACCCGTATTAAGAAGCATAGCATTCATTATTTCTACAAGTGTTCTGTTTTTTCTTTCTGCTACTCCATTTTGTTCAGGAGTTTTAGGAGCAGATGTTTGAGGGATAATCCATTATCTTCACAGAATTTATCAAATTCTTCACCTAAGTATTCACCTCCTCTATCTGTTCTTAAATGTATAATCTTTGTTTTAAACCTATTTTATACTTCAACAAGATAAAGGGAAAATTTTGAAAATGCTTCAGATTTATGTTTCATCAAATAAACATAACAAAATTTTGAGTTGTCATTTATTAAAGTACCTATTGCCGCCATGAATCAAAACATTATCCATCGTACACACATCAGAATGCACTAATTCAAGCAATTTATAATTCTTTTCTACACTAAGAAATGAGAGTCTAGTTATCTTGGTTTGAATGCATGTCTCACACTTATGATTATGTTATATTCTAACATGACAAGGAAGAAGACCAAAGTTATTCATATTATGAATGTAATAAGAATTTATATATCCTAATCATGAATGCCAAAGAAAACAGGAGTCAACCATATAAACAGAAGTAATAGCTTCATTTATGCTCATCTTGAACATACCACCAGTGCAAACCCTTTTCCTACAAAGATTTTTCCTTTGATTATAGTTACAATCCCAGACTCAATAACAATCTGGAAACCATTTTGTGACAGTAGATCTGTAGAGATTAAATTTTTTTCAAACTTATGGAGCATAGTGGTCATTCTCAAGTGTTAGGATTTTTCCGGAGGTGAACTTAATTTTCACACTCCCTTTTCTCAACACTTTAGTTGATGAAGAGTTTTCCATAAAAAGATTACATCCCTCCCCCACTACTTCATACGACTTGAACAAGTTCCTATCGTTTGCCACATGAACAATGCTTCCAGTATCTAGTTACCAGTCCTTATTTGCTGCCACCATGAAGGTTTCAGAGATTACAACAACAAGCCTCTCCTCTAACTCATTTGGCTTAGGACCAGTCATCTTCCTTTTTCTGCATTCTCTAGCAAAATGGCCAAACATGTCACAAACATAGCAACTGATTTTCTTTTTATCAGTTGGCTTGTTCCCTTTCACAAAATTCTTTTTGATTTTCTGGGTTTTCATGATTTTGTCACCCTTATTACTAACAAAATTCACTTTAGGATAGCCCTCTTTAGGACTCAAATTCTTTTTGTCACGAAGACGAGTCTCCTCCTCAATTTGAATGTCCTTAAGAAGACCATCTAAAATGATTTTCTTATTTTTATGTTTTAGGTAATTCCTATATTCTTTCCAAGAATCCGATAGTTTCCCAATGATGACAAAAACTTGGAAGTCATCATCAAGATACATACCTTCTCCTTTGATCTTATAGGCCAATATTTGCATCTCATGAATTTGAGCAAGTATAGGCTTATCATCAACAATAGAAAAATTAACATACTGATCTACGATAAACCTTTTGTTACCATCATCTTCTTCATTGTACTTGATCTCGAGAGCATTTTCACAACTCTCTAGCCGACTCCAATGGAGAATACAAGTCAAAGAGAGAATCGGCTAAAGTGTTCAGAATATGCCCTTTGCATCGATAGTTGTCAGTATGACACTTCTCTCACTCCTTCTGTTCTTTTGTCCCAACTTCTTCAGCAACAACAGTGAGATCAACCTTTTTGAAGACATAATCGATATGCAGCTCAGACAATAAGAAGGAGACCTTTGATTATCACCGCTTGAAGTTTAACCCATCAAATCAATCAAGTTTTTCAAGGTCACGGCTAAGCAGATTGATAGAGTTGGATGTCAAACGAGAGGCCATAATGAAGTTCTAAAAATGTTACGTCAAACAGGTGACAAAATAAGGATTTAAGGGAATGAAGATCTCAAGCCTAGAGGCACGTTATTAAAATCACTATCTTTAGAACTTCAATCGCCTCACTCTGGGTATTCTGAAGATGTGAAAAGGGGTTTGTTACAACAGAGTTCCCAGGATACAACTAGGCTTGAACCTCAAGAGAGTCATTGCTTCGCAAGAACATATCAGCTCTCCCACACTTGAACTCTGCAAGCCAAATTGGGAAGAAAGAAAGGAGAAAAACTGGAGAGTCAGAAATTCAGATGCCTCAAAAGACGAAAAACTAAGAGGTTTATAGACTTTTAGAAAAGCCAAAACATTTTGCGATATATGAGATTAATGGTCATAAATCTGACGGTTTGAAATTAGGATGAAAAGGTCCCTGAACAGTCATCCACCTTTGACTGTTGATTAAAGGCCTTCAAAATCGTCCAACAGCCACAATGCACCATAATCTCTCTATATAAATGCATTTTAAAACCTTTCAAACGGCCAGACAACTCAAAACCCGAAAAGTCAAAATGGACCTTTACACCTCGCGCCGCTGCGAGCATGCGAAGTGCAAAGTGTGCCATCAAAATGTCACATTGCACCTCAAGCACCCTTGCACACACACGCGCGTGCGCGCGTGTGCATGAACGACACATCCATTGCTGCACGATGCACAACAACGTTTGCAAGCCACCTAAAGAGTCAAGGATTACCAAAGTAAAGAATAGAGAACAAACCCTCTATTTAAACCACCAGAAAAACTTATCGCTCTTAGATATGGGACTAAACATTTTCAAAACACTTTTGGTGGGAAACAATAAATCACCAAAGACTTTACAGTTAAGTTATATTTTAAAACTTTTCTAACAACATCATGCTCAGCGTGCGTCCATTCTAATTAGGCACCTACCCATCAATATATATATATATATATATATATATATATATATATATATATAGAGAGAGAGAGAGAGAGAGAGAGAGAGAGAGAGAGAGAGAGAGAGAGAGAATCACTAGAATATGAGAACCAAAATATGAGAACTAGAAATATGAGCATTTACAACAGTTTTTTTGCAATTCCAACCATGTGGATGTGTTTGGCATGATGAATTTTCTAGGAATCAACCACTGGGTCATGTATTTTCGATGGAAAAATGTGATTTTTGAATGCTTGAATATTTATGAAGATTATGAGCCATTGTTTTTAAAGCCTTAAAAAAATCTCGCATCAAAATTGGACAATTCAAGAGTGGGTTTCTTATAAAACCAAGCATGCAGATCACAACTGTACGGTTAGATTCAAGAGAAAAGAACAAAAAATTTATGAAAATTGCAGTTGACACATTAGTTCTCATATTTTTAGTTCTCATATTCTAGTGATTATATATCTAAAATATTGGCAACAGATATAGGTAAGAAACCCCTTAATGAAGAAATGTAATTTTTTTAGTATTTTAGTTTTTTTATACATATGCCCCTCTAGATGTGATCTAGATATCAAATTTAGTAGAAACAAATCTTTGGATCAGTTTTTTATGATTTATATGTCAAATTTTAAGAAGGTTGAAAAAACAACAACCAATAATGTACTAAATTGTCATGCCTCCAAAAAACAAGTTTTTATGTTAAAAAACTATGATTAGAGAGTTCATTCTTACTATCTTGACCATGTTGAACACATCCAACATCCATGAAACTAGATTTAGTCAAAACAACCATCCCTTATGAGTTCTAACTAGGGGGTTCCTTACCCACGAGAGGCATGAGCAATAAAATCTTTTAGTGGGTGTTCTGGAATGTCGCTAAAGATTGGTTGTCTGCTTAAGTCATTAGTGGCGGTCTAGAACCACCGCTACAAGTCAAAATATAAAAAAATAAAAATCATACACGTCCAACACATCTAACATTAGTTCAACGATTGAGCATCCATCAATAAGCCCAATCATATATATAGGAAAAGGAGACTGTCCAACCAAAGAAAGGTCCAAAATCTACAATAGATAATAATCATCAGCGTTCCTTCTCCAACGATCGAGTTTTTCATTGATTGAGCTTTACATATTGGATTTTTATCATTCATTTTGTGAGTGACATGTTTTGGATTATGATTTTTTGATGTCGATATGTGTTTTTGAAAGTGCTAAAAATCAATGGCCTACAATACTTTGTAATATAAAGATTGTGAGCCATCGATTTTTTTATGTTTCAAAAAACATGCCTATATGCCTAAAGTCTTTTTGTAAAGCATATTTCTTTCTAAACAAATTATAAAAGAACAAATATATGTGGTCTAATCGATGAGATGCTCAAGTATTGAAGAAGGGGAACCGTCTAATATATATATTTTTATATTTATATATAGGATACATGATTCGTGCTAAATATAGCATGGTGCTAAATGAAACATATTTATCAGACTTTTGGTATTTTTTTGAAATTCTAGCCATACATTGATTTGCTAGAAATCAACACTTGGATCATGCATTTTGGATTAAAAAATGGTATTTAAAGCCTAAAGAATTTGTGAAAATTATAGGCTACTGACTTTTGAATCCTTATAAAAACCTATCAATCCCTCATAATCAAATCCTCCAAGAACTAATTCCTATAAAAACAAGCATATAGATTACAAGTGAATGGTTAGAATTTTGAAAAAACAAAGAAAATCAAATAAAATATTTCATTTAGCACCATGCCATATATATACCAGATTCAATATCTACATTTTGATCTTTTTGCACCCTTACTATTGTCACAAAAGAAGATACACACTTTTTTTTATGAGAGGAACCCTTGCCGAGGCAAAAAAACCTCAGGTGGGACCCTATGACCATCCTATCTTACGTAGACCACTTTTGAAAGCTACATACACAATTGTATGATAGAGGGGTTTTATTCGGCGTCTTCATCTCAATGCCCTCACGACCACCACTACAAGAAAAAAAACTTTACTAGCACATCCCCCTCAACATGACAATAGAAGGCTCATTTTCACTGGTGCTATTTTGCTTAGTGCCAGTGAAAAAGTTCTTATACTGGTGGCAGCTATTCGGAGCCAGCATAATCAATTTTTTCTGGCACACAAAAAAAGTGTGTCAGGGAAAAAACTGACGCAAAAAATATTTGTGCTAGTAAAGAGTAGTTTTTTCTAGAACACAAATAAAGTGTGCCAATAAAACACATGGTTTAAAAAGAAATATCGGATCTAGAAACTTCACACAAAAATCTCTCCCTCTCTCTGTGAAATCGGCCACCTTTGCCGACGCAGTGACCACTTGCCACTCCCTTTCTCTGCCTCTCTGTAAAGTCCACAATTTTTTTGAAATTTTTAAATAAATAAAAAGAGACTTTTGGCCAATTATTTGAGCAATTAGTTAAATTATCATAAATTGTCATTTTCTAGTTAATTAATTAGCTATTAATTGTTGAGCGTATTTAATTAATAAAAGTAAAGAATCTAGATTATTCATTAAACATTGGATTTATGAGGTTTTGAAAGAAGTAATTTAGTTTTGGAAAGATGTGATTTAAGTTTGGATCTTAATAAAGATCCAATATAATCCATAACCATAGTTTAACATTGAAAGATCCAATTGGGCCCGCTTGGATCCATTGAATCTCGTAAAACTTCTCGAGAGCCAAACCTGGGTTAGTTTGGACTGAGTGGATCCACAATTATGATCCTTACTTAGGAACTTTGTTTTGGGTTGGGTCCATTTGGTGGACCCAATCCATATTAAAAATATGTATTATAATATATATATATATATATATATATATATATATGTATTTGGAGTTTTTGGATCTAGATCCAATGAGACCCAAATGAGCCTCATATAACCCCTTCCCCCCCATAACCCACATGGGTTTGGATTCACTACAAAAAAACAGTTGATTAGCGACGGAGTTATATCGTCGCTACTTAGCGATGAATTAACGAGAGAAATGAATCCGTCGCTATATTTGTAGAATTTTACGAAACTAGCGACATATTATATTCCCTCACAAAATCCGTCGCTAAGTAGCGACGGATTGTGCGAGAGAATATTTTGTCGCAATAAATACGACAGTTAGCGACGAAATTGCGACGGCTAAAATTCCGTCGCAACATAGCGACGACCTAGGCGACGGAATATTTTCTGTCGCCTTTTCGTTTTTTGAATTACGATGGCTTAGCGACGGAATTAATTCGTCGCTAAGCCGTCGCTAAATGTCGCATTACCCCTAATCCCAGCCCTCTTTTTCCTTTCTCCTTTCGCTCTCCCGCCCGCCGCCCTCTCCCTCCTGCCACCCTCTTCCTTCGGCCGCCCTATACATCCCGTCGACCTCTCTGCCGGCCCCCACCGTTCGCCGGAAGTCGATCTCCGTCAACCTTCCGCTGCCGCCGCCGCTGCCCGGAGCAACCGCAGGTATTTCACCGTTAAATGGATTGGGGGTCGACCCCCTGCGTTTTCCGGCAGGGGGTAGACTCCGCCAGGCGGTCGACCCCGGTAGGGGGTCGACCCCCTGCCGTGTCCGACCGGGGGTCGACCCCCTGCCGTGTCCGGCCGGGGGTCAACCCCTTTTGATGTCCGGCAGGGGGTCAACCCCCTGCCGTGTCCGACCGGGGTCGACCCCCTGCCGTGTCCGGCCAGGGGTCAACCCCCTGCCTTGTCCGGCAAGGGGGTCAACCCCCTGCCATGTCCGGCAGGGGGTCAACCCCTTTTGATGTCCGGCAGGGGGTCGACCCCCTGCCGTGTCCGGCCGGGGGTCGACCCCCTGCCGGAGATTTGATTAGAGCTTTTATTTTTATTTTCTATGATTAGGGATTTGAATCATAATTTTTTTAATTAAGGATTTTTAGTTAATTTGGTTAAGACTTTAAATCAAAATTTTTTAATTAAGGCTTTTATAGTTAATTTGATTAGGGTTTTTTTATTTATTTAGAGTTTTTATTTTTATTTTCTATAATTAGGGATTTAAATCACATTTTTTTAATTAATACTTTTTAGTTAATTTGATTAAGGATTTTTTTGTATTTGATTAGGGCAGGTTTTTTCCTTGTTTGATTAAGGTTTAAATTGTGGCTTTTTTATTTAATTTTATGGTTTATTTTTCTTATAGTTTATGATGTTTTGGTTTATTTATAATTTATTTTCTTGTATTTTAAGGTTTTATGATTTAATATGGTCGAATAATTTGATTTTTATAGTTAATTTGATTTAATAGAATGTGGTATTCTTATGATAAACTTTTATAATTAGATTTAAGATGACATTGACTAAATCATTTACATATCAAAAAAATATCAATTCATATTTTTCTCAAAATACTCAAATTTTAAACATTTTTTAATTTTTAGATCCAATCCAAGATTTTAGATTGTAAACTTTTTTAAAGTCATGGTGTTTGGATCCAATTCGAGATCCAGATTTGAAACAAAGATCCATAATAAACTTGCTAAAACATGTAAAATAGTGAGTGGATCGGGTCATATGATCCAAAATGAAGTAACTGAGCCATTATCTATGACTGTCCAAGTTATGCGCACATTGTATGGTCGAAACAAACCTTGGGCTTGGTAAGGAACTAACAGACCAGTGTTTTGTCCATTTTGTTTGTTCATTTCGTCCAATCTTGAACAAACCATCAAACAAGCCTTAAGAACCATAAATAAGAGTCTAAATAGATGTTTTTATTTTATTTGAATAAATTACAAAAGCCTGTGCACTCTGTTTGCGAAAACTAGCTCAACTTTTAGATTATTACATTGTAGTGCCTGCTTATCCATGATAAAATTCAATAGCCACTTGATGTATAGAATTACTCCTTTTCCTTCATTGTTAATATCCACTCTTACGTTCTTTTGTTATTGGAATAAGAGATAAATATTTTAACCTTTTTTTTTCTAACCATATATGGCCAACCAATTAGTTTATTACCAGGCGTGTCCTTTTTATAAAGATTCAAAAATCTGCAAACCTCTTTTAACTATATTTCTCATCGTATGTATGCAAATATGATATGATTGTCGCAAATCATTTTTGCAAATTTCACCTAAAATATGTGAATCTCTTTTAACTAGTTTTTTCAACGTACGTTCGCAAATATAATACGACATTCGCAAATCATGTTTATGAATGTTTTCAAAATCTATGAACCTTCTGTAACTAAATAGTTACCTTTATAAATCATTTGTTTAGAGTGAGATACCATTTTTTTTCATGGTATTTGATTCACCTCCTGTAACTAAATAGTTACCTTTATAAATCATTTGTTTAGAGTGAGTTTTTTTTCATGGTGACTTCATTTTAAAACATCATTTTTTTTTGTGCAGATTTCTCAATGGAACTCGCTTGTGCCCCGCCACCCGTGGTAAGTAAGTGACAAAAACAATGCAAATCGGGTAAATACCCGTGGTGAGTAAGTGATGCAAGCGCATCACATGTTATTTAATTTATTGAATGTAACACTTTATTGTTCACACACTCACTTAGTTGTTGATATCTAGGACTGCTTTGTTGGAGTTCGGAGATCATGCTGAGCATGATTTTAATGTATGAATATGGAAGTGTTCTTATTTTTGGAGTACGGAGTTCATGCTAGGCATGGTAGTAGTTAGTGGGATATTGAAGTGTGTTTGCTGCAGGTACATGTTTGAGATTTGTTTGATATGAATTATTTTGATGTATTGCAATGTTTGATGTGATTGTATCCATGCTTACATGTAGTTACTTTCAATTTGATTATGTCTACCATGTGAAATTGTAGACTGAAAGCATGCTTCAAATGAATGTATCGTGTCATGAATAGTTTGCACATGAAAATATTAAGTTATCAATGCATGCATCATAATTCTTGTGATTGTATGACATCATATATTGCATGATAAATTTGATATTTTCTTCATTATAGCATTCTGATGGTTCTCTTTTAACTGGTTAGGATACTATTCGCAACATCATACGACAAAATGACTGCAAACCGTGAATGGATGTACCGTAGGATAGTGGACAATGAGTTATCGCATGAATATATGGATGGTGTTGACAGTTTTATTGAATTTGCAACGGCAAGTGTCAGTACAGTAGATCCCACAGGTCGGATTAGGTGTCTCTGCAAGATTTGTAAGAATAATCGATTTGTAGAACCTCATGGCGTTAGACATCACCTATACAGGAAGGGTTTTGTGAGTGATTATCAGAACTGGATGTTTCATGGAGAAGAATTTAGAAACGATTTTGATGCACGGGTGAATATGGTGCACGATAATCCATATACGAATTTGATATTTGATGCCGCAGGAACAGAACTGGGTTCTGCTATGAGTTCTAGTGATGTAAGAACTGCCATAGATGAAGAATCACCAAACGATGCAGCTAGTAGATTTTATGATTTACTTAGAGATGCTGATGAGCCACTTTGGAACGGTTGTGAGAGTCACACTATCTTGTCTGCAGTTCTTCAACTAATGAATTTGAAGTCCGAGTATAATTTGAGTCAATCATGTTTTGACCGTTTGTGCATGATTGTGAAGAGTATGTTGCCTAAAGATGAGAAATTGCCACAAAATTTCTATCGTGCGAAAGTTATGGTCAACGCTCTAGGTATGGGTTACAAAAAGATTGATGTTTGTCCAAATCACTGCATGTTGTATTTCAAGGAGCAGGAAAATGACATATCATGCCCGTCATGTGGGCATCCTCGGTTCAAGCCAAAGACAAGAGGCAATGGTAGCACGAGATCAAACGAAGTTTCATACAAGTCGCTCCGCTACTTTCCTATCACTCCTAGATTGCAGCGATTATATATGTCTTCAAGGACAGCTAAACACATGAGATGGCATGCAAATAAAGTTCGACATGATGAAAACAAGATCACGCATCCTGTTGACGCTGAAGCTTGGAAGCACTTTGATCGTACTCATCAGAACTTCGCAATGGAAGTGCGAAATGTTAGACTCGATCTATGTACAGATGGATTTAATCCATTTGGGGGTAGATCAACTCCATACTCATGCTGGCCAGTATTTGTAACTCCATACAACCTTCCACCAAGCTTGTGTATGAAACGTCCAAATCTTTTCTTGTCTCTGTTGATCCCTGGTCCGACCTCACCTGGCCAAAATCTTGATGTATATCTAAAGCCATTGATTGATGAATTAAAAGTACTGTGGGATGACGGTGTTACCACGTATGATACCCACAAAAAACAAAATTTCAACATGAAGGCCGCTATTCTATGGACAATCAGTGACTTCCCTGCATATGGTATGTTATCTGGTTGGAGCACACATGGGAGGTTGGCTTGTCCGTACTGCATGGAGGATTCCAAAGCTTTTAGATTGAGGCATGGAAGGAAGCCTTGCTGGTTTGAGTGCCATCGTCGATTTCTACCCAGCGATCATTCGTTCCGACGTCAAAAGAATGCATTTAAAGCAGGCACAACTGAAACGGAAGGTCTATCCTCAAGATTGTCCGGCATAGAGATTCTAAGAAGATTGCGATACTTTCCAGATGTATTAACAGATGCCCGCAGTCCTACACTCTTCCGTGGATTTGGGAAGGATCACAATTGGACGAAAAAATCTATTTTTTGGGAACTACCGTATTGGCCGACCCTATTGATACGACATAATTTGGATGTGATGCATGTAGAAAAAAATGTGTTTGATAATGTGTTCAATACAGTAATGAATATTAAAGGAAAAACGAAGGATAATCCGAAGGCCCGTATGGATTTAAAATTAATATGTAAAAGACCAGAATTGGAACTCAAAGAGTATAATGGCAAAGTACTGAAACCAAAGGCAAAGTACGTGCTCGGACCTGATCAAATAAAACATGTATGTCAATGATTGTGACAACTGAGATTTCCAGATGGATATGTCTCTAACATTGCTCGGGCTGTGAAGATTGACGATGGACAATTATATGGGTTGAAGAGCCATGATTGTCATATTTTTATGCAACGATTGATACCCCTAGCATTCCATGATATGTTAGACAAACCTATATGGGGGGTATTGTCTGAGTTGAGCGGATTTTTCAGAACATTGTGCGCATCGGAGGTCGTTTTATCAAATGTAAAGAATCTCGAGGACTCTGTCATCACCACTGTTTGTCTGTTAGAAAAGATATTTCCGCCAGCATTTTTCGATGTTATGGAACATTTGATCATATATCTGTCATATGAACTAAGGGTTGGTGGCCCTGTGCAATATCGATGGATGTACCCATTTGAAAGGTATATGTTTTTTTATATTTGTCTCTTTAATGACAGATATTAAAATTTGAAATGTATATTCTTGTCAGATGCATGTTCGACCTAAAAAAAAAGGTTCGTAATAAAGCAAGAGTAGAAGGCTCTATTTGTGAGGCGTACACTTTAGAAGAGATTTCAAATTTCTCATCTATGTACTTCGAACCTCATATTCCAACACGTTACACATGCCCGCCCCGTAACGATGATGGAGAACAAGTAACTGTAGCTGACAAGCTGTCGATATTTCAACCACTTGGGCATGCATTTGGTAGTTGCCGATCAAGGCTATTGACAGATCGAGAGCAAGATGCAGCACACATCTATATTCTTTTTAATTGCTCAGCGATCGACCCATACATCGAGTAAGTATATGTATATGCAACTCAATTATAAATCCTTTTATGTTCTATATGTGGATACATGGCTCGGTAATATAAGTATTTGTGGTTTGCAGACGATTTGATCTGGAGTTGCAAAGCGAAGTTTCACATCTCACTGATGCAGAAGTACAAAAAGAACTTGAAACTAAGTTTGTGGAGTGGTTGAAACAGTTGGTAAAGAAGCTAACATAAATTTTGTACTTATAAACAACACTTACTTAATTGATCGTGATCACAATCATTGTTTATGTCTGTGCGTAGGTTCGCCATGGTGATGTTAAAGATCAAGGAATATGTGATTTAGAAAATGGTCCGACCAAAGTTGTGCAATGCTACAACGGGTATATCGTAAATGGTTATCGATTCCATATAAAAGACTACGGTATAAACAAATCAACGATAAATAGTGGCGTGTGTGTCAAGGGTAGCAGCTACGGTGAAAATGAACATGATTACTACGGTGTTATAGAGGAAATAATGGAGTTGACTTACTTAGGCATGAATAACAGGGTTACGATATTCAAGTGTCATTGGTTTGATCCAACTGCAACAAGACTCGACAAAGCTTCAGGCATTGTGGAAGTGAATCATAAATCCAGGTTTGGAACATATGAACCATTCATATTAGCCTCGGAAGCTCAACAAGTTTATTATACTTCATATCCGAGTATAAAAAAGTCAGATAGAAATGAATGGTGGGCAGTTTGCAAGGTGAAATCCAAACTATACCTCGAGTATGATCAGTTACAGGAAGATGAGTTAGCTGAAGACAGTGATTACTATCAATCAAATGATGTCTATGACTTCGCTTATGGTCACGATGTTGCGCATGATATGCATGTCATATCTCCATTGGCCGATGAAACATTCATAGAGGAATGTGATCCAAATGATATACCAAGTGGATGGGCAAACAATGAAGAAGAAGAAGAAGAAGAAGAAGAAGAAGAAGAAGAAGAAGAAGAAAGTCAAACTAGTGACGAGGAAGAATTCTCAAACTAGTGAGCAAAATCTTATACTACAAACCTCTATTTAAATGCATTGTAATACTTGATGTGAGTTGTATTGCAATACTTGGTGTGAATGATTAAAAAATTTATTTGAATGTATTGTAATACTTGATACGAATGATTCGAATGCATTGTAATACTTGATGTGAATGATTTCAATTATCTGAATGTATTATAATTTATGTAACGAAAGATTTGAATTAGTGCAATACTTGATGTGAATGATTTGAATTATTTGAATGCATTGCAATGCTTGATGTGAATGACTTGAATGCATTGTAATACTTGATGTGAATTATTTGAATGTATTGTATGACATATGTTATTTGTTAGAATATGGTTCGTGGAGGTTATAGTGGTCGCTCATCCAGTAGTAGCCAGGCTCAGCCTTCATCTTCACGGGCTCCTGTGATAGGTATATCATATAACTAATTGGATGCTTGATTAGTTCAAATGCGCATTCTGAGAATTTCTAATGTATTTTTTTACAGATGATGTTGCGCCTGTACACGACCCACCTACACCAGTTGATCACACAAGTCAAGAGCCAACACAGAAAACAGGGTCTTCTCAGGCTGGCATAAGAAGACTCATTCGAATAGTGTATATCGATAATCGATTGTAAGTATTTTGTTTTCAATTATTGCATATCTTTTAAATATTTTATATTGATATTTACTGTGTAACAATTCATGTGCAGCACAAGGTTTGAGCCACAAGAAGTAGTACGAGAGATTAGGAATTCACTTCTTCAACATCTACCAGGACCAGTTGCTCAATGGAAAGAGTATCCAAAGGAGGTGTTAGACAGATTGTGGTCCTCATTCATGGTATACAGTTGTTCCTCATAGTTAATGTGTTTCATAGTTAATTTATTTAAGCAATGTCTACAGAATGATTGAAAATATTTGTAGGCTTCGAATCGCTTCGCAACTACGGTGAAAGAAAATGATGCAAGGAAGGTGTGGCAGAAGGTGGCTGCCAATCGATTTGCAGACATGCTGCACACTATGAAGACTGCAGCAAAAAAAACATCTGGCGTAGTAGATGATCCATTACTGTGGAAGGGCCATGGTCCTATTACTATCAGGAGAGATTACTGGGATGAAATGTGCGATAAGTGGGCGGGAGATGCATTTAGAAATCGCTCTGCGAAGGCTGCACAAAATCGATCGAAGATGCCCGAAGCCCATCTACACACAGGTGGATCTAAGACATTTGGGAGCCACTTAAAGAAAATGGTAACTCATTAATATATAATATTAATTTTATAAGTATTGTTGCAAACTTGTGTACTAAATCTTTTGTCATTTAACTTCGCAGGAAGCAGAAAAAGGAGGCAGTGTACCATATAAAGATGTGTTTGTAGAAACACATAAACGGAAGACCACGGGAGTCTTCGTATCAGAGAAGGCGAGAACGACAACGGTATGTATTAATTCTATTAATAATCATTGCAATATATATGCAAGTTATCATAATGTTATCATTAATTATTAATGAATACTTTAAACATTATTTTGTAGGAGGCATATGAGCAACAGATGTTAGAGCGATATGGCGATGACGCTACTCAACATCCATCATTTGATCCTACAGCATGGGTGACTGCAGCAGGTGAACCCAAAAAAGGTCGCATGTTCGGGTTTGGGAGTAATATGAACACTTCACCAGTTATTGGTTCTTCCAGTTACGGCTCACCGACTTCTTGCGCCGACATAAGCTCCAAGCAGCCGACTATTCTTTCCAGTGATGATGTACGCGAGATCATTAATGAATCACTGAATAACTATTTCCAATACACCGTCGCCCCCTTTCTCCGAAATGAGATCAAGGCCGCTGTTCAGGATAGGGGATCTTCGATTCCAGGTCCCTCTCAGGTATAATCACATATTCAGTTTTTTGTCTGCCTTAGAACACATATGAGCATAATCAAATCACATATATAACTTTTTGCCTGCCTAAAAACACATATGAGCATGTTATAATCACATATTCAGTTTTTTGACTGCCTTAGAGCACATATGAGCATGCTATAATAACATATAGAGTTTTTTTATTGCATTAGAGCACATATGAGCATGCTATAATCACATATAAAGTTTTTTTGCCTGCCTAAGAACATATATGAGCATGATAGAATCACATATAAAGTTTTTTTGACTGCATTAGAACACATATGAGCATGCTAGAATCACATATATAGTTTTTTGACTGCCTAAGAACACATATGAGCATATTATAATCACATATTCAGTTTTTTTGACTGCCTTAGCACACATATGAGCATGCTATAATAACATATAGAGTTTTTTTACTGCCTTAGAACACATATGAACATGCTATATATCATTTATGATAGAATCACATGTAAATTGTTTTGCTTTGCCTGCCTTAGAGCACATATGAGCATGCTATAATCACATATTCAATTTTTTTACTGCCTTAGCACACATACGAGCATGATCGAATCACATATATAGTTTTTTGCCTGCCTTAAAGCACATATGAGCATGGTAGAATCACATATAGAGTTTTTCTAGATGCCTTAGAGCACATATGAGCATGCTATAATCACATATTCAATTTTTTGACTGCCTTAGCACACATACGAGCATGATCGAATCACATATATAGTTTTTTGCCTGCCTTAAAGCATATCTGAGCATGGTAGAATCACATATATTGTTTTTCTAGATGCCTTAGAACACATATGAACATGCTATAATCACATATTCAATTTTTTGACTGCCTTAGCACACATATGAGCATGATAGAATCACACATATATATATATATATATATATATATATATATATATATATATATATATATATATATATATATATATATATATATATAACTTTTTGTCTGCCTTAGAGCACATATGAGCATGATAGAATCACATATAAAGTTTTTTTGACTGCATTAGAACACATATGAGCATGCTATAATCACATATTCAGTTTTTTGACTGCCTAATAACACATATGAGCATGTTATAATCACTTATTCAGTTTTTTGACTGCCTTAGAGCACATATGAGCATGCTATAATAACATATAGAGTTTTTTTATTGCATTAGAGCACATATGAGCATGCTATAATCACATATAAAGTTTTTTTGCCTGCCTAAGAACACATATGAGCATGATAGAATCCCATATAAAGTGTTTTTGACTGCATTAGAACACATATGAGCATGCTATAATCACATATTCAGTTTTTTGACTGCCTAAGAACACATATGAGCATATTATAATCACATATTCAGTTTTTTGACTGCCTTAGCACACATATGAGCATGCTATAATAACATATAGAGTTTTTTTACTGCCTTAGAACACATATAAACATGTTATATATCATTTATGATAGAATCACATATAAAATTTTTTGCTTTGCCTGCCTTAGAGCACATATGAGCATGCTATATTCACATATTCAATTTTTTTACTGCCTTAGCATACATACGAGAATGATCGAATCACATATATAGTTTTTTGCCTGCCTTAAAGCACATCTGAGCATGGTAGAATCACATATAGAGTTTTTCTAGATGCCTTAGAACACATATGAACATGCTATAATCACATATTCAATTTTTTGACTGCCTTAGCACACACATGAGCATGATAGAATCACATATATATATATAACTTTTTGTCTGCCTTAGAGCACATATGAGCATGATAGAATCACATATAGAGTTTTTTTATTGCCTTAGATCACACATGAGCACATGATAGAATCACATATAGTGTGTAATTTATTTCATTATATTTTGTTTATCAATACTGAATGTTCTTTTCTTGTGTAGGCTGCTAGCGATAATCAGCGTAGTGGAGGTGAAGGGACAGATAAAGACAATGAACAAGAAGACGCACAAAATCTTGGCGATGATTAGAGGACTGTGTTGAAGAAGTTCTATTTTTTTTATGTTTCCTAATTGTAATTGTTGAATTGTAAATAATTAAACTTCTTAATTTTAAGGTGGAACGATTAATTGTTGTAGATTCTTGTTATATAAAATTTTTTGTGTGGTTTGTTTTTTATTTACAGGAAATATAAATTGTACAGGAAATAGAAATTGCTCGGTATTTAATTTTCAAATATTTTTTTTTTAATTTTTTTTCGTGTTTGCGACGGATTAGCGACGGAACCATCCGTCGCTATTTATATTAATTTAGCGACGGCATAGCGACGGAAGTAAATCCGTCGCCAAGCCGTGGTCGCCGTTTAGTACCGGCGGATTGGCGACGAAATATAGCGCTCGGTATTCCGTCGCAATTAGCGACGGACCTGGCGACGGAATAATTCCGTCGCCAGTTAGCGTCGAAATATTCACGACGTAAGCATACTGTCGCCTCGTTGTCGCTAATCCGTCGCTAACCATGTTAGCGACGGATTAGCGACGGAATGTGGTCGTCGCTAATCTACTGCTTTGTTGTAGTGATTGGATCCAGGTGGACCCAACCAAAACCTCTCATTTCTCTCTCTCACATCCTTTAACCCACATGGGTTGCGGTTGGATCCAACCCAAACCCATCACTTCCACACCCCTCCCTACTCCACGAGCCCCCTCCCTATCCCACCATGTTGCGTGTTCTCCCCCAAAGATGCATTGTTTGCTACCGTGCATGTTCGGGGGTCCGAATGAGTGCCACATATATAAGTACATGGGGCTCGTATTCCCGTGTATGTTAGCATCAAAGTTCAGTGCGATTGCAAAGACTTAAGTACCCTTTCCTGCTATTCTTGCCATGAAACCATGGTTCGAGAAAAGGATAAAAATGTCCTCCATTCAAAAAAAGGGAAACAACTGTTTGAGAAAAGGACAAAAATGTCCTCCATCCAGAAAGTTAAGGATGATGTTAACTCTTTAAAGTCCAAACGTTCCGTTTTTGCCCTAAGCAGTAAACTTTTGCATCATCTGCTGTAATCATAGCTCTCTTTGATGATGCACCCTTTACCGTCATCTGCTGCCGCCAGAGCAACCTTTGCCGTCATCTCGAGTCCAGGTTCCCACCTTGGTTTTTAGCTTGTGTTACAACACATTGCCGCTTTCTCGTCCTGTCTTGTGTTATAAAACATTCCTGGGTTCACGATCGCCTGGTTCGATCATTGGTGGGCATCATAGGGGCATTTGTTCGCCATTGCTTTTTATAGTCTTTTCTTCTTTTTCGTTGTCGTTAGGCAGTATGAAAGAAAGCAACAATGCACAAACATTCCAACAAGTGCCATTAAGGCATCGTGAGTACCTTTCCATGTCATCATGCTATTGTTGAAGAACGTATGTCATCGTGAGTGCCATTAAAGCGTTGTTTTGTTATTGTAGGTGGATCTTGTCCTTTCAACGATTGGAAAATGAAAGATATTTGTAAGACGCTAGGACCTGTTGACAAGAATACTTGTTTACAGATGCGAGGAAGGGCCTCTACCCCATCCGGTATTGTCCATTCACTAAGTATATGCAATGTATCGCAAATCGCGATTATAGTAACATACTACCGATTTGTGAGATATTATTTTGTTTGTTAATATCGATTTATAAGCTATTATGCCAAATTTTCATATCAATTTGAAATATATTTTGCGATATGTATATCAATTTGTAAGATATTATGTATTTTGTACTGTCGATTTATAAGCTGTTATGCTGAATTTCTGTATCGATTTATAAAATATTTTGCGAAATGTATATCGATTTGTAAGATATTATGTGTTTTGTAGTGTCGATTTGAAAGTAAAAAAGATGATTGCCGTATCGATTTGTAATATATTATGCGATATGTATATCGATTTGTAAGATATTATGTGTTTTCTAGTATCGATTTGTAAGATATTTGTAGAAAGAATTTTAAAACATGTGTGTGTAGAAATACATTGTTGCGCGCTTGCGGTGGTGATTTTTGTATTCAAATCGCTGCTCATTTAGTGATTTCTATTGAAATTGCTTCATAGCGTCATAGATATAATTAAATCATTGTCACATGAATCACTATCGTCAACACACACATATGACAAATCGTTTCTTTTATTGGCATTATAAGTAACAACTCGATGCATAGTATAAGCAAATAAGAAATCACTGTTGCTTTTATACTATGATTCATTCAATCATTTCTTTGACTTGCTTAACCTTATCAGTATCCGTTTAACACAAAATGATATCTTGCTTATGACAGTGGTGAACTTATCACCTGGTTACAATGAAGATGATCTATCTCAATCATTGAAAAGTTATGGAGAAGTGAACATGTGCACTGATGATGCACATGATAAGAAGATAAGAAGGGTGCAGGCATTGGATTCACTCTTGACTTGAATGTTCTAGCAGAAAAAATGCAATTCGATAATGAGGTAGACGATCATGACAGTACACTTGATAAAGGTGCAGACACTGAGAATGAACATGATAGTACACTTGACTCTGTTCCCGTAGAAGAAATACAATTTAATAATAAGGAAGCTGCATATAAATTTTATAATGACCTTAAAACTTGGATTCAGTGTTAGAAGGTATTCTTGGTCAAAAAATGCACAGGGTGTCATGGTGAGAAAGACATATGTTTGTTCTAAGGAAGGTTGAAAGAAGTCAAGTAGAAATCCAACAAGGAGCAAGCCAGATTCAAGATGTGGATGTCCAGCGAGAATGGTGTTAAGAAGACTTCCGAATGGGAAATATGCAGTTCGTACTTTAATCAGTGATTATAACCATGATTTATCTGCTTCATTTATGACTCCTATGTTAAGGTCACATCTTAAAGTAACTGAAGCACATGTTGCAATTGTTGAAATAGCTGATAGCGTCAGCATTGCACTAAGGAAGATATATAATTTATGTGCACACATAGATGGTGGTCGCGAGAATGTGACATTCACACCTATGGATCTAAGAAACCACTTGAGAAGAAAGATGATAGGTAACATAAAGAATGAAGAAATATGTTCTTTGGTTGATTACTTACAGAAGAAATCAAGCATTGACCCTGGTTTCTTTAGTGTAATGCAACTGGATAAAGATGGATATGCTATGAATATATTTTGGGCAGATTCAAAGTCAAGAATTGATTATGAATGCTTTAATGATGTGCTTATTTTTTATACGACAGTGAAGATTAATACTAAACAATGGTCATTTGTGCAGTTTGTCGGAGTAAACCATCACTCACAAAGTTGTATATTAGGCGACTCTTTTTTGTATGACCAGACCAAGGAAAGCTTTGAGTGATTGTTCAGAGTATTTACACAGGCAATGATTGTGAAGCAACCTGAAGCTATACTTACAGATGGTGATCACGCAATTGTGGCTGCAGTGTCTCATGTATGGCCAGATGCACATTATCACCTATGTTTGTGGCATATCTTTCAAAATGCAACAAAGAACATAGGATACATATTTAATCAGAAGATAGGGTTTGACAAAAAGTTTACAAGGTGTGTAGTTGAGAGCGTAGATGAGGTCATATTTATGTCTGATTGGGAGACAATGATTCATATATACGATCTTAAAGACTGTCTGTGGTTACAAAATTTATATGCAGACAAAGAGAAGTGGGCATTGGCATATAGAAGACAATACTTTTGTGCAGGTATGATAAGCACACAAAGAGCTGAATCTATGCATGCCACACTGAAGAAAACCCTGTATTCATGTTTAACAATGTTTCGCTTTATGGAACAATATGAATTATTTAGAGACAGTCTTAGACAGAATGAGCTTGAATAAGATGTGAAATGCTTCAATACACGTCCTATAGCTTTGGGCATGAAAATATTGATGCGACTTGCAGATTTATATACACTGGCTGTATTTGAATGAATTAAGAAGGAGGTTATACAGGTCATGAATTGCAACATAGAAGGACACGTGCAAACCGAGAATATGCAGAAATACCATATTGTATGGGAGGGCGAAGAGTATCCAAAAAGGCAAGAAGCACATGTTATGTACAATGTTGGCAACTGAATAGTTGAATGTACGTGCAAAATATATGAATTCAAAGGTATTTTATGTCATCATGCATTAAAGACACTTAATCAAGAGAAGATACAAGAAATACCTAAGTCGTATTTAATGCAAAGATGGACAAGACAAACAAAGATTGAACTGCTGGATACAAATAATGTCAATCAATCTGGTGTTGATGAGAAGTGCCACACAACCTCCCGTTACCAACAACTATGTAGGTCACTTATGCATGCTGCAGATTTGGTATCAAAAAGTGAAGAAACCTATGTATGTATGAGAAGTGTCAAGAGAGTTACTTGAAAATATGCAGTTAATTCACCATCAGTCTGTTGCAGCTCATGAAGACCAGTTCAAGAAAATGGGAGTGAATAGCGAAGGTAAAAATCATGCTTCTCTTGACACTCATGAAAAGTTGTGTCGAAGCATGGATATCATCTTCAACAAGTCAGGAGTGAATGTTGTAGATTATGATAGAAAAATTCACCTAGCGAAGGGTATAAAAAAAAAACCTGCCTCTAATTGCAGTCGTCGGAGGACAAAGGGTGCACTAGAATTGGTTGGCAAGAAAAGGTCTAAGAAACAACCATCCTTTAAGTAAAAACAACAAAACCCTTCGCATGAATAGGTATGTAATATATTATATTGCTTCCCATATAAATTGCATTACGTGCAACTTATCAATATTTAACTTGTATAATTTTCAACATGTAGCAATAACCTACAAACGTGCACTACAATGTTGTAACCTTCAATCCTCTTGACCAGTTTTTCTAGAATGATAGCTTCAGTTTTACAAGTCTTTTGATATGTAATCAATGTTGGGAGGATATTTGCATTTCTTGTGAAACTTAATGTAGTGTCTTATATTGTTTTGTTTCATGTCAGGCTCAGACCAATTCGAAAGCGAACTATGAAACACAAGAATCACGTGTGAATTTTGTTTAAGTCTTACCATAAAGTTAATTGTTATGCCTCTTTGCATGACCCAATTTCCACATTGTCAGATTTGTTAAGAGTTTAACAAAACAGAAGTTGAATATGCTTATACACTGGATGGTCTTATTAAGAAAGAGTTTTTAGATGAAGTCATTTTCATGAATCGTGAGCCACAAAAATAGAATTTTTAATATTTTTGTAGATCACCGTTCATGAAAATGGCTTCATCCAAAAAGCTATGAAACACAAGAATGACGTGTGAATTCTGTTTAATAATGTATCTTTCACATGTATAAATTATTGTAATATGTATCATTCACATGTATAAATTGTTGTCTCATCTAGCCTACAGAGCTACAATTTTGATACCGTAGGTAAATCGCCATTGCTTAGTGCTTATATAATTAGTGAAAATCATTGTCTCATCTAGCCTTCACATATACAAATCGTTATACATATACTGTATCATCCATATTTTATGGGAGGGCCTCTACCCCATCCGATATCGTCCATTCACTCAGTATATGCAATGTATCACAAATCGCAATTGTAATAACATATTACTGATTTGTGAGATATTGTTTTGTTTGTTAATATCGATTTGTAAGTTATTATGCTGCATTTTCGTATCAATTTGTAATATATTTTGCCATATGTATATCGATTTGTAAGATATTATGTGTTTTGTAGTGTCGATTTGTAAGCTATTATGTTGAATTTCCGTATCGATTTATAATATATTATGCAACATGTATATCGATTTGTAAGATATTATGTGTTTTCTAGTATCAATATGTAAAATGTTATACCATGTAGTGTCCTATCACGATCTACACAATGACGCCTATGTCAGCCACAACTGGATGAAAATCGCAATGTGCATGAGTACAAATCACAATAAAAGTTTATGAATACTGTTATCGTCGCAAAATTTTTCCCGTCTTCTCCTTCCTTGCGGAAGAGAAAGAGGGAAACGCTTTCGCGATTCAAACTTGACCGGATTTTGAAAATTGTTTTGAAATACTCGCCTCCATTTTTTAAAATTACAGGAAAATCCATGGGATGGGGCTCGACCTGTCGGTACGAGGTTCGACCATTCCTGTCGCCTTTAACAGGGGTAATCGAACCAAGGACCAAAATTGTGCTTGACTTAGTTACATCATCGAAATCATGTTCTATCCTAAATGCACAAAGAATTCAGGCATGTGCTATGAAATTTTGTAAAATGCCAGTTGGAAAACTATGATGTATGCTTGGAAAAACATTTGGAGTTGAAAAAAACATTTCTCAGAAAAAGGTGAAAGTCAATTTCTCAAGAAACTCAGATGAAAAGGGTTTTTGAAATCACGAGAAAATTCATAAAGATGTGGGAAAATCATGAATGGATGAAAATCTTGAGAAAATGGAAAGAATTCTTGAGAAAAGGGTAAACATTTGAAAGGAAAATACTTGTCAGGAAAAGCTTCAAGTTTTGAAAGTTTTCTTTGGAAAATGATTGAAATTCATTGGAAAATCCTTGTGGAGAAGGAAAATTGAAACTTGAGAAATTGAAATCCTGAGAATCCTAACCTTGAAACACTTGGAAATCGATTTTGATTTTGAGAAATGGTGAGAGACTTCTTTTGAAAATCTTGGGAAAATAACCTTTTCCATGGAAAAATATGGAAAAACTTGACTTGGAAAAACCGATTTTGAAAATTTCTCAGAGTTTCTTGAGAAATCGATTTCTTGAGAATGAAATTTCCTTAAGAAAATCATGAGAAAATCAATGATTTCATGATGCAAATGATATGAATGTATGAATGCACTTTGAAAAAGATATCTGAAAATTTGTTGGAAAAATGTGTATTAAGTCAAAATAAATCCTTCACATATCCTGACTATGGCCATGAACATGTTCAGAGTTTAATTGATTTAATGCACAATACTTTGAAAATATTAGAAATATGATGTGCATTTTAAGATAGCCTAAGAGTGTAGGCTCAATGTGACTGGTAGAAAGATGATGGATCTGGGTCTCGTCCATATTCCGACTAGGGCCGTAAATATGGATTCCACCGAGTTCATCAACTCCCTAAGAGTTGGTGCATGTGCCATTCGTGTACATCCATAGTGCTTTTGAAATAATGTGCATGAATCACATAAACAGGATATTGCATAAATTCAAACTATATGATATGCATCCTAGTCTAAGCAGAAAATTAAATCTCTTATTCCAAAATTTACATCATTACATCACTAAATAAATGAAATAAATGGAAATTGCAGACTTCAGCTCCTTCTTTTGAATGTCTCTGCCAAATCTTGAAATAAGGTTAGCTCAAATATGTGGGTATTTCCAAGATTTTCCAATAATATTATGAAATTATTGGATTTAATTGGATATAAACCC
The DNA here is from genome assembly GCF_984573655.1 of Nuphar pumila. Taxonomy (NCBI): domain Eukaryota; kingdom Viridiplantae; phylum Streptophyta; class Magnoliopsida; order Nymphaeales; family Nymphaeaceae; genus Nuphar; species Nuphar pumila. The sequence continues at coordinate 89,767,744 of NC_143259.1, forward strand.
TAACCTCATACTTCCTTGATATTTGAAATAATGTAAATGCAAGAAAGTCAGTAGAAAATAGTTTGAAATTCGAATTTGTGGTCAAAATGACGAAAATACCCCTAATTATAAAGTTACACCTTTAAAATCAGGGTTTTTTTTAAAGGAAAACTTGGTAAAATTGAGATTTTGAAATTCAAATTAAATCAAATGATGATGAAATGCATGATGAGGCATTATGACATGCTTCTAAACACCTTAGGACTGTAAAATCAGAATTTGACATTTTGCAATTTATCCAAAATAATGAATTTCGCTTGTTTTTCGCTTGGATCAGTGTCCCACGGGGCATTGTTTTGATGATATGACTAAACCGAGCCTCAAATGAATTCTAAATTATACCAAATTCGGTATGAAGCCTCTACCTACTTTGATAAACAGCCTAGAATGCTAAAAATCACGAAATGATATGATTTGAATGCTAAAATTTAAAGAAAGTCCTAAAAAGGGTGGATTTTGCCTATGGACCCGAACCAAATGCAATGCTTAATATGATAATGCAAGAATTACACCATGAAAACTTCTGATATTTTGCAGACTGCTAAAGGACCCGAAATGGAACATTTTTGGTTTTTACATCCTCGGGATTTGAGCCATGGTGAGTTCGGTAACAAGGATTTGGTTCTGATAGAGGCAAAATCGACTTAATTTAATATAAAATGCTAAACAAATAGAAAACAGCAATGGAAATTTCTGATATTTAACAGAGCTATTCACGACACCTTCATGGCCAACTTTCATGTTCATGACTTCGGCATTTGATCAGTAGAAACATGGATAAAAATATAACTTTTCATTCCTAAATTGACAGAATAGACAAATGTAGAAAAACCGGGGACTGACAAAAAAAATCCAAAACAGGTATCACAGCTGTTCTAAAAATCACAAGCTTCCAGATGCAAACAGAGGACATCTCGGACATAACATTCACTTTTTATAGTTTTGGATTTGGAGCAACACCCAAAGAGAACCCATCGACCTAAGTCGATCCAAAGTCTCAGAGGCCCAAATCAGGCTCTGACACGTGTCCCGAACTCTCAGATTTTTGTCAGACAATAAAAAAAATCATAAAAATCGGAGAAAATCAGGTTAACAACTAGACAATTTCCTGAGTTCAGAACATCTCTCGGATTGAAAATCGGATCTCCCATGCAGGAGATCTCGATTTTACAAGTCGTAAATGAGTTTTTAAAATGCATCCCGGGTAACAAAACCCGACTTTCCATTTTGAACGTTTACTGTAGTAAACGAATTCAAATGCTTCCGAATTTTTGGCAGATTTCTAGGAACACCTAAGGGCACATCTCATGATTTGTTTAGAATTTTTAACAAAAATAAATGCATGAAATGACGTGTGGACTGACTGACAAAAACAGAGAGTTACTGAAACTGAGCAGAATTGAAATAAACACCGAATTAAACCTAATTAACTTATAAAACATGCTAAATCAATGAACTAAAATGCAAATTAAATCTAGCTAGATGCATGAATGCTAAAAATCATCAAGGAAGCATAATCATGTATTTTTATTGTTGAGACTAAGATGTTTTTAGTAAATAAGTTTTTCTAAACTAGAGGTTATTTGAATCTTATTCTTTAATGAGGGACCTGGGTGTAATTTTGTTCTTTGGACTATCTCTATTTAATATAGAGATTAGCCCTAATTGAAAGATGGAAGTTCTATTATTCTCCAGCCGTCTCTCTCTCTCTCTTTCTCTCTCTCTATCTACCTCGATTTCTATGCTTCTCACCTTACCTTCAACATGGTATCAGAGCAGCGTGCGACCTTGGGTGCCTAAGTTCCAGCATCATCTTCCTTCGAGCAACATCTCATCGGATAGTCGGAGGAGATCGTCATCCTTCGCTGCTGATCAGAGTTCGGTCCTTCTGTGTGAAGACCAGACCTGGCGACAGATCTGCAGTCAGACCTAGTCACGACTATTGACTAGAGGTCGTGACTCAGATCTGAAGCCAAATCTGGGAGCAGTTTGGAAATCTATTAAAGATGGATCGTTGTGATTTGGCAAGCTGGAACAGCAGGTGGATATCTGGGCCGTGAGTTGCTGCTGTTAATATCGTTGGGGTGCTGGTGATCAGCGGTCTCTGTGTCGACGTGGGTTGTTGTTCATGTGGGTTGACATGGTAATGTTAAATCAGATCATAGTCAGATCTGATCTTTGTTTTTGGTGTTGTTGAAGTTGTCTACTGCAGATCTGCACCTTGGTTCCCAACTTGATGTGCTTGCGCCTATCAAATATTGATTTGCTGGAGTGTAAGCGTTTCAATAGTTTTACTCCATTAAAGCTCTAACATGGTATCAAAACTGATTTCTCTCTTGGCTGTCGTGATTTATATTGCTGGGAGACATGAAACTGATTTTATTTTGGCTGTTGTGATTTATATTGTTGGGTGTTGCTGTCGTGAATTCCTTTATTTATGTGATAAATACGCAGCTGTCGTGAATACCTTATCTATGTTGATAAGTACAAGTGTTGTGCAGAAGTCGTGAAATTGATATTTTTTTTTGGCTGTCATGAGGCATTATGTATATGGCTGGGAGCAAGTGTCGTTTGTTAAAATTTTGTTTCTGCTCATAGTATTGTTGGTCGTGCATCTAGTTGCTGTGTCGTGATCCTTTTGACTTAGCAAGAAGCTGGGTGCTGTGTCGTGATCCTTTTGACTCAGCTGACTGTTGAAAACTGCATGTTAATAAGTTTTTTTTTGGAATCAGCAGGCGTGATTCCCTGCTGTGCTGAAAAATATTCTGTTTGTGGGAACATTGTCTTTTGAAGTGGTATTCTATGTTGGGCACTGTAGTATCACACTCTAAGTTGTGTGTTGGGTGCTGCTACTGGTTGTTGTAGTGGCGAATGTGTGATGATAACACACTCTAAGTCGTGTTGGATGTGTGATCTTGATTTACAACCTATAGTCATCCTTGGTTGAGGTGAAAGGTTTTGGTCAAGGTTCTTTAAAATTATATTTGAAGTTTGGATCTGAACAGTCGAAGGTCATGTTTCTCAGATTTCATTGGTGAAGTCAAAACTTGATATAGTCAGGCTTGTGTTGATTGGGGGTATGCGCGTGTGGTTGCTCCTGCATTTTTGTGAATCAATCCCATTAGTTTATATTATGGCTCAAGTGGTTAAATCAGATGCATATTCCTCCAATGATTGTGTAACTCTTAGCAGGGCTGAATATGACAAGCTCCTTGCTTTACGATCATCCAATTCAAAGGCTTCTGTTGCGGAAGTTGTGTGCTTGGCAGGTGATGGCCTATCTGCTCAAGGTGGTAGGTGGGTTATTGATTCCGGAGCCTCTGGTCACTTGTGCGGAAACTCGAGCAATTTTTTTAGTTTAAAACCTGTGACAGGTCAGAAAGGGGTACGTCTTGCAGACGGTAGCTCTTCCCCAATTGTAGGGCAAGGAAACATGTCTATTACCCCTACTCTTCAATTGTCACATGTTCTTCATGCTCCTTCGTTTCCACAGAATTTATTATCAGTCAGTCGAATGACAAAAGAGTTGAATTGTAGAGTGATTTTTGATCCTATGGGATGCACCTTTCAGGACTTGCTGACAGGGAGAAGGATTGGTGGTGGCTATGAGGAAGGTGGTCTGTATTACCTTCACCAACCAGAGGTTTCGACCCACTCTGCTGTTACATCATCCTCAAGTCCTCTATTGTGGCATCATCGTTTGGGTCACCTTCCAGTGACAAAACTTCATCGTGTCATTCCTCATATACCTCCCTCAGTTTCTTTTCAGTGTGAAACATGTCAATTGGGAAAACATTGTCGAAGCTCTTTTCCCTCCAGTCAGAGTCCATCAAGTCAAGGATTGTTTAATCTTCTTCATGTAGATGTGTGGGGTCCGAGTAGGATTTCGAATAGGTCTCAATGTCGTTATTATCTAGTTATTGTTGATGACTTCTCGAGACTATCGTGGGTGTTCCTATTAAAAGATCGGTCTCAAGGTCTTGTCATTCTTAAATCTTTAATTGCAGAGATAAAAACTCAATTTGACATATGTGTTAAAATTGTTCGCACTGATAATGCTCTTGAGTTCAAATCCAAAGACTTACTTCAATTCTACTCTGGTAATGGGATTCAACCTCAATTTACATGTCCCCATACCTCCCAGCAAAATGGGGTGGCTGAGAGGAAACATAGACAAATCCTTAATGTTGCTTGGTGCCTTATGATTCAATCCAATATGCCTGCAACATACTGGGGCGATGCGGTTTTGACAGTCGGGTTTCTTATAAATTGCATGTCGTCCAGTTCTGTAGAAGACCAGATCCCAATTCAAATTCTCCATCCAGAGGCTCCTCTCTTTCCTATCCCCCCTAAAGTTTTTGGATGCGTGTGTTTTGTGCATAAGCTGGGTCCTGATCGAGATAAACTTGTTGCGCAGTCTATTAAATGTGTTTTCATTGGGTATCCTAAGAACCAAAAAGGATATCGTTGCTATGACCCTATATCTCATAAAGAGTATGTCAGTGCGGACGTTACCTTCTTTGAGTCTATTCCTTATTTTTCGAGTACTACTCCAAGGTTACAAGAGAGTCAAGGTGATGTTTTTCCTCTGCCAATTCTCCCTTTTCCTTTAGAGTCGTTCACTCCAAAGCCTGTGGCTCCATCCTCTGGGGAGTCTCGATACAGAAACCCTCCTATAGTGTATACTCACAGGTTACCACCTACCTCCATGCCCCCATTTTCTTCTTCTTCTGAGGCAAGTATCACTGAGCATACTGAAGTTTCTACTATTGATGATGATCTTCCTATTGCTCTGCGAAAAAGGAAAAGACAGTGCACCCTTCATCCCATTTCTCAGTTTGTTTCTGAAGTTAATCTTGGGGCTTCTATGAAGAAGTTTATCTCAGCTTTGTCTGCCTCCTCTGTTCCGCTTCATCACAGTCATGCTTTATTCAACCCCAAATGGATGCAGGCTATGAAGGATGAGATGGATGCCCTAGGTTCTAGGGGCACTTGGGATTTGGTGGATCCTCCGACTGATGCAGATATTGTTGGTTGCAAATGGGTATATACCATTAAATATAACTCAGATGGGTCAATTGAACGGTACAAAGCCCGGTTGGTTGCAAAAGGTTATACTCAGACTTATGGTGTTGACTTTTTTGAAACTTTCTCCCCAGTTGCTCGTCTTGTCACTATTTGTCTTGTTCTTTCTGTTGCTGTGCACCATGGATGACCCTTGTTTCAGTTGGATGTCAAGAATGCCTTTTTGTATGGGGATTTGCATGAAACGGTCTACATGCAACAACCCCCAGGCTTCGAGGTTCAGGGGGAGTGTAAGAAGGTGTGCAAGTTGAAGAAGGCTATTTATGGCCTGAAGCAGAGTCCAAGGGCATGGTTTCACAAATTATTTGAGGTAATGTCTAGTTTTGGATTTGTCAGGCCAGCTTCAGATCACTCCTTGTTCATCAAGAAAACCAGTGCTGGAATTGTTGTTATGGTGGTATATGTCGATGACATCATCTTAACAGGGAGCAGTGCCCAAGATATTTCTGCCACAAAAGATCATCTCTAGAAACACTTTGTTACTAAAGATCTTGGCCACCTTCGATATTTTCTGGGTATCAAAGTTGCAAGAAACAAAGAGGGCTTAGTGTTGTCTCAAAGAAAGTATGTGTTGGACTTATTAAAAGAGACTAGAATGCTAGGAGCCAAGCCAGCTAATATACCAATGGATCCCAAAACTCACATGTTCGATGAGAAGTCTGAGGATGTAGACAGTGCCAGCTTTAGATCCTTGGTGGGTAAGTTACTATATGTGACTGTTACTAGACCTGACATTTCATTAGCTATGAGTAAAATCAGTCAGTTCATGGACAAACCTACAAAAGTTCACTGGGATGCAGCTATGATGGTTATTCGGTACTTAAAGGCATCTCCTGGTAAAGGTCTGTTGTTTAAACGAAATCCATCTTTGGACGTTGTTGCTTACACTGACGTGGATTATGCAGGATCTGTTGAAGATAGGAAGTCAACATCTGGATTTTGTGTGTTTGTGGGAGGAAATCTTGTTACCTGGAGGAGTAAGAAACAAACCGTTGTAGCCAGGTCGAGTGCTGAATCTGAATACCGAGCAATGGCCCAGACTGCAGCTGAGATTATGTGGGTAAAATCAGTCTTGACCGAGCTTCAGGAGAAAGTATCCCTACCTATATTGATGATGTGTGACAATATGGCTGCTACATATATTGCCAACAATCCAGTGTTTCATGAAAGGACTAAACATATTGAAGTTGATTGTCACTATGTTCGCGACTTGGTTCAAGCTGGATATATCTGCACCGATCATGTATCTTCCGAAGATCAAGTAGCTGATGTTTTTACCAAAGCCCTGGCGAGACCAAATTTCTCAAAGTGTTGTGACAAGCTGAGCATGATTGATATCTATGCTCCAGCTTGAGGGGGAGTGTTGAGACTAAGATGTTTTTAGTAAATAAGTTTTTCTAAACTAGAGGTTATTTGAATCTTATTCTTTAATGAGGGACCTGGGTGTAATTTTGTTCTTTGGACTATCTCTATTTAATATAGAGATTAGCCCTAATTGAAAGATGAAAGTTCTATTATTCTCCAGCCGTCTCTCTCTCTCTCTCTCTCTCTCTCTCTCTTTCTCTCTCTCTACCTCAATTTCTGTGCTTCTCACCTTACCTTCAACATTTATATTTGTCGTTTTATGAGAATAGCTCAATCTATCCCTCGGATGAGCTCTTTCTTCAAACGACTCCCGAATCAAATCGTGATATGAAATCAAGAGGAAAAGAGGTGCACCTTGCTTCGTTACGCAGCTTTAAAACTCTTGAAAGGGACTGCTACCAAGGGCTTCGTTCGTACTTCGATCCGAGATTCGGATGATTCACCAAGATCGACCCACGCTTGAATCGGATTGACCACAGCACGAGCAATGTAGGCACTTCACTTCACCTTCTCCACTGAGCCAAAGGGGGACGTGAATTCCAAAGTTCAAAACCGTGTTCTGAAGAAAGTCTAGGTTGAATTTCAAAGTCCAAAAAGAAGCTCCTTAGGCTGGGCGTGGAGCCTTTCTTTTTATAGAATTTTTCTGAAAAATTTGAATTTCAAACAGGCTCAATCTGAGCCCTCCATGTGGCGCCATCTCAAGGGGTGCTATTTTGATTTTTTAAGAAAATAAAATGGGAAATTTGTGGGTGAGACACCTCAGCAGAATTTGAAAATTTTCAAAATTGGGGTTTGCTTGATTTTCTCTGCAGAAGGCTCCCAGATGGCGCCACCTCAGAGGGTGCTACCTGGGGTTTGAAATTCAAAATTTGCCTTTTGTATAGAGCCCTCAGGTGGCACCACCTCATGGGGCTATTTTTATTAAAATGTAAAATAAATAAAAGAAATGAAGCCAAGTGGGGCTCTGGAATGGCGCCACCTCAAAAGGAGGTTTGAGGTGTAAAGCTGGAAACAGTAGGAGCATGCCATGTGGCGCCACCTCTGGAAGCTCTTGACACATGTCAGAAGGACAGGAGTGGAAGAAGCAGATTGTGCCACCTCAGAGAAATTCAAATTCTACTTTTTTGCAGGAAAGGAGAGGCTGACATGTGGCGCCACTTCACGGTGGCTCCACACTGCCACGTGGCAGGAGGACAGAAATGGGAGAAGCAGGATGCGCCACCTCAATGGGGGGGGGGGAGGGGGGGTTCTACTTTTTCTGATGCAGGGAGGTCTGGACATGTGGCAGACAAGTGTCAGCAGTCTGGAGAAGCCTTCTCAAATGATGCCACCTCAGAAGGTAATTTGAATTTCAAATGGGGGTTGGCTCTGGAGGAATGAAGGATGGATATGTGGCAGTTCCTCAGAGTGGCTCCTACAATGCTATGTGGCAGGAGGGAAAAGCAAGGAACATGTGGCACCCTCATAGACAAAGTAGAAAAAGGTAGAACTCTAGGATTTGCGCCACCTAGTTCTTGTCTGAAAATTTTTGAATGGTTGCTTTTCTGAAGAAAGCCAAGAGTGACATGTGTTCTCTACTTTTTCTCAAGGAAGCTAGACATGACATGTGTCATCTACTTTTCAGAGAAAAAGTAGGGGAAAGACATGTGTCATCTTGCTTTTTCTAAAAGAAGCAGAGATTGACACGTGGCAGAGGGAAGAGAAGGAGGTCTATGCCATGTGGCGCCATCTCAGATAAAATAGAAAATGTGAAGTTCAGGATTTGCGCCACCTCTGAAGAGATTTGAATATTTGAATTCCAGTTTTTCTGAAGAGAGCAGGAAATGACACATGGCATCTACTTTTCTAAGAAGAGCAGAGAATGACACATGTCGCTTGCTTTTTCTGAAAAGAGTAGAGGATGACACATGGCATTTGCTTTTTCTGAGGAAATGAGAGATTGACATGTGTCCTCTGCAGGAGACACACTTCAAATGGCGCCACCTCAGAGGAGACAAGCCTACCTTTTTCTGGAGAAAGCTAGGAGTGACACGTGTCCTCTGCAGGAGACACACTTCAAATGGCGCCACCTCAGAGGAGACAAGTTTTGCTTTTTCTGGCCAGGACAACACAGGACACTTGGCATCTCAGGGTGATCTATGGAATGACACATGGCGCAGGGTGAAGATGGTGTCTAATGACATGTGGTGGCTTCTTAAGGTAGCCCCACACTGACACTTGGCAGATAAATGGGAGGAGAGAGAAAAGACAAGTGGCGCCAATCCAGGGGACAAGGCTCCTATATTTTTGGGTTTTTCAAAATTCAAATTTTTCAAAAGAAAAGCCTATGTGACACCACCTCAATGTGGGTCCCACATTGCTTCTTTATTGAAATAAGGACAAAACAACAACCTCTTTTTGGAATTTTCATAAAATCCGGACTAATTGGTAAAACAGAATTTTTTGGAAAAAGTTGGCCCATGTAGGGCGATTTTGTAAAAGAAAGATAGTTGAAATAGCTGACAAAAGGCAAAATCTGAGTTGAAATTTATTGAAAATTATCCAGATTGTTTTCCTGAGGAAATATTTTGAAATTCAGAGCCCTGGGGGTAAAATGGGAAGAGTTGATAATTTTGAAGACCCAGGGTTTTGAAATCACTTTTAAAAAGAGTTGAAAGTCAAATCTGGATTGAAAATTTTGAAATCGAGAGTTCTGGACCTCGAAATGACATGTTGTGCAGTGCAGTGATATGAAATGCTCATGCAATGATATGCAATGTCATGTCTTATGCAATAGAATCTTGAACCAAGACTTGGAGATGCTTGTCTCCTGTCAGGAATAAAATTTTGAACATCTGAGTTAAAATAGGGAAATTTTGAGAGCTGCAGATGCAATGTAGACTTCTGTAAGGTCCGGGCTCAGAAAATGACCATTTTGCCCTCCGGCAATTTCAAAGGCTGAATGATGATGCTTTGTGAAAATGTCGGAGAGGTGAATGAAAATTTGGGGTGTTTACAAATACAAATCAATTTTGTTCACAAAGACATCATTTTCGCAATAACTTCATAAATACAAATTGATTTCATTCACAAAGACTAACAAAGACATATTGTTATCGCGGTAATTTTAAAACTACAAATCGATGTGATTTTCAACCACAATCATTTATGAAAAAACCTAGTTTTTTTTACCAAACCACAATGGTTTGGCTTATATAAAATACATGACCATCATCATAAAAAAAAACAGATATCATCGCCAGTAGGTAGTTATCGAGACGTCTAATTATATTTATGAAGTAATTGCGACAACAATATGTCTTTATTTGTCTATGTGAACGATATCGATATGTAATATCACGATTTACTCCTAACATTTTGCAACTGTTAGTTAAATCGATTTATACTTTACTAAGTCTAAACATCGTGTCGATTTGTGTACACGTGCATAAAACCCTAATATAGATCTATATATAATACCCTACCCGACCCGTTGTTCAGGTTGGTTGGTTTTTTGTAAATGATATTTTTAAAAGATATTTTTAATAAAAGCAATTGGAAAATCGTCAACCAAAAGTAATAAAAGCGACTTTCCACAGAAGTGGCAAGTACGGGTCAAATCCACAGGGAACGAAAAATATTCAAGTTAATTCTAAAAATTTCAATTTATTAATATACAATTCTGAATCTAAGTTAACAAGTACGATTCTAATGAAATTACAGAATAAAAACTACAATTAACTAGAACAACAAATCTAAATTCTTTTTCTGCTCGCCAAAGGCAATTTCATCCTTTCACCAATTATCACTTTTTCATGCTGGACAAGATTAACCTTGTAATCTTTAGTACGCTTTTCAACCTAAAACAAAGAAAATACAAAGTCAGTACACAACTACAACAATTAAATCCAAGAATTAAATTAAACCTAATTCTACAAAAAATTAACTAAATTAAATTCTAAGTAAAATTAAAAATCAACTACAATATCAAAATTAATTCTACTAACTAATTAGACTAAGTCTAACTACGTTAATTGATGCAGATGCACGAACAAAAATGCAGAAAACACTGAAAATTACTGAAAATCACACTCCTAATGAAATGATTGTTTTACCCCTAACTAGTGCAAAAGTGAATTCTGACAGCTTTTCGCAAACAGAGTGGTTGAAGAGAGAAACGAAGTCCAAATTTTACAAGATTTCTTCTGTTCTATTTATGAAAAATTCAAGAATTTGACAGTTTTTACGGATTTGAAAAATTCATTCTGGAACTCTAGATATAAGCGCTTCAAATTCGAGAAATTTCTGAAAATCGCAGGACCCAAAACTGAAAAACCCGAAAAAGCTGTTTTTGGAAAACGCTTAAAAATCAAGCCAAATCAACTCGAAATGAGCTGATTTTTGGTCTACAGATAGTAAACACCTTAATGAAGAGAATAGAGCAATTTTTTTTTTCAGAAAACTCCAAAAATTTGCTCATAAAATGATGAATGCAAAAGGCAGTAAAAATCAAGTTTTAAAATCAATGCACTATTCACTTAGGGAAATCCACTTTTGACACTATGACTGTAATTTAAATTCAACAACAGTCCTAATACTACTAATTGACTGCTAAACTAACAAAACTAACAGAATTAGAAGCACTTAAATTAACTACCCTAACTTATGCATGAACTGCACAACTACTTGGTAAATTAATCTAATCGATAATACACCTAAGCTATGACAAAATAAGTTGCATGCACTAAGTAAAAGGACTAATTCTAATAACTAAGCTGAATATAAATTAAACTCTTAACTAGCATACAAAGATCAATTCAAATCTAAGTTAATCGTTAGAGAAAACACAATAACAACTAAAAGAAAATAACGATGTAACTTAACTAGGGTTATTGAAAAGAGAGGGTTAGGAGCGAACTGTGGTTCATAAGGGGGACGGTCTAGGATAAGCTTTTGACTTTGACTAGGCTCATGTACCACCTTGATGGGTCCACTAGATTGACTAGGTTAGACACTTAACTAAATTAGTAACCTAAGAATTCAAATCTAATTAAGTAAAACCGAAAATGACAAAATAAATTGAATAAGTCTATCTAACTTACACGCCTAATTGGAATTCAATAAAATTAATTACTACCTACCTAAATGGTGAATCAATCACTAAACCTAAAGCTAATATACATTTAATGAAAAAATTAATACTAAATCCTAATCTAAGAAAATATAGAAAGTTAGAAAGAGGGGTTACTAAATGAGAAGAAACAAATTTGGCAAGATTGGGCTATCAAAATCCATTCAGCTAGAGGGGGACCATTCTCCTTAATGACCTTAGACAACAATTTGGGAAGCTTGAAAAGATGAAACCGTCCAGCCCAAAGGGCCCCACACGTTTTTGGCTTTCTAAAAAAAATTATATAGCAATTAAACCCCTTACTCAAAACCGTGGTCAACCCTTTTAGAAAGTAATTTGAAACTTAAATTTTGTTTCCAAAATTCAAATGCTAAATCTTTTCTCAATTGGCTGGATATACAAATTCAAAACTTTCTTGAAATGCTTCCCATGAATTTGGAGAAATCCAAATTTTACCAAACTCGTTTTTCAACCAAAATTACCTACTTGCCCTCTTTCTAGAATTCAACAACATCTAATTACTTAACTTAAACTATCAATAGTCTACTTCCACTAATCTCTAAACAATGCAATGCAAGGTTATGAATGGAATGCCAAATACGAATTTGAAAAAGACTAATGTTAGATAATAGCACAATAAAAACTTACCTAAACAACACAACTAAAAATGTTTTCTGGACTAACACACACAAATGAATCTGGACAATAACATGAACCTTCCTAATCCTAAGAAATTACTAATGAAAACCTACAACTAAGCTGTGCTCTAATGGCAGCCGTACCTTTGGACAAGAAAGCAACCTATACTAAAAAAATCGATATTACATTAACAAACGATACTAATATATTTTTTTTTCTCTTTTAAGACAAACTCCAAACGAAATTTAAATTCAATAAATTCTAAGTAAAACTTCTAAGACATGAATCACTAAGATAACAGTAAAAAGAAATTAACAATTAAACGAAAATGAAGAAAAATCTCTAGATATGAACTTGACACACTCTAACCGACCAACCCGACTTGACAAACACCAAACCTAAACAGAAATCCTACACAAAATTAAACTAAATTGACTCTAAACTACTGGAACTATACCTAATCAATATATGCTGCTAGAAAATTTAAAAAACAGAAAAATGAAAACACGCCCCAATCGGCTAGACTAGATCTAGCCGATTTCTTTATTTTTGGATAAAACAAATTTGCAAACCGAAACCCAACGACACCCCTAGGGCTAGACTAAGTTTTTAAACACTAGTTACTGCTAAAAAAAATTCAGAACATAGAAAATATAAAATGTTAAAATCGGCTAGAAGGGGTCTAGCCGATTTTCACTATTCGGCTAAAACAATGTGGAAATTCAAGCTTCCACCTAATCTAGACTAAAAAATGACTTGCAAACACAGAAAACAATATAAAACGACAGTGGTTTGCTGTCAAATAACAGGAAAAACAGAAAGTGGGCTGAAGATAGAAGAAAGGACTTTAGGTGGACTCGAATCTGTCTAAAAGAACGAGGAAAGAGCAAGACCAACATCAAGGGCGATCCGACGACTGTGGGGGTGGAAAGAGCGAAATCAGCCATTGGAAACACGGCTTATCATCTTCGTTGATACTGGAATATCACAATAAAGCTCTCCTTTTCAGATGCACCATGTTTGAAGTCCACCGAGGATGGAAAATGAACCGATTCGCGATCGGGTGGAGTAGAAGATCGGATGGTGGTAGAACCGATCGTTCTTGTTGGAATAGACGGCACTCCACGCAAGAAGAGTGTCTTCAACCTCTGCTACACCTGCAAAACAAAGCAAACATGATAAATAACCAGCAAGGAGGAAAAGAAATATATGATAGATATGAAAAAAGACATGAAGAAATGCTTGAATCTCAAGCAAGACTCTAATCTTCAATGGGAATGGCGTGGAATGATTGGGGAGGAAGGTGGCTGGAGCAAGACTCAGATGAGGAGTCATCAATTCCAAGGCAAAAACGTGTTAGGGTTTCAGAAAACTTATATTTATACTTTGGGCACTTTTCAGAAAGAGGTTTATAAAAAATTTTATTGCTCTGCGCCCCTTTTGGACGGGGTTTTCTGAAAACCTTTTCTAAATGGGTAATGGATCACATGTAAGGTGGATTTTGAGGTTTTAAACACTGACCCAAGGTCCAAAACAGCCTATTTGGGTCGGATCTGGATCCGAATCACCTTGAAACCCATGCCCAAACACTGAAATTGCCATAACTCACTCAATTTAACTCCGATTTTTCTGAAATTCGAACCATGGGTCCTTTATGTCAAAATGCATCCAATCATGGGTTCTAAACCTTAAAATCATCTAAAAACGTATGCATATCTTCATAACATGATGTGCATTTCATGCATCATCAAATACCCCCATGCTTGAATGTATGTTAGTCCCTTAACAAACAACTAACTATGTTATGAAATTGGAAAATAAACAAATAAATATGCACTAAACAATTACAATCCTAACTCACTTTCGTTGGAATCACGGTTGCATTTATCTCATGTAACAAGCCCTTTAAACCCCTGGGTTACCCCAGTGGACGAGTAAGGTCTCGTGAGGGTTTGCAGAGATGCTACCCACAAACATCAATGTCATGCAGAAATGATTTTTCAGAAATATTAGGCAATTAAAAAACCAGTTTGAGCAAATATTTCATGTAATGTACACTCTCATAACAAATTCAGAATTCTTATGCCACCAAAGTAAAAATCTTTTCCTCTCACTTTTCTAAACTTGTAATTATTTATGACTTTTCTCAGAAAGTCAAGTATTATCATGTTATCACTCATTTATCCTCACTTGTATATTTTCTGCACAGTATTTCACAATTATTCTTAAGCAATGAAATTTCCTCATTAAACTCATTGTTTTTGTTTTCTTTTGATTTTCAATTTTTCACCATTTTTCTCTCTTGAGCATTCTTCTCACTTGAGCACTATTTCAAATATCCAGTTTTGTGACCCATGTAGCGAGCTTTGGGTCAGTGACTCCCAGACCAGACGACCTTAGGGCACTAGATACAGAGTATCCCTCAGACTTAATTGCTCGAGTCATTAGACCTTCTATTTGAATGAGTTACGTATAGTCTTCTTCTCATCATGTGCAATGTCTCTATCTCTTAGGCTTTCTATGCAGTTCATGTAACAAACTTTCGAATCGGTGGTTCCCAAACCAGATGGCTTTAGGGCACCAGGTGTAAAACACCCTTCAAACTCTACTTACTCGAACCACATAGGCCACAAATATCGACTAGACAAGAAGATGATCTCCTTCATTATCCTTTTCGTCAAGAGACTCAAACACTTCAACTTGTGTCTGAGTTCCACTACTAAGAATCGCGAAGACATCAACAACTAAACGTAGTTCTTTTCTTTTTAAGCTCATTTTTCAAAACATCTTTCCATTGCTTATTTCTTCCACAAAACATATTGTGCATACTTATACTAAAGTGATTCAAAACTTTCTAACATTCAAATACTATCTTTTCTTTGAATTTTCTCATAAATAACTACTCTTTTTGGATCAGATCATAAATTTTTTTTACATGGGGCTTAAAAACTTCTAAATTGTTAGATTATGCCAAAAACAATCATATATGCTACAAACTTTTTCTCAATGACCTAATTTTATGAGTTCTTAGCTACCAAACATAATTTTTTTTAGTAGAGTGCATCTAAACCACCCCCCCATGCTTGAACGACACTATTCCTAGTGGCATACAAAATATGTAAACATGCAATGCAAATGCACACTGAAAAACAATAAAATAAATACATGAGAAATGATAGATACAACCTGATATGTGTCGGGCCTCTGAAATTGATAATTGACTTGACTTTGCATCACTCTATGACAACATAGTTTTCTGCTCATCTGGTCAATGGTCTGCTCTGAAGCTGTGCCCTATACCTGGTAACTAATCCTCACACATTAAATATTAGATAAAACCTGCATGAATCAAAACAAATGTCAGTGCATATAAAATAACTAAACAAAAGCAAATGCTGAACTGGAAAACAAAACCACTCTACTATATACATATGATACATTCCTCTGCTCAAGTCTTATCTCTTCGTGAGATCCCAGACCTCACACTCACCAACCTGTAAGGAATCTGAAATGTAGGGATTCAGTCTTTGCCCATTCACCTTAAATGTACCTTGGGTCTGTGGATCAAATAATGTCACTGCCCCATGTGAAAATACTTCTTTCACAATGTAAGGTCCATCCCATCTCGACCTTAATTTGCCTGGGAATAAATGCAAACGAGAATTGAATAACCAAACTCTCTGCTCTGACTCAAACACTTTTCTGACAATGTGCTTATCATGAAATGCCTTAGTGTGAGCTTTATATAACTTGGCATTCTCATATGCATCATTCCTGAGTTCTTCTAACTCGGTGATCTGCAATGATCTCTCTTTGCCAGCTTAGGTGAGGTCAAAATTAAACTTCTTGATAGCCCAATATGCTCTATGTTCCAGCTTGACAGGGAGGTGGCATACTTTCCCGAAAACAAGGCGATATAGGGACATGCCAATGGGACTCTTAAATGCAGTCCTATATGCCCAAAGTGCATCATCTAAGCGCTGTGACCAATCCTTGCGGTCCGGACGAACTGTCTTCTCTAAAATCTACTTTATGTCTCTATTCGAAACCTCGACCTGTCCACTGGTCTGCGGATGATACGGAGTGGTGAATCTATGATTGACAGAATATCTTCTCAGAAAAGAAGCTATCTGTACATTCCTGAAATGCTTGCCACTATCACTTATCATCGCACGTGGCACTCCAAAATGATTGAAAATGTTGTGCTTAATGAACTTAAGCACCACTCTATGATCATTGGTTTTGGTTGCCACAGCCTCGACCCACTTGGACACATAATCAACCGCCACTAAGATATACATATTACCGAATGATGGCGGAAATGGGCCCATAAAATCTATGCCCCAAACATCAAAAATCTCTATAATCAAAATCGAGAGCAAGGGCATCATGTCCCTCTTGGACATGTTCTCAGTCTTCTGACATCGAATACATTTCCTATAGAACTCATGTGCATCTCTGTGAAGTATGGGCAAAAAAAAATCCAGACTGCAAAACCTTTGCAGCTGTCTTCCTACTACTAAAGTGCCCTCCACAGGCTAATTAATGACAAAAACTAAGGATGGACTCATACTCCTCCTCTGGAACGCATCTTCTGATGATCTGATCTGCACAATATTTGAACAACTCTGGTTCATCCCAATAATAATGTCTCACCTGAGATAAGAATCACTCTTGCTGATTCTTATTCTAATGCTCAGGGATCTGCCTCGAAACCAAATAGTTCACAATATCCGCAAACTAGGGTAACTGCGATGCTCAAACTGTCATGATTTGCTCATCAGGGAAAGAATCATTGATCGGTCTTTGATCCTGAGTGGTCTCCACGACCAGTCTAGATAGATGGTCTGCTACTACATTCTCACTCCCCTTCTTATCTTGAATCTCGAGATCAAACTCTTGTAGTAACAGAACCCTTCAGATGAGTCTCGGTTTGGTTTCTTTCTTGCTCAGAAGGTACTTCAATGCAACATGATCAGAATAGACAACCACCTTCAAACCAAGAAGGTAGGACCTGAACTTATCCAATGCAAATACTACTGCGAGTAGCTCCTTCTCTGTCGTGGTATAATTCATTTGAGCATCGGACAAAGTTCTACTTGCATAGTATATCACATAAGACTTCTTTTCAATCCTTTGTCGTAAAATGGCCCCCATAGCATAGTCAGAAGCATCACATATAATCTCGAATGGAAGCGTCTAATCCAGAGGTCTCAAAATGGGTGCAGTAGTCAAGGCCTCTTTGAGTATCTCAAAGGCCTTTATGCAATTATCACTAAAATCAAAAGGCTGATCTTTCTCCAATAATGAACAAAGCGGTCAAGAGATTTTGCTGAAATCTATGATGAACCACCTATAAAATCCGGCATGCCCTAAGAATGACCGAATCTGCCTTATAGTGGTGGGCAGAGTCAATTGAGAAATGAATTTCACCTTCGCTCTATCAACCTCAATCCCTCTCTTGGACACAATGTGTCCAAGCACAATCCCCTCCTGGACCATAAAGTGGCTCTTTTCCCAACTCAGAACCAGGTTTGTCTCTGCACACCTACTCAGTACTCAAGTAAGTTTCTGGAGGCAATCCTCAAAAGAAGAGCCATAAACCGAAAAATTGTCCATAAAAACTTCCATGACATCATCCACCATGTCAGAGAAGATAGCTAACATGCACCTCTGAAAGGTTGCCGGGGCATTGCAGAGCCCGAACAACATATGTCTAAATGCGAAAGTGCCATATGGACATGTAAATGTGGTATTCTCCTGATCGTCAGGATGGACAATTACTTGATTATACCCTGAATATCCATCTAAGAAACAATAGTAGCTCTGTTCTGCGAGTCTCTCTAAAATCTGATCAATGAATGACAACGAGAAGTGATCCTTCTGTGTAGCCACATTCAACTTTCTATAATCAATGCAGACTCGCCACTCTGTGGTGGTACTCATCGGAATGCTTTCCCCCTTCTCATTCTCCACAACAGTGAGTCCATATTTCTTCGGCACAACCTGAATCAGACTAACCCACTGGCTATCAGAAATGGGGTAAATGATCCCAGCATCCAACCACTTGACTACCTCATTCTTCACCACTTCTTTCATATTGGGATTTAATCTTCTCTGCATGTCCCACACTGACTTAACTTCTTCATCATAATGAATCTGATGCATGCAGAATAAAGGATCAATCCCTTTCAAATTAGCCATTCCCCAGCCAATCGCTGCCATATGTTCTCGTAAAATATCAAGCAATCTCTGCTCCTGCTCCTCTGTGAGCAGTGACGAGATAATCACAGGCAGAGTCTCACCAACTTTGAGATATGCATATTTGAGTGAATCCGATAAGGGTTTCAACTCAAGTTTCGGAGGAGACTCTATGAATCATTTAGCTGGGGTCTCAGAAAGTGGTGGGAGAGGCTCAATACTAGCTCTCTAAGGAGGTAATTCTGACGACACAACAAACATATCTACACTAACTCTACGACTATCCTTTTGTGTATGATACAAATCTAAGGAATCTTCTGTCATATACAATTCTGGTTGTTCTTCCACTAAATCATATACAATATCAACCTGGAAGTACTCCATATCTCCCACTAGACCCATCGCGACATTGAAAATGTTCAGCCTGACTTTTCTATTGCCGAATGACAAGTCCATAGCTCCGGTTCTACAATTTATACATGCATTGGCAGTAGCCAAGAATGGTCTGCCCAGAATGATCGGAGTCTGGTGCTGGATATCCACTCCTTCCATATCAAGGATAATGAAATCGACTAAAAAGTAGAAATCATCCACTTTAACTAGCACGTCTTTCAAGACACCTCTCGGTACCTTAACAGAACAATCTGCCAACTGAAGTGTAATCAGAGTCGATCTCATTTCTCCTAGCCCAAACGAATCATAGAAATATCCGGGTAGAATGTTCATGCTTGCTCCAAGATTGAGCAAAGCGCGTTCTATCCTGATGTTTCCTATGGTACAAGCAATGATAGGGGCTCCAGGGTCCTTGAGCTTTGGTGGCGTCTGATGCTGAATCACTGAACTCACCTGCTCAGTCAGATGAACCTTTGGTAGGAACTTTTTTTCTAGATTTCCTCTTCTGGGTACATAGTTCCTTCAAGAATTTGGCATAAGCCGGCACCTACTGAATGGCATCTAGCAAAGGCAGGTTGATTTGCACATGCTTGAAGATCTCAAGCATGTCTTGGACCTTCGTGCCTTGCTTTCCTCTAACTTCGGGAGATTCTAATGCTTTGGGATAGGGTGGTTTGGGGATATACATCGGGGGTCCTCCTCTTTGTGAAAAGGCTCACTCCTATCCTGCTTATGAACTAGGGTGCGAGATGATGATGATGATTGAGCCGTAGAAGATGGTATACTCGAATCTGGCTCATCGATCTTCTCTCGACGTGATACTCATGTCCACTCCTCAGGGCTATAACAGATTTGGCATGTTGCTGTGAATCAGTACTGTACAGGCCTCCCATCATTTGATCCTTGCCCTTCGGGTTCATAACTGCCTGACTCGACAAACTACCCTCAGGTCTCCTACTAATAGCTTCAGCTAACTGTCCCATCTGCGACTCTAACTTCGCAATGGACTACGTATGTGAGCTCAAAATCTGACTACACTTCTCGAAAGTATTCTAATTAGAGGTCGTCACCTCTTGGAACGCTTGAAGAAGTCTCTCCTCAAAAGATGTCTGTGGGGCAGACTCTTGTGAGATCGGAGGAGGAAATGGAGGAGTGCTCTGGGGATAGCTTGGCCTCTGAAATGTCTGAGTGAATGCTGGCGGCCGAGCCGTCTAAGAAGATGGAGGAAGCTGAGTGGAAGGTTGTGGATTCTTCCATGAAAAATTAGGATGGTTACGCCAACCCGAATTATATGTAGGTGAATATGGATTGTTCTGGGGTCTGGCGTAACCCTTTGCAACTTGAACTTGCTCTTGCACAAATTCAGGGTACTGAGCTGCCGAAGGGCACTGAGTAATCACATGTGCCAGACTGGCATAAAAAGTACACATCTGCTGACTAGTAGATGGTCCCACGAGAAGTTGATCCAACTTCTGAGCAATCATATCTACCTTGCACTGTAATGTAGTAGATGAACCAATCTCGAGCAAACCACCCTTCTTCGGAATGCTAGGTGTGGTCCTATCAGAATGAGAACAAGAAGCATGATGGAGAGAATTCTCTGCTAATGTGTCAAACAATCTCCGTGCTTCATCTTCGCTCTTCAACATGAAGGTCCCACCACATGAAGAATCAATCATCTGACGATTCCTGTCAGACAATCCATCATAAAAGCTCTGCACCAACTACCATCTCGGCACCTGATGATGGGGACACTTCCTAAGGAGATCCTTCATTCTCTCCCAAGTCTCATAAAATTGCTCACCATCTAGCTCTGAGAAGCTAGTGATGGCTCGTCTATACTGATTCATCCTGCCGATGGGAAAGTATTTTCTCAGGAACTCCTGCTGCAACTGATCCCATAACCCTATTTCTATGGAATCTAAGGACTTTAGCCAATACTTGGCCTTGTCCTTCAATGAAGATGGGAACAGGGTCAATCTCAATGCATCTTCATGGAAATTCTGTATCTTCACTGTAGAACAGATTTCGAGGAATTCGTCTAAATGCCTATAAGGATCTTCATGACTAAGGCCATAGAATGATGGTAACATCTGAATGATACTGACCTTAATCTCATAATGAGGTGCTACTACATCGGGTCTCCGAATGCAGAATGCCTGAACATAGTTTGTGGGAGTGAAGTACTTCCTTAGAGCACGTGGAGGAACTGGAGCTGGAGCTAGAGCTAGAGGATCCATATCGCCCATTGTTGTCGAACTTCGAGGAGAATGTAAAATTCTCTCTGGGTTGTCAACAAATGGATATAATGGGGTACCCAAAGCTCTTCGCCCCTGCATAGACTGGTACTAAGACCAAATGTATGGACGACCTAAATCTAAATTTTAACTATGTTAAATACTGAAATTCAAATAACAAAAATAAAGAACAACTAATAATATTCAATTAACTATGTCAGAACTAACTAACTAAGTAAATGAAATAACAAATCAAAACTAATCTAAATTACTAAAACTAAAAATACAGGAAATCACAACTTTGTTCTGTAAAACCCACCTGTCTAATCGCTCCTTTCAGCATGCAATTTAGTGAATCCTAGAGAAACATCATGTGAATCCTATATGTACTAACTAGGTTAAGCCTATATTTACTTACTAATCCTACTAACTAGAAAAAAATAAGAACAACTAATTAACTAATACAAATTAATAAACTGAAATCTAAGAAATAACAGAATATATTCGTCGTTCCCCGACAACGGCACCAAATATTGGTTGGCTTTTTGTAAATGATATTTTTAAAAGATATTTTCAATAAAAGCAATTGGAAAATCGTCAACCAAAAGTAATAAAACCGACTTTCCACAGAAGTGGCAAGTACGGGTCAAATCCACAGGGAACGGGAAATATTCAAGTTAATTCTAAAAATTTCAATTTATTAATATATAATTCTGAATCTAAGTTACCAAGTACAATTCTAATGAAATTACAGAATAAAAACTACAATTAACTAGAACAAAAAATCTAAATTCTTTTTCTACTCGCCAAGGGCAATTTCATCCTTTCACCAATTATCACTTTTTCACGCTGGACAAGATTAACCTTGTAATCTTTAGTACGATTTTAAACCTAAAACAAGGAAAATACAAAGTCAGTACACAACTACAACAATTAAATCCAAGAATTAAATTAAACCTAATTCTACAAAAATTAACTAAATTAAATTCTAAGTAAAATTAAAAATCAACTACAATATCAAAATTAATTCTACTAACTAATTAGACTAAGTCTAACTACGTTAATTGATGCAGATGCATGAACTAAAATGCAGAAAACACTGAAAATTACTGAAAATCACACTCCTAATGAAATGATTGTTTTACCCCTAACTAGTGCAAAAGTGAATTCTGACAGCTTTTCGCAAACAGAGTAGTTGAAGAGGGAAACGAAGTCCAAATTTCACAAGATTTCTTTTGTTCTATTTCTGAAAGATTCAAGAATTTGACAATTTTTACGGATTTGAAAAACTCATTCTGGAACTCTAGATATAAGCGTTTCAAATTCGAGAAATTTCTGAAAATCGCAGGACCCAAAACTGGAAAACCCGAAAAAGCTGTTTTTGGAAAACGCTTAAACATCAGACCAAATCAACTCGAAATGAGCTGATTTTTGGTCTACAGATAGTAAACACCTTAATGAAGAGAATAGAGCAATTTTTTTCAGAAAACTCAAAAAATTTGCGCATAAAATGATGAATGCAAAAGGCAGTAAAAATCAAGTTTTAAAATTAAATCACTATTCACTTAGGGAAATCCACTTTTGACACTATGACTGTAATTGAAATTCAACAACAGTCCTAATACTAATAATTGACTGCTAAACTAACAAAACTAACAGAATTAGAAGCACTTAAATTAACTACCCTAACTTATGCATGAACTGCACAACTACTTGGTAAATTAATCTAATCGATAATACACCTAAGCTATGACAAAATAAGTTGCATGCACTAAGTAAAAGGACTAATTCTAATAACTAAGATGAATATAAATTAAACTCTTAACTAGCATACAAAGATCAATTCAAATCTAAGTTAATCGTTAGAGAAAACACAATAACAACTAAAAGAAAATAACGATGTAACTTAACTAGGGTTATTGAAAAGAGAGGGTTAGGAGGGAACTGGGGTTCATAAGGGGGACGGTCTAGGATAGGCTTTTGACTTTGACTAGGATCATGTCCCACCTTGATGGGTCCACTAGATTGACTAGGTTAGACACTTAACTAAATTAGTAACCTAAGAATTCAAATCTAATTAAGTAAAACCGAAAATGACAAAATAAATTTAATAAGTCTATCTAACTTACACGCCTAATTGGAATTCAATAAAATTAATTACTACCTACCTAAATGGTGAATCAATCACTAAACCTAAAGCTAATATACATTTAATGAAATAATTAATACTAAATCCTAATTTAAGAAAATATAGAAAGTTAGAAAGAGGGGTTACTAAATGAGAAGAAACAAATTTGGCAAGATTGGGCTATCAAAATCCGTTCAGCTAGAGGGGGACCATTCTCCTTAATGACCTTAGACAACAATTTGGGAAGCTTGAAAAGATGAAACCGTCCAGCCCAAAGGGCCCCACACGTTTTTGGCTTTCTAAAAAAAATTATATAGCAATTAAACCCCTTACTCAAAACCGTGGTCAACCCTTTTAGAAAGTAATTTGAAACTTAAATTTTGTTTCCAAAATTCAAATGCTAAATCTTTTCTCAATTGGCTGGATATACAAATTCAAAACTTTCTTAAAATGCTTCCCATGAATTTGGAGAAATCCAAATTTTACCAAACTCGTTTTTCAACCAAAATTACCTACTTGCCCTCTTTCTAGAATTCGACAACATCTAATTACTTAACTTAAACTATCAATAGTCTACTTTCACTAATCTCTAAACAATGCAATGCAGGGTTATGAATGGAATGCCAAATACGAATTTGAAAAAGACTAATGTTAGATAATAGCACAATAAAAACTTACCTAAACAACACAACTAAAAACGTTTTCTGGACTAACACACACAAATGAATCTGGACAATAACATGAACCTTCCTAATCCTAAGAAATTACTAAAGAAAACCTACAACTAAGCTGTGCTCTAATGGCAGCCATACCTTTGGAGAAGAAAGCAACCTATACTAAAAAAATCGACATTACATTAACAAACGATACTAATATACTTTTTTTTCTCTTTTAAGACAAACTCCAAACGAAATTTAAATTCAATAAATTCTAAGTAAAACTTCTAAGACACGAATCACTAAGATAACAGTAAAAAGAAATTAACAATTAAACGAAAATGAAGAAAAATCTCTAGATATGAACTCGACACACTCTAACCGGCCAACCCGACTTGACAAACACCAAACCTAAACAGAAATCCTACACAAAATTAAACTAAATTGACTCTAAACTACTGGAACTATACCTAATCAATATATGCTGCCAGAAAATTTAAAAAACAGAAAAATGAAAACACGCCCCAATCGGCTAGACTAGATCTAGCCGATTTCTTTATTTTTGGATAAAACAAATTTGCAAACCGAAACCCAACGACACCCTTAGGGCTAGACTAAGTTTTTAAACACTAGTTACTGCTAAAAATATTTCAGAACATAGAAAATATAAAACGTTAAAATCGGCTAGAAGGGGTCTAGCCGATTTTCACTATTCGGCTAAAACAATGTGGAAATTCAAGCTTCCACCTAATCTAGACTAAAAAATGACTTGCAAACACAGAAAACAATATAAAACGACAGTGGTTTGCTGTCAAATAACAGGAAAAACAGAAAGTGGGCTGAAGATAGAAGAAAGGACTTTAGGTGGACTCGAATCTGTCTAAAAGAACGAGGAAAGAGCAAGACCAACATCAAGGGCGATCCGACGACTGTGGGGGTGAAAGAGCGAAATCAGCCATTGGAAACATGCTTCATCATCTTCGTTGATGCTGGTATATCACAATGAAGCTCTCCTTTGCAGCTGCACCATGTTTGAAATCCACCGAGGATGGAAAATGAACTGATTCGCGATTGGGTGGAGTAGAAGATCGGATGGAGGTAGAACCGATCGTTCTTGTTGGAATAGACGGCACTCCACGCAAGAAGAGTGTCTTCAACCTCTGCTACACCTGCAAAACAAAGCAAACATGATAAATAACCAGCAAGGAGGAAAAGAAATATATGATAGATATGAAAAAAGACATGAAGAAATGCTTGAATCTCAAGCAAGACTCTAATCTTCAATGAGAATGGCGTGGAATGATTGGGGACGAAGGTGGCTGGAGCAAGACTCAGATGAGGAGGCATCAATCCCAAGGCAAAAACATGTTAGGGTTTCAGAAAAATTATTTATACTTTGGGCACTTTTCAGAAAGAGGTTTATAAAAAACTTTATTGCTCTGCGCCGCTTTTGGAGGGGGTTTTCTGAAAACCTTTTCTAAATGGGTAATGGATCACATGTGAGGTGGATTTTGAGGTTTTAAACACTGACCCAAGGTCCAAAACAGCCTATTTGGGTCGGATCTGGATATGAATCACCTTGAAACCCGTGCTCAAATACTGAAATTGTCATAACTCACTCAATTTAACTCCGATTTTTCTGAAATTCGAACCATGGCTCCTTTATGTCAAAATTCATCCAATCATGGGTTCTAAATGTTAAAATCATCTAAAAATGCATGCATATCTTCATAACATGATGTGCATTTCATGCATCATCACAGGTCTAAAACCCTAATTTATTTAACCTATTTTCCTCTTTCTTTTCTGTGGCAACACAACTTCTTCTTCTTCCTTGTATTTTTCTTTTTTCTTTGTTCTTCTATGTTCCTTCTACATGTGCTTGATAGATGGGGTTTGATGCTGATAACGTAGTTGTTTCATGCCGTGAGAAAAGATTTATATAATCTTTGATGATGATTATGGTGGTTATCTTTTGTGTATACATTGATATATTTATGACACATACGACTGTGGCGTATTTGTCTTGAAGTATATTGAAGCTTACACAAAATATAACGACCATAATCATCTTCAATCATTGCCGCCATACCAAAGCAAGTACAAATATTCTGCATGATAGACAGGGGGTGATGCTGATGGCCATCTATTTGATCTATTCCTACTGCCGGACCCTCCATTGTCTACATAGAAAAAGAGAATAATGATGTTTGTATCAGATTTTTTAATAAACAAAGTAGTGATAGTTAAACAAGATTGAAAACCAATATCAACTATAACATGACTAAATTTGTCATACCAGCCTATTGGTGTCTGTTTAAGACCATAAAGATCTTTTTCTAGATAAAAAGTTTTACCCATAGGGATACTAATACCAAGCAGAGCTTCCATGTATACTTCTTCAATGAGATTTACATCCAAAAAAGTATTTTTGACATCCATTTGAAAGATATACCATTTTCTAGTAGAGGCCAAAGCTATTAAAGTTCTGACAGTGGTCATACGGGCCACAAAAGTGAAGGTTTCTTCATAATCGATGCCATACTCTTGGACATATCCTTTTGCCACTAGACATGATTTATACCTTTCCACGGTTCCATCACTTTTGGTTTGGACTTTGTAGACCCACCGACAACCTATAGGTTTCTTACCTAGAGGAATATCTTGAATAGTCCAAGTGTTAGCTTTTTCTAATGCATCCAGTTCTATTTTTATGGCTTCTATCCATTCTATATGATTTTTGGCTTGCGAATATGATGATGGTTCAACATATGATTGTATTAATGCAATAGTTGCCCTATATGTGGATGAAAAAGATTCATAAGATACAAATTTTTTAGGAGCTCTAGAAATTCTAGACGTCCTTCTGGGTGGAACTTTGGAATATTTTTCTAATGCACATGGAAGATTTTGCTTTCTACATCTTGAATATTATAGACTAGCATCCCTATGGGTTTGCTCTCCATTATCGCCATTATTTTCAATAGCAATAGCACTTTGATCATTATCAAAGTCATATTCAAAATTCCATTCATTAGATTTTGAAGTTAGATCAATTAAAAAAGAATATTCAGGGACATCATTTTTCGAATTCAAAGAAGCTTTCTTTTTCCAAAAAGGATACATTTCTTGACACATACAATTTTTCATTTTGAAAATCAAAACACTTGTAGCCTTTTTGATTATCAGCATATCCTTAAAAGGCACATGGGATTGCACGAGGAGAGAGATTGTCACTTCTGTTGGTGAAAACAAAACATTTGCATCTAAAGACTCTTAATCTAGAATAATCAGGAGATAAATTGACAAGTTTTTCTATTGGAGTTATATTCTTTAACGAGGAAGATGATATTCTATTAATGAGATAGGTGGAAGTTAGGGCAGCCTCAACCCAAAACCCTTTTAAAACATAATTTGCAATTAGCAAGGTCCTAGTAGTTTCCATAATATGCCGATGTTTACGTTCGACTAAGCTATTCTGTTATGGAGTGTGTGGACATGATCTTTGATGTGTAATGCTATGTAAATTAAGATAGTCTTTGAATTCTTTGGACATAAACTCTCTCCCTGAATCAGTACGTAAAATGAAAATATCATTTTGAAATTTATTTTTAACCATTTTATGAAATATATGAAAGTGAGCAAAAACTTCAGACTTATGTTTAAAAAAATAAATCCAAGTATGTCTAGAAAAGTCATCAACAAAAATGACATAATATGCATAACCACCTTTGGAAATATTTGGTGCGGGTCTCCAAACATTCAAATGTATTAACTAAAGTGGTCTTGAAGAAACAAAAATTCTACTATGAAACAATAATCTTTTCATTTTGCCAAAAATGCAATCTTTACAAGAAAAAATTTCAGAATTATAAAATTTTCCCAAACTTAGGAAATATTGAATTTTAGACATGTGAGGATGGCCAAGTCTTTTGTGCCATAAATCTAATTCTAATTTCTGAACATTATAACAAAATACATTTTTGGACAATTCTAAAAAGTCTGTAATATAGTCCTCCTTCTCTATGGCCTTTCCCAATCAACTTCCCTCACTAACGATCATGTACCCAACAACCATGAGAAGAGAAGGAGATATTACATCCATAGTCAGATATTTATGAAACAGATAAGAGATTCAAATTTAGTTTAGTGATATATCTAACTTATGGAATAAAATTTTTTGGGGATTTTTAAAATTTTTCAAAACATCTTAGTTTTATTTGAAGAGATGTGCCATCCGTTGTAAAAGCCTTTGACACACTTGAGTTATTTTTAAGACATTTAGATAAGCTATTGACATTTAGGGTCATGTGAAAAGAGGCACCATAATCTAAAAGCCAAGAAAAGTTACTTGAATCTGAGAAAGATGAAACAACTGCTCCAGTTGAGGAGGATACCCCTTTGAGAAGAGGTTGAAGAATTTTCATCAATTGAGCCATAGATACAGGTGCATCTTGATCTTTTGACTCAGATTCAACTAATGCAACTTTTTTTTCTTCTCTTCTTTTTAACTTTCACTACAAGAAAACACGTTGTTAGTGACAGAAGGTAGCGACGGAATAGTACCGTCGCCCGTTAGCGACGGATTACCGAGCGACAAACATCCGTCGCTATAATCAATGAAGCACACGAAACCAGCGACGGACCATAGTCCGTCGCCCAGTCCATCGCTATTTAGCGACATAGTTTACGACATACTATTTGGTCGTTACGGCCGCACGATCTGCCGACGACTCTTGCGACAAACTCAAGTTCGTCGCTACTTAGCGATGAACGTGGCGACGAAGAGCAGTCCATCGCGGGTTTCGTAAATTTGATTTACGTAGGCTTAGCGACAAAATTCATTCCATCGCTAAGCCGTCGCTAAGTTTCGAACAACCCTAATCCCAGAAAGATTTTCCTTTTCTTCTTTCGTTGCTCCTGCCGTTCGCCACTGCCGCCGTTCGCCGGTCCCACTCCCGCCGGTCCCACCGTCCGCAGGCCCCGCCGCCCGGAGGAAGGTAAAGGACGCCCCCCCCCCCGTTTTCCAGCAAGGGGTCGACCCCCTGTCAAAAACGCAGGGGGTTAACCCCCTGTCGAAAACGCAGGGGGTTAACCCCCTGCGTTTTCCGGCAGGGGGCCCCTGTCTTTCCGACAGGGGTTTAACTCTTTGCCGGAAAGGCAGGGGGTTAACCCCCTGCCGTTTCCGGCAGGGGGCCCCTGCCCCCTGCCTTTCCGGCAGGGGGTCGACCCAAGCAGAGGGTTAACCCCCTGCCTTTCTGGTAGGGGGTTTAACCACCTGCTGAAACAGGCAGGGGGGTAAACCCTCTGCCTGCTCAGGCAGGGGGGCGACCCCCTGCTGTTCCGGCAGGGGGTCGACTCACTTTCGGAAAGGCTGGGGGTCGACCCCCTGTCCGAACAGGGGGTCAGTTAACCCCCTACGTTTCGTAAGGGGGTTAAGCCCCTATGTTCCATAAGGGGGTCGACCCTCTGCCGGAACAGCAGGGGAGTCGACCCCTTGCCATAAAAATTTTTTTTATTTCGTAGTGACTTTATTTTAAAACAGTGTTTTTTTTTGCAGATTTTTCAACGGAATCAGCTCGTGCTCAACCACCTGTGGTAAGTAAGTGTCAAAAATAATGCAAATCGGGTAAATACCCGTGGTGAGTAAGTGATGCAAGCGTATCACATGTTATTTAATTTTTTAGATGTAACACTTTATTGTTCACACACTCACTTAGTTGTTAATATTTAGGGTTGCTTTGTTGGAGTTTGGAGATCATGCTGAGCATGATTTTAATGTATGAATATTAAAGTGTTCTTATTTTTGGAGTACGGAGTCCATGCTAGGCATGGTAGTAGTTAGTGAGATATTGAAGTGTGTTTGTTGCAGATACATGTTTGCCATTTGTTTGATATGAATGATTACAATGTATTGCAATGTTTGATGTAATTGTATCCATGCTTGCATGTAGTTACTTTCAATTTGATTATGACTTCCATGTGAAATTGTATAATGAAAGCATGCTTCAAATGATTGTATCGTGTCATTGATAGTTTGCACATGAAAATATTAAGTTATCAATGCATGCATCAAAATTCTTGTTATTGTATGACATCATATATTGTATGATAAATTTGATATGTTCTTCATTGTAGCATTCTGATTGCAATACTTGGTGTGAATGATTAAAAATTTTATTTGAATGTATTGTAATACTTGATACGAATGATTCGAATGCATTGCAATACTTGATGTGAATGATTTGAATTATTTGAATGTATTGTAATACTTGATGCGAATGCATGAGTTGTATTGCAACACTTGATGTGAATGATTAAAAATTTTATTTGAATGTATTGTGATACTTGATACGAATGATTCGAATGCATTGTAATACTTGATGTGAATGATTTGAATTATTTGAATATATTGTAATACTTGATACGAATGATTCGAATGCATTGCAATACTTGATGTGAATGATTTAAATTATTTGAATGTATTATAATTTATGCAACGAATGATTTAAATTATTGCAATACTTGATGTGAATGATTTGAATTATTTGAATGCATTGTAATACTTGATGCAAATGATTTGAATGCATTGCAATGCTTGATGTGAATGACTTGAATGCATTGCAGTACCTGATATGAATGATTTGAATTATTGTAATACTTGATGCGAATGACTTGAATGTATTGTAATACTTGATGTAAATTATTTGAATGTATTATATGACATATGTTATTTGTTAGAATATGGTTCGTGGAGGTTACAGTGGTCGCTCATCCAGTAGTAGCCAGGCCCAACCTTCATCTTCACGGGCTCCTGTGATAGGTATATTGATTAACTAATTGGATGCTTGATTAGTTCAAATGCGCATTCTGAGAACTTCTAACGTATTTTTTTACAGATGATGTTTCGCCTATAGACGACCCACCGACACCAGTTGATCACACAAGTCAGGAGCCAACACAGGAAGCAGGGTCTTCTCAGTCTGGCACAAGAAGACTCATTCGAATAGTGTATATCGATAATCGACCGTAAGTATTTTGTTTTCAATTATTGCATATCTTATAAATATTTTATATTGATATTTACTGTGTAACAATTCATGTGTAGCACGAGGTTTGAGCCACAAGAAGTAGTACGGGAGATTAGGAATTCACTTCTTCAACATCTACCAGGACCGGTTGCTCAATGGAAAGAGTATCCAAAGGAGGTGTTACACAGATTGTGGTCCTCATTCACGGTATACAGTTGTTCCTTATAGTTAATGTGTTTCATATTTAATTTATTTAAGTAATGTCTACTAACTTTATGAAAATATTTGTAGGCTTTGAATCGTTTCGCAACTACGGTAGAAGAAAATGATGCAAGGAAGGTGTGGCAGAAGGTGACTGTTAATCGATTTACAGACAAGCTGCACACTATGAAGACTGCAACAAAAAAAGCATCTGGCGTAGTAGACGATCCACTACTGTGGAAGGGCCATGGCCCTATTACTATCAGGAGAGATTACTGGGATGAAATGTGCGATAAGTTGGCGGGAGATGCATTTAGAACTCGCTCTGCGAAGGTTGCACAATCGAGCGAAGATGCTCGAAGCCCATCTACACACAGGTAGATCTAAGACATTTGGGAGCCACCTGAAGAAAATAGTAACTCATCAATATATAATATTAATTTTATAAGTATTGTTGCAAACTTGTGTACTAAATCTTTTGTCATTTAACTTTGCAGGAAGCAGAAAAAGGAGACAGTGTACCATATAAGGATGTGTTTGTTGAAACACATAAACGGAAGACCACAAGAGTCTTCGTATCAGAGAAGGCGAGAACACCGACGGTATGTATTTATTCTATTAATAATCATTGCAATATGCAAGTTATCATAATGTTATCATTAATTATTAATGTATACTTTAAACATTATTTTGTAGAAGGCATATGAGCAACAGATGATAGAGCGATATGGCGATGACGCTACTCAGCATCCATTATTTGATCCTGCAGCATGGGTGACTGCAGCAGGTGAACCCAAAAAAGGTCGCGTGTTCGGGTTTGGGAGTAATCTGAACACTTCACCAATTATTGCTTCTTCCAGTTACGGCTCAAAGGCTACTTTCGCCGGCATAAGCTCCAAGCAACAACCTATTCTTTCCGGTGATGATGTACGCCAGATCATTAAGGACACATTGGATGACTACTTACATGACACTGTCGCCCCCTTTCTTCGAGATGAGATCAACAATCTTGTGCTGAACAGGGGATCTTCGATTGCAGGTCCCTCTCAGGTATAATCACATATTCAGTTTTTTGACTGCCTTAGCACACATATGAGCATAATAGAATCACATATATAACTTTTTGCCTGCCTTAGAGCACATATGAGCATGATAGAAGCACATATAGAGTTTTTTTATTGCCTTAGAGCACATATAAGCATGCTATAATAACATATAGAGTTCTTTTATTACCTTAGAGCACATATGAGCATGCTATAAGCACATATAAATTTTTTTGCTTGCGTTAGAGCACATATGAGCATGCTATAATCACATATTCAGTTTTTTGACTGCCTAAGAACACATATGAGCATGTTATAATCACATATTCAGTTTTTTGACTGCCTTAGCACACATATGAGCATGATAGAATCACATATAGAGTTTTTTTATTGCCTTAGAGCACATATGAGCATGCTATAATAACATATAGAGTTTTTTTATTGCCTTAGAGCACATATGAGCATGCTATAAGCACATATAAATTTTTTTGCCTGCCTTAGAGCACATATGAGCATGCTATAATCACATATTCAGTTTTTTGACTGCCTAAGAACACATATGAGCATGATAGAATCACATATAAAGTTTTTTTGACTGCCTTACAACACATATGAGCATGCTATAATCACATATTCAGTTTTTTGACTGCCTAAGAATACATATGAGCATGTTACAATCACATATTCAGTTTTTTGACTGCCTTAGCACACATATGAGCATGATAGAATCACATATATAACTTTTTGCCTGGCTTAGAGCACATATGAGCATGATAGAAGCACATATAGAGTTTTTTTATTGCCTTAGAGCACATATGAGCATGCTATAATAACATATAGAGTTTTTTTATTGCCTTAGAGCACATATGAGCATGCTATAAGCACATATAAATTTTTTTGCCTGCCTTAGAGCACATATGAGCATGCTATAATCACATGTTCAGTTTTTTGACTGCCTAAGAACACATATGAGCATGATAGAATCACATATAAAGTTTTTTTGACTGCCTTAGAACACATATGAGCATGCTATAATCACATATTCAATTTTTTGACTGCCTAAGAACACATATGAGCATGTTATAATCACATATTCAGTTTTTTGACTGTCTTAGCACACATATGAGCATGATAGAATCACATATATAACTTTTTGCCTGCCTTAGAGCACATATGAGCATGATAGAATCACATATAGAGTTTTTTTATTGCCTTAGAACACACATGAGCGCATGATAGAATCACATATAGTGTGTAATTTATTTCATTATATTTTGTTTATCAATACTGACTGTTCTTTTCTTGTGTAGGCTGCTAGCGATAATCAGCGTAGCGGAGCTGAAGGGACAGATAAAGGCAATGAACAAGAAGACACACAAAATCTTGGCGATGATTAGAGAACTGTGTTGAAGAAGTTCTATTTTTTTATGTTTCCTAATTATAATTGTTGAATTGTAAATAATTAAACTTGTTAATTTTAAGGTGGAACAATTAATTGTTGTAGATTCTTTTTATATGGAATTTTTTGTGTGGTTTGTTTTTTATTTACAGGAAATATAAATTATACAGGAAATATAAATTGTACCATTCTCGGTATTTAATTTTCAAATATTTTTTTTTTTTAATTTTTTTTTCGTGTTTGCGACGGAACCATCCATCGCTATTCATATAAATCTAGCGACGGCCTAGCGACGAACGTAAATCCGTCGCCAAGCCGTGGTCACCATTTAGTACCGGCGGATTGGCGATGGAATACAACGCTCGTTAGTTTGTCGCACTTAGCGACGGACCTGACGACAGATTTATTCCGTTGCCAGTTAGCGTCGAAAAATTCATGACGTAAGCATACCATCACCTCGTCGTCGCTAACCCGTCGCTAACAGTTGTAGCGACGGATTAGCGACGGAATGTGGTCGTCGCTAATCTACTGCTTTGTTGTAGTGTTTGGACATTGAGGCATATAGTGCCCCACTTAATGACAATGATGACAAATGACTTTTCTTTTATCGAAGTCACCATTTTGTCTTCCAAAATGAGGCAACTTGTAAGTGCGTGTATGATTTTTCAGTCTAGACACAGCTACAACAGAGTCATCATCAACTTTTAGATTACTTTTTCTAAGTCTATTTTCCTCTATAGTGAGTTCTTCGATAGTATCGACAATAGAAAGAATTTTTCCACGATGTAAAAGCGCCGATTTGGTGGATTCAAACTCGGGCCTCAAACCATTCACAAATTGATAGAAATGTTCCATATTGAGATAATTTTGGCGAAGCTCGATATCTTTGGCACAATGTCATTTGAGCTCAAGAAGAGCCAACTCTTTTCAAAGTTCGAACAACTCATTGTAATATTCTCGAATAGTTTTATTTTTTGAGTCATTGTCCAAACTTTTTCTTATAAATTGCACACATGTGTAATATCTTTAAGGGAATACATATTTTTGAAGTATTCTCAAGCCTTATCGGCATTTGGCAAGACTAGAGCATTTTTTAATGTCTACGCTATTAATTAGCCATGACATAATTTTTGCATGCCCTATCCTTCATTCTTTCCATTTCTTTTCATAAGTAGCCAAAGTCTTGCTCTTCTCCCCTTCTGTTAGAGAAACTTTTTTATCGCCCTCCATTTTAGTGAGAGCTAGTTTAGGTTACAAATTGGAACCATCCACTATACCCCATAACCCTTTTTTCCAAATGTGGTGCTTTATAATCGAAGCCCACATTACATATTTCATGTCATTTAGTTTCATGGGTATGGTGGTGATCTTATCATTGTCATCTATCTTTTACAAGAGTGAAAAAAGATGAGATTAGAGAAAAAATGAAAGTATAAGAGAGAAAGGAGAAAAGGAGAGAGGATCAATATAGCAAAAAAATCTTCTCTTTCCTCCTTTCTTCAAAAGAGTCTTCTTGAGCCACGAATAAGGTGATAAAACACCTTTTGCAAGGGAGGCACAGAAAATGAAACAAAAGTTCTTCAAGATCTAGGATCTCCACGGCTCTGATACCATGTAATGAAATGGTGTCTTCCACAAAAGCGCTTGAATCTCTCAAAAGGGTGTCTATTAAAGACACTTCAAATAAAACCCATAAAGGGTATAAATGGAAGAACATGAAAAGAAAATAATAAATCTTTATTTATTACCAAAATGCTTAAGAAACATTGATACATACAATGGAGGGGTTCACCCTTATTTATACAAGAAGAATAGAATTGAGCTCTCCCAAAAAGAGTCGTTGGACTCTAGTCCAACGGCTAGAACCTAGTCAAGTTCTAATTAAGAACTTGACTAGATTATATATCTAGTTCAAACTGAACTAGATATATAAAGAAGAAAAATAAAATAACGAAAAATAAAAAAGGTAATAAAGGAAAAAATATATATATAATAATAGAATATATATTATATATATATGTTACAATTTACATTTTAACAATCGAGAGTATAAAAACCCCCTAAGAAATTTGCGTTTTATGAGTCATTTTCACCTAAGTATCAAGCTTAGGTTGCATTGATACATTTATACATAGAACTCACAAATTATGTTGAAGTAAAGAAACATTTTGAATGGGTAAAAGTCATGAGGGTAGAATTAGATACTTTAGAAAAGGCGAACACTTGGACTATCCATGATATTTCTCTAGAAAAGAAACCCATAGGTTGTCGATGGGTTTATAAGATAAAAACCAAGAGTGATGGAACCCTTGAAAGGTATACAACTAGGTGAGTTGTCAAGGGATACTACCAAGAGTATAGAATAGATTATGAAGAAGCCTTTACACTGGTTGTTAAGATGACCACAGTTAGAACCGTAGTAGCCTTTATGATGCAGAGCATCCAGATAATTTTGAAATATGCGATGAGATAAAGAATGATCCGCCTTTGACAGCCCATTACGGGAAAATATACTCTAGAAGATCCAACCAAAGTCCAAGCCATTTGGGTCTAAACGGATCTCAAGGGTAAAAGCGTTATTTCATACAAATTTATTTTTTGAGATTTTTGTTCTATGTATCTCAGAAAATTCATTTTGATGTTTGGTTTCAATTTTGTGATTTTTTTGTTTTTGAAAACATACATAAAACATTTATAATTTTATTTTATTTTTATTTTTTTAGGAGCCGGATCTTACAAATGTGGATAGTGCTAGTGTCCTATAGGATTTGTTTGTGGCACTAGCGGGTGTAGAGGGTTAATTGGGTAGATTTTGATTTCTTAGTTTGGGTCCATATCTGGATCCATTTTAGTTTGTAAACCCACATCCCTCATTGCCTTTTGTGTTTGGACAGTCAAGAGGTCCAATGAGGAGCCCAAATTCGAATT
Source organism: Nuphar pumila (assembly GCF_984573655.1). Lineage (NCBI taxonomy): Eukaryota > Viridiplantae > Streptophyta > Magnoliopsida > Nymphaeales > Nymphaeaceae > Nuphar > Nuphar pumila. Next base: position 89,804,199 of record NC_143259.1, read on the forward strand.
TAGGTCTCTCATTGGCCTCTTGGAAGGTGACCTTCCAAGAGTCCAATGAGAGCCCATATGCACTTATTATCTCTCTTTAACGGGAATGGCCCAAAATAGTTTAAGGGATTTTTTGCCCTCTTTCTGAAAATCGTGGATGGCTGGATTCTCTTTTGGAGAAGAGAACTTGTGAGCATAGTGAATTTGGTGTGAGAATGTTAAGCTTGTGGGTGTTGAAATTGTGGGAGCTGTGAAACCTTGAGGATCTTGTGCACAAGCTCGTGGAACTTGGGGCTGCATGACTTGTGACTGGGAGTGGTTCGAGCGCGAAGGCTTGAACGGTGGTGTGTAAACTCCATTGGACCTGTGGTTGGTGGAGCTGTTGTTGGGCGTGGACCCTTGACACCTATTTGGTACTGGACGGCTAGTGCTGGGCATGAATCTGCATCTGCTGGACGTCATCCGTTGGAGCTGCTGAACCCCATTGCATGCTGTTGTTCGTGGTTACAGCTGACGGTGGTGCTGTGGATTGATTTGAATCTGACCCCCCTGCAGTAACAGTTCTTTTATCGATCGTTGATCCTCTGTGTTTTTTATTTGTTCTTGCGATTTTTTAACCCGTGCTGAGATGGACAACAACCTGTTTGTGCTTCTCAATCTGTCAGTGATTTTCTGTGCTGATATATTTTCCTGTGGACTGAACATTGCATATGAGTTGGGTTGTACTCTATGTGATTAAAATATATCTGTTAATGTTTTGGTAAAAAGAAAAGAAAAGAATATGCGAATGCTGTTTTAACTTTCCTGTGATTAAAGTCTGATTCAACCAAAGACAACTGTGCGTTGTTTGTTGAAATCAACCTGTCAACGATTGCTGTTCGTCTATGCATTTTCTGAATCGTGATTTGCATTACACGACAATCTCCCGAGCATTAGTTGAATTTGATTAAATAAAAAAACATCGGAATTCATTTAAGTGATCGGTTGCTGAATGTCGTGTACCCAGCCCAACTGACCCACTTCATTGGATCTTGTTTGGCACCACCTAGTGGATCTGATATCCACTAGTTCGTGTAGCAAATTTTTAATTGATTTGACGTATTTACTGTCACATTGTTTGGTTTGTTGGATTATCGTGTCTTGTGTTATATATATATATATATATATGTTATTCAAATCTTATATCTTATAGAAGTGCCACTTTTATTGTTTGTGATACTGAAGTTCCGTGGCAATTGGAGAACGGAGTATTGGAGTGTTCTTATTGCAGGTCACGTTCAACACACATATATATATATAGGGTAGATCGCGTATGTGCGATCAGATTTGATTATCACATTGAATTTGAAATTATATTTAAATTTGCCAACTTGTTTAAAGATTAAAAAAAACCCGCTTCTTCATTAGAAAGTAAAGTGTAAGTGCACTTGTAACCTGACTCCTATAGTCGTTTGCATCACCTTGCCTCTATGAAGAAATTGCCTATATACCAAATGGATATTAAGAATGTGTTTTTCAATTGTAAATTGATTGAAAAAATCTATATGGAGGCACCACCTCGTATAGTTATTCTTAAAGGAAAGGATCTTCGTTTAGATAAGGCTCTATATAGCCTTAAACAAACTTCAAAGCCTTTGTATGACAAGTTTAGTCAAGTTATACTTGATGTTGGATTTCAATCTTGCTTAAATGTCACAACTTTGTTTGTTAAGATTTCTGATGCAGGTATTATTATTATTATTCTTTATGTAGACGATATGATCATCACGGGAGGTGACAAATAGAGAGTTGAAAACATTAAAAGACTTCCCAAAACATATTTTGAAATGATTGATTTTGGGTTTTAAAAGTATTTTCTTGGTATGCAAGTTGTTTATTCCTCTAGAGGTTATTTAGTTACTCAATCTAAATTTGCTTTAGATATTGTTGTCAGGTCAGGTATTTCAGATGATAAGAAGGTTTAGATTCTCGAAGTTGTAAATGTCAAAATAAAGATTGATGACGGGGAACCACTAGAAAATCCAACACCATATTGACAACTTGTCGGAGCTCTATCATATCTCTCAACTATGAGACCTGACATTGCACATGTAGTTCACACAACGAACCAGTTTCACCATGCTCCCACAACTCTTCATATGGAGTTGTTTTGTGTATTATTAGACATATCAAAACTTTTATTTTTTTATTTTTCTTATTTGCTTCTTCCTCCTTAGATTTAATTGCTTATACTGATGTTGACTGGGGGTTGATCCAAATAACTGACACTCCGAACCCTGAAACCTCAAACCCTAAATCCTAAATCCTAAATCCTAAACTCTAAACCATAACCCTAAACCCTAAACCATATCTTACTAAACCCTAACCCTAAACTCTTAATATCTTACTAAACTCTAACGCTAAACCCTTAATAAATTACTAAACTCTTAACCTTAAACCCTAAACCTAGACCATAACTCTGAACCCTAAAACCCTAAACCCTAAACATCGTGTCGATTTGTTCTTTAGTAAGTCTAAACATCGTGTCGATTTGTTTACAACTATTTCATTTTTGCCTTTTATGAATTAGTCATTAGGTACATCGTGATACGATATATCGTTCACGTAGAAAATGCTCGTAAAATTAAATCACTATAGGATATCGTTCATATAGACAAAGCTCGTAAACGCAAATCGCGATAGGAGAAACCATTTTTTATTTAGGTTCGTTGTTGTACAGATCTTGATAGAACACTTCTTCTATAAAACAATGATAATGATTTGCAACTTTAACTTAATGTCTGTTGTACAGATCGTGATAGAACATTTTTTCTATATAATAGTGACAACGATTTGCGACTTTGTAATAGTTATCAAGTTATAAATTGATTTGTACTTTACTAGGTCTAAACGTCGTGTTGGTTTGTATACACATGCGTAAATCCCTATTCTATGTAAAACCCTAATATAGATCTGTGTAAAACCCTAATCTATGTAAAACCCTACCCGACCCGTTGTCCATGTCTAAAACCCTAATCTATTTATCCTCTTTTCTGCGGTAGCGCAACTTCTTCTTTTTCTTTTTTTTTTTCCTCTGTCTTCTTCTTCTTCTTCTTCTCCCTTGTATTTTTCTTTCTTCTTTGTTCTTCTGTGTTCCTTCTACCTGTGCTTGATAGATGGGTTTTGATACTGATAACATAGTTATTTCACATCGTGAGAAAAGATCTGTATAATCTTCGATGATGATTATGGTTGTTATCTTCTGTATATACATCGATATATTCATGACACATACGACTATGACGTATTTGTCATGAAGTATATCGAAGCTTACGCAGAATATAACGACCGTAATCATCTTCAATCATTGCTGCCATACCGGAGCAAGCACAAATATTCTGCATGATAGACAGGGGGTGACGTTGATGTTCATCTATTTAATTTATTCCTACTTTCAGACCCTCTATTGTTTGCAAACCATAACTCGTAGTTGAAAAAATATCTGCCTACCTTCGATATACTTCATGACAAATATGCACATAGAATCAGTTCCTTTTAGCAGTCAGTGCCTGAGCTGAAGTTTGTAAAGCATATTCTTAAGAGTGCGCTTTATTTCTGCTGCAAAACGATTCTATGTACCGATCGAATATATATCTCTCTAGAGCTCTTGCTAGCTGAAATATGAACTCTGTGCTAGGAGTAATAACATTGGAGGATCTCGGAAAACAAAGAATGTGCAATACTCTAAAAGCAAAGAATGTTCAACTGAGGATATTTGCATGAGAAGCAAAGAATGTGCAACACTCATATATTTTGTAATGAATGTGGTTGTAATGTATCGTTGAAGTTAACTTGATTTATAGTTTACTATGCCTAAACATCGTGTCAATTTATTTATTGTATTTTTTTTCGCCTTTTATGAATCAATCATTGTATAAATCACGGTAGGACATTGTGAACACCCCAATTTTTTCAAAGTTTTGTAAAAATGACCCTTTTGCCTCTAACTCCATCTTCTGAGAAAATCAAAGCAATTTCAAAACTAAATTTCAGTCTTTCTTCAGATTTTTGGATTGAATTCCACATTGATATATTCAAATTCAACTCCGGGTCTGAACCCAGTGTTTTAAACCCAAATCTGAGCCCCGTTGTCCGATTTCCAAAATTAATTACAAAAATACCAAAAACAGTTCTAAATGGCTCGGACAATTCATCTGGCACTCTGTCGAATTCTCAACCCTATATTTCTCAGTTCGAGATTGTAAACCTTGAATATTTCCTAAAAATCTGGATACAAATCCATTTTCTGAATAAATTTTCTCAAAAATCGCTTTGAGTTCTCAGAAAAACTCCTTTTTGTAAATATTTTACAAAAACACCAAAAAAAATAGTTTTAATCTTTGTTCTCCCGTAAAACTTTAGGATTTTATTCCAAAAATACAAAAAATAGAAAAATAACACAAAAAAAACCCAAAAAATTTGGGAAAAGCTACAAGAAAAACGAAAGATTTTTAAGCCTTTTGAAGCCATTTTGCCGAAAACCTCATTTTTAAAACCATTTTATAAAAATTTCCTAAAAAGGGGACCTCTTTTATCAAAAAATGGAAAATTCTAACGGATTCTCTCCCGCGCCTCTCTCCTTCTCTCTCCATCGTCCGATCCTCAACAAACCCTCTGATCTTCACCTTCCATCTCCAACGAGCTTTTCACTCGAACCTTCCACCTCTTCTTTAAGAAGAGGTCTTCACCCATGATCGAAAGGAGTCCATTATCAGCATCTTCGTCACTGAGTTTTTTCTGCAAAATCCTTTTGCAATCCATTTTCATATCAAGCAGCATCCATTTCATCCTTCCGGCGTTTCCTCTATGAGCTACTGAAGACCCTTCCCTCTTTAGGATCCTGAAAAGGTAAGAAACTCCTCTTTTCATTTTCTTTCTGTTTTTTATTCCTTTTCGGTTTTTCTTATTTCGGGCCCCATAGAAGCACCGGTGACAGTGTTGAGTTGCCTATAGCAACCTCAACATCTCCATCGTGCGAAAACAATGGAATGATTTCATTCCAACAATTTTTCTTTTCCTTCTTTTAAATTCCTTTCCTCTTCGTGTTTGTCTTACCATCTGATATGGTTCATCTGAACCCCCAAAATTGAATTTCCTGTTTTTGTCCTGATCCTTCTATGAATTTTCAATTTTTTGTTCATCGTCTTTATGCTGGGTAGTTGATTTTCTGTCTTTATATAGTCATTGCATTTGGATTCTTCCATTCATGCAACTTCTGATCACCCACCATTCTATTAAAATCATATATTATGATTCATTCACGCTGAATGATATATGGGGATTTAGTTCTCGTTTGTGTGAAGCCCAATTGAATCACACACTTCCCATTAATCTTCATTGATCTTTTCTTTTGTTCCTGTTTTGACATTATTTTACTCTAGTTTATAATGCTTGCCGTGTTCTTATATTTTTCAGTAACATATACTTTCACCCCTTTCTTTCCCTGTTTCATTTATGCGTCGCATTATATGAGATTAACCACCATCAATAGCATCAGATATTGAAAATCCATTGTGTCTATTGGCATGGTCCATATCCGTAATCACCTTACATGACCTTACATGTGACCAATCGGTGATGTCTCGTTGGGACTTCACCATTTTCACCTGGGTATTGCATTCCAATCTATCTTTCGCTTCATTTTATTTATTTTTTATTATTTATTCTGATTCCCCTTTTGATTTTCGGTTTCCTGTCTATATCTCGACTCCTCTTCTAACTTTCAATCTCCTGTTTACGTTTTGATCTTTTGTAGAATGTTGGTTTCTGGTTTCCTGTTATTTGTCCACAACAGCTAATCACATTGACTTCCTTGTGTCTCCATTTGCGTGTGCTAAACCCTGTAGCAATGGATTTTGATGGTCCACCAATAATCAGACGTTAGTTGTATAACTGTAGGCCTAAGAATTTTGGTTCACTCGTTTGATTGTTTCTTTACCCCAAATCTGAAATAATGTATATGTTCCTCTTTAATTTTCACTAGGATCATTGCTCACCACTCTTGCATATAACAGTTGCAGTAACATAGCATATCTTCGGGGTCATTTGTGGCATTTTCATCATCTAATTAGTAGCATGATTTCAACTGTAATATCAACTGCATAGCATGCTTATCACATTTCCATCATATTCATTGTCACTTCATCTTATGGCATCAATCATTTCTTCTTTATATTCAGATTTGCTTCTGTTTGTGAATATATTCTGTATTTATCTTTTATTATGCTACGTGATATCCAGGTTTGAATCACTACACGTTGAATGCCCTTTAGCTTCATTTTCACATTACATGACCATTAGTTCCAATATTCATCTTAGACTTGAAGCATGCGTGGGTTCCCTAATCAGCTTTCTGCATCCCAATTTGAGAAACAGAGAACTGTCAAACTTGTCTCATAAGGACTATGAATGAGGAGGGAATCTAAACAAAGACTCCCCAAAGACTATCAGAGAATGTAAGCATCGATTGTCAGCATTATATACAAACTGTTGCCTACAAAATCTTTTTTTTTTTATAATTAGTGGTTTCAGCTACTTCAAGATAATTGTGGATTCTCCACTAAAAGGGTTATGTGTGCCTTATAATCTATTTATCTTGCAGGTTATCTCGTTTTGAATATCTTTAATAGGGTCTAGAGGTCGGAGAAAATAGTTGGGTTGTGGATCCTGTAGCAAATGTTGATACTTTGGAAGTGATATTTTCGTTCCTTTTCTCCAATACCAGTAAGTGCAAAAATAGGTTCACATGTAGGAGCATAATATCATATATGATGGTGGGTTTTTCAGTTTAAAAGCAAAAATCATCACCCAAAAGTTGATCCTTAATCCCTTGTGTTCATCTCGATGGATACTGGCAATTTTCTTCCACAAGCAATCAGTCTAATGTATGAGATCTCACCTGCCTTCATTACCTCGGAACATGAGAGAGCTCTGAAAGGTTGTAATTAAGCTTGTGGAGTCACATTTTTCATTGAAAATCTTAAAGTCGTGTAATAAGGGACATTTAATTTTGAAATGTTGGGTCTGCAGAAATACAATCCAGCCCCAACACCTGACTTCTCCCTCTTGACAGCTCACTAACAGGAAATTGGGTCTGTGTTGCTATATAAAAGCCCTGGTACATTGTTACAGCCTAACTCCAGTCTCCCAGCTGAGACTGACTTTGATGTTTCAGGAAGGTCATTACTCATAACCTTGATCATAATATTTGCTACAGGAGATGCCATTTTTCTTTGCTGTTCTTTCTATAATTCGGTTTTGTTAATAGATAACAGGTTATGACACAAAGGTAAGTAATCCTGTGCTCTTTCAACTATGCTTAGCAAGTTTAGAAATTCATATTCACTGAAATATACATTTTTTTCTACCTCTTTCCCTATACCATGGAGTGCCATTTTAGATTTTCCTGTAATTTATAAAGCCCTTCCCTGTCAAAACCTATGATCTTGGGTGCTTCTCATGTACAAATCATTAAGTACCCCATATCATTTAGCCTGTGTGAAATCTCTTTCACCACAGCCATACCTTCTTCATTGTTATTATCCTTCACATAGGTTCATTAACCGTCACCTTATCCCTCTTACTGTGTTTTTTTTGCAAGGTCACACCTTGCCATGTCTATACTCGCATTCCATTGCATTTTTTTTTATTTTTATGTCTTCACTGCTATACAACATGTTCACATATTGTACATATTCACCCATTGTGGCTACCACAAATAGCCTTCCCACTTATATCCAAAACATGGCGCCCAACACCTCCATTTACCAAGCGGCAATGTTTTTGCTGTGCACATACCCTTTCACGGCATCACATCCACAATATCTCCTGTATGGACCTCACTGTACTAGCAAATATCATCTTCACTAGCACAGCCTAACACCACACACCTTACATCATCACCGATCATGTCATCACTTGCATTCCAAGCATATTAGGCTTAATATCATTTTTTATTTATTTGTATCAATACCCTTACACCCCATGTTACCCTTCACATTTCATTCATTTAACCTGTCATATAGTTGTGTCTTCCTGCAGGTCACGTTATCTACCATAGCATCTAGCCATATTAGGCCTAACTCAATGTAGGCATTAATTTTAATGCCTGCTGTGACTTACGGTAGTGATGTTCCCACTCTAGCATTTAGCATCAACTATACCCTTCATTCCTACATTTTCCACTTCACTGTCAACACCCAATAGCTTCCAGCGACACCTGTACTTCCCTGTGTACGCACTACACTCATTGTTTACCCCTTTGCCACTGGCCATCTGTTATACATCACCTCTTCAGTGCCCTGCTAACATGCCAACATCTGGCGCTATAAACACCTTAGTTGTCACAGCTCCATTTCCCAGCAGCATCATTTTCATTATCTCTTATAACCTCCCATTCACAACAGCCCATGGCCGCTGTGGCTTTTTACCTTTAGAGCACTTTTTCATGCACAGTGGCTACTGTGGCCCCATTCATCATCCTTTATCCTGTGCATATTCTATCTATTATATTAGATGCCTTCATGATAACAATACACATATCACTACTTCCTTTTTATTCCACTTCTGCCATTTACCATCATCCCCTTTGCTACCATTTGTAGCATATCATCCTTTCACAGCTGCTACACCAAACCCCACCTACCTTCTGCTATATTTTCCCCGCCACACACATCACCACCCATGCTGCATATATGTAAATATACATAAATATATATATACACCTATATCTACATGTGTATACATATCCCTATATATATACATATATATATATAGATATGCATATATATGTATGTACATATATATCATTTCTCACATCTTAAATCGTGGCATGTGAGTATCTCATATTTGGCATGTTTGAAATGTGCAATTTTCTTTTGCTTTCATACTAACTCTAAGTGTCTTGCAGGAAATATGTAGGAGATATCATTATTGGGAGTTGTAAATTCAATTTTGTGTATGGTAATAGTTAGACCTTAATGAGAATTTACATTCCTATTTTAGATAGAATGAATGAGCATTGTAAACATCATGAATTGCTTGTTTTCATGCATTTTTGCCTTTATTTCTCAAATTCTCACAATGGTGAAACACAAATGGCACGTGCACCATTTCGTAAGAGGTAAATTAATCCTAAGTTGATGATTTACATCAACGGCCATAGTCGGGATGTAAACAAGACTTAGTATTTTTATCTTTTATAAAATAACATTGGATCCACACTGAATCCCTTTTTCAAAAATCATCATATTTTCTTTAAATATTTTTTTCTTTTATCAGAATTTAATCTAAAATTAATTCAATATATATATATACCAATGGCCATAGTCAGGGTATATTGAGAATTAATTTCATTTTAAATTCTATAAAAGCACCAAAAAGGTATTTTATTCTTCATTTGAATTTAGATATGATTATTATATAATACATTTAATGACCATAGTCTGGAGTGTATTATATCATTAATCTTATTTAAATTCATTTAAAGAATGAAATATGATTTTCAAATCTAATTTCAAACTTATTCAAATTCATTCATCATTTAGGGTAGAATTGCATCATATTTTCAAAATTCCCCTTTCAAAAACCCAAGTGATTATGAATATCTCTTCTTCAAAGTTTTCTATTTCAAAATTTTAAATCTATCTCAATTTCAAAGTCGAATTTGACTTTGAAATTTCAAAATCATTTTATATTCAAAACTCCAAAATTCCAACCCAAATTCAAAATTCAATTTCAAAGTTCAAATTAAACTTTGAAGTTTTTGATTCATCTTCTGATTCAAAATCAAGTTTTCTTCAAATTTTTAAAAATCAAAGTTGAGATTGACTTTGAATCTCAAAATCCAAACCTTCTTAAATTCAATCTGGGTTTTCAAAACCCAGATCCATCTTCAAAAGTCCTATTTGGACCTTTCCCATCTTCAAAATTAGGTCCTAATCCCAACTTGGATCTAGATTTCCAAGTACAATTCTACTTTGGATCTCAAAGTACAGATCCAAATTCCATTTAGGATCCAGAACCCAATACTACTTTGGATCTCAGACTTCAGATTCAAATCCAACTTAGGATCCAGAACCCAATTCTACTTTGGATCTCAGACTTCAGATCCAAATCCACCTTAGGATCCAGATTTTCAAGTACAATTCTACTTTGGATCTCAAATTACAGATCCAAATTCCATTTAGGATCCAGAACCCAATACTACTTTGGATCTCAGACTTCAAATCCACCTTAGGATCCAGAACCCAATTCTACTTTGGATCTCAGACTTCAGATCCAAATTCACCTTAGGATCCAGAACCCAATTCTACTTTGGATCTCAAATTACAGATCCAAATCCACCTTAGGATCCAGAACCCAATTCTACTTTGGATCTTAGAATTCAGATCCAAATTTTATCTTGGATCCCAAATCTTGAATCCAATTCCATTCATAATTTCAGATCCAAATCCCATCTTGATTCCGATTATTAAATCCAATTCCATTTTTATCTCAGATTTCAAATCCAATTCCTATTTCCAGATTCTAAATCCAGAATTCAATTTTGAACTTTATTTAGAATCCAGACTTTGGATTCAGATTCCATCTTGAAATTCCAACTTTCAAAATCAATTCTATTTCTCAATTCTATTTTTCCCACATTTCATTCTGATTTCAAACTTCAAAAGTTAGAATTCAATTTCATTTCATCTCTATTCTGATTCAAAGTCCATTTATGACTTTGAAATTTCCTTTCCTCTCCTTTTATCTCAACTTTAGAATCATTCCTTTCAAAGTCAAGATTTATTTTCAAAACTTAGAACTTTAAATCTTAAGTTCTGAGTTAAAAACCATTTCTTCACTCTATTTTTATCAGAGATACTTGGAGATTTCCAAAATCAATTTTTCAAAAAGAGCATACATCCTTGCATTTGCACCAGCATGATTCTTTGTGCATTTAGACTTAGAATAAATTCTTACATAATTTCTTAGCAAAGCAAAAGGCATAAAATTCGACCCTTGGTTCGATTACCCCTAGTAAAGGCGCCAGGAATGGTCGAACCTCGTACCGACGAGCGGATCCCGTCTCTCCATTTTTTCCGCAAATATTTCAAAACAGAGGCGAGTTATTTTCTTAAATATCTTCAAAATTAAGGTCAAGTGAGACCCCGCAAAAGAGTTCCTCTCTCTCTTCTTCTTTCTTTTCTTTTCTCTTCTCTCTTCTTTTCTGTCTTTTTATTTTCCCTTTTCAAAAGGGGGAAATAGATGTTAGAAAGGAAAAAAAGAAGGAAGAGAGAGAAACCACAAGAGAGGATTTTTTTTGCGATGATCACAGTTTTGGAGACCGTGATGGGACTCGTCTTCGTCTGATCGAATTTTAATGCCTTTTTGTTTTGCTTTGATATTATCTAAGCCTTTATTCTTCAAATGTCAGCTTCATTTCCATGCAAACCATAGAAACCTAGACTCTGTCCTAAAGCTGACATAATTGCATATAGGATTTAAGTATGGTTTGGTAGGACCATATTGAGGAGATTATTCCATGTCCACATTAGATTTAAGTCTGAAATACAACTCTCAATTTTAGGGATTAAGTGCAAAACAATGTATGCAAGTGTATGCTTCTCTTCATTTTAATCTATCTCTTTAGGACTTGCATTAGAGCCATCTGATTTATTTGCATGTTGAAACATGTTTTCAAAAAACATCCCTTACCTATATTGTCCCGGTCTTCACGTTGCTGGACTGTCTCACTGAACCATAGTTCGGGAGAGAGCCTCACAACTGGACCACTTATTAGGGTTCGCGCCCCCCTACCACTTACCTAAAGGCCATAGTCCGAGGTATATCGGTAGGTGCTCAAGGATGTTGGGAAGCCATTACCTTAGAACCAGAGAAATATTTCTATGCCACGTACTTCGAGCTTCGGCTTGGGTATATCGACATATCTTGATTGAAATCAGATGATATGAACCCTAGAGTTAGGATTAAGGTCCTACAAGCCATTTCAAAATATTGCATTTAGAGTCAGCCTTTAGGGAGTGTTGTTTGCGCATACTTGTTTGTGCAGCTTTTGTGATGCGATGTTTATCTTATTATATATATATATATATATATCAAACCTTTTCACAAACCCTGGGTGTATTATTAAAAAACTTTCCCCTATTTTCAAAAAACCCCAGGTGTATATTTTTCTCTACCTACAATTTTCTTTTCTCCTTTTAGATCAAAATTTTCTTCAAAACCCTGGAAAATTCCTTTAAAAATTTCCTCGATCTTTTCAAATTTTCCAGGTTCGTATCTTCAAAGAGTCTGTCCGTAAGTCCTGCATTTTATCTGATTCTCCTTATTTCTTCTTTGCCTCAGTATTATTTAAAATGGCGTCCAATTCTCTCGATGCGGTCTTTCCCCAAGATCATGTCTTCTATCAGATTCAAGGTGGATCCCCGGATCATCGGGTCATCCAGTCTTGTCCTTTCTTCCCTCGGTGGTATTATTCTTGGTTCACCACCTTCTCGCGTATGTTCCCAGACCACCTGGATGACTGTGGGTTGGAGATGGCATCAGCGGCAGGCAAGCGAACCATCAATGGAGCTTTGATTCAGGCTATGGCAGAATGGTGGAATCCACGTACCTGCACATTTTGGTTTTCTTGGGGAGAGATGACTCTACTAATGGACGAATTCAGCGATATCATGGGATTGTCCGAACCAGCTGGTCAACCAGATGATCCTGTCGAGCAACAGTTTTTGATCAACATCAAAGGGGTAGATGTTCGAGAAGCCTTGGCCAGAGCAACACGGAGCAGATCCTGGCCCCTTACTGAGATTAGTGGGAACCAGTTCATTGACCTATTCAGACTATATCGCAAGTATGGGACCTACGAGGAGGTGGACACTTTGTCTCAAGCAGCAAAAGACAAAATTCATCATGCCATGATCCTACGCACAGTAGGATTAGCTTTCTTCCAAGATGGCCAGAATTTCATAGACATCAGAGTTGCCCAGCTCTTTCGAAGATGGGGAAGCAAGCAAACCCGTCAGCTTTCAGTTTCTATGTCAGCCTTGGCTTTTCTATACCGAGGCTTGGCTTGATTCGCTCTCGGAGAGACCATTCTGGTAGAAGGATGCACTTACGCCCTATAGTCATGGTTCCTGCGACATGTTCTCTCAAAGGTCAGTTCTTTCAGATTCAGCGGTAAGCAACCGAAGACAGCCATTCAGTGTCAAGCTTTGATCGAGAAACTGCATCAGGAGGAGATTGTTTGGGACCTCTTTGACAGAAGAGAGACTGTTCCTCGTTATACCTATGCTCGCGACAAACGCTACAGATTGCTTGGCCCTTTCTTTTGTGTTGATTATCAACCAGAACGATGTCTCAGGCAGTTTTTACAGCGACAGGTTCATGCCAACACCCGCTTCCCGACAGGCAACATGCCAGAATTCAACCTGCAATCGAATAAGTGGTCTAGGGCATACCATGTCACTAAATATACCTGGGACTCCTTTGTTTTTCTGTCTGTATTTCCTGAGCCAAATGTATCATCTGAATATCACCGACCGGTCCTCAACAAAAAGGGGACCTTCAAGAAAAATCCAAACACATAAACTGGAGCAGGGATCGAAAATTCACTCCCCTTGACCAACCTTTGGAAAAGATTCTGGAATACTTACTATCTCACGGAATGATGAAACTTCCCAAAGTTGCAGATCCGCCAGTGATCATGGGAAGATTCAAGGAACAGTATTGCAAGTTCCACAGAGCGATGGGCCATGACACTGAATACTGCTTCATCCTGAAGCATCTGATCCAAGACTGCATTGATAAAAGCATCCTCATTGAGGATGAAGAAGAAGGCAAAATGGACATCCTGTCCGCCCCATTTCTAAAACATTCAGCATCAACCATTTTGGAAAATTCTTTTCTTCCACAAAATCACATACATCCATGTTCTAGTGAAGATATAAGTCTTCAGCATCAGGTAATGGTTCTACATCAGGATCAACTTCCATTTTAGAGAGGGAATATCCTCTCATTTTTTATCATAAGAAACATGTCAGTCGAGAGTGGAAAAACCCAAGTTTTTCCAAAGAGATTTTTGAAAAAGGAAGCCTCCACAAAGAAAGCAGAAACCTCTGAGGCAGCAGAAGAGCGGGCCAAAAGCCTTCAGAAGCCAATTACCGCGCTCTCCAATATTTCTATTTTCGAATTAACTCACGATTCTCCCCAGCATCGGGAAAAACTAGATGATCTACTGAGAAAGATCAAAGTGAAGCCGAGCACCACGCCCCGAAGAGATGACACAAATAGTGAATCAGGCGATGACTAACACGCCTATTACTTTTTCAGATGAGAACCTGCCAAAGCCTAATTCATTCCACAATAATGCACTGTACATTGTGATAAGGACCAGGGGCATGACTGTCCCACACGTACTTGTTGATGGAGGCAGCCGTTTAAATATTTGCCCAGAAATGACAGCAAAGGCCCTGGGATTAAAAGAAGAAGAATACGTGCCCGATCCCATTACCATCTATGGCTTCGACAATCATGGGCAAACTGCCAAGGGCGAAATCTTTTTAGAGATTTTCATTAATTACTCAGTGCACACCGTCTTATTTCATATCGTCAATATGCCGCCAACTTACAATCTTTTGTTGGGACAAACATGGATCCATAATGCCAATGCTGTTCCATCAACTCTCCACCAGTGCATCAAGTGGTCCAAGGGCGGAATGATTACCACTATCCTGGGCGAAGATCCTGAAGAGAGGCTACCACAACCTATGATTCCCCGACCAACATTTACAGCTGATATTCCTAGCATCCGAGAAGCAGATGAAATCGATCGCAGTGAAAGCCTAGAGATGCTAAAACTGAAAGATGTCATGGAAGAAGAAAATTTGGCAGCCACGGTCCAATGGCAGGGACCTTGTTTTTTCAAGTTAGGAGAACGCATCAATTACACCTCCTTCAAAGATCATCCCTTATTTCCTCAGTTTTCCAAAGCCAGAAAGGGATTTGATCTATTGATAAAACATGGATATCAGCCATTCCAAGGCATGGGGAAGAACGAAGACAGCATAGTGGAACCTGTCATTCCCATTCAGCATGCAGACAGTTCAGGTTTGGGGTTCACCGACCAAGATTCCACCAAGAAAACAGTATTTGTCAAAGGGAACAAGTGAAGATGATGCCTTAGTTTTCCTGCTTTCTTTTTCTTATCTTTTTGTTAATCTTGTAGGGACGACACAGTCCCATTTCTTTTATCAAAATCTTGTAAATATCATACTTCTAATCAATGAAAGATCAATTTCCTCTTCATATTTGAGTATCTGTCATTCTTTCTTATATTTTGTATGTGCCATTATTCTTTACTTTGTACAAAAAATTTGTTTTGGCTTGTACTTTCCCTTTAAGAACCTCTTCTTGGCATTTTTAGGACCATTAACTCCTGAATCAATGACAAAATTTGTTATCAATCCCAAATATCTAAAATTGGCAAGGTTTCCTGAGATGAAAGACAAAGCAGAGGTCAGGCAGGCAACAAAGCAGACCGAAGAGCCAGCCGAATTTGATTCCACCATTCAGGAATTGCCAGAATTTGCTCACATTCAGAAGCAGGATGAACCATCATCTTTGGTTCAAGATCCAACTGAGGATATCAACATTGGGTCAGAAGATGATCCGAAAATTCTAAAAATCGGTTCGGGTCTAAAGGAAGAAGAGAAAGCAAGACTCGTCCAATTCCTTAAGAAGCATCAGAAAGTATTTGCCTGGACTTATGAGGATATGCCAGGATTAAATCCCAAGCTGGTTGAGCATCGCCTCAAATTGAAACCAGAAGTCAGACCAATCAAACAGAAATTGAGGAAATTAGACGCTCGAATTGAGTAGCAAGTTAAGGAAGGACTTGAAGATTTGTTAAAAGCAAGCTTCATCCGAGCCATTAATTATCCAGATTGGTTGGCAAATATCGTGGCAGTCCCTAAAAAGAACGGAAAAGTTCAGATCTGCATTGATTTCAGGGATCTCAATAAGGCTACCCCGAAAGATGATTATCCACTTCCCAACATTGACCTGTTGATCGATAGCACAACGGGTCACGCCATGTTTTCTTTTATGGATGGGTATTCAGGCTATAATCAGATCAAGCTGGCCATTCGTGATCAGTCGAAGACTTCATTTACTACACCTTGGGGAACCTTCTGCTATACTGTAATGCCGTTCAGACTAAAAAATGCCAGGGCAACCTATCAGAGGGCGATGGCCGTCATTTTCCATTATCAGATGCATATGTGGATGCCATTCTGGTTAAGTCTAAAGAAGAAGAGGACCACCTTGATGCTCTTAGTCAAGTTTTTGAAAGACTTATCCTCTACAAGTTAAGACTTAATCCTTATAAATGTGTGTTCAGAGTTGAGTCCGACAAATTACTCGGCTTCATTATCAGCAAGAAAGGAATCGAGGTGGATCCAGCCAAGGCAAAAGCCATTATTGATATGCCACCTCCAACTAATCTCAGAGAACTGCGAAGTCTTCAAGGGCGTATTTAATCTATTCGCAGATTCATCTCCAATTTGGCTATGAGATGTGAACTCTTCAATCATTTGCTTAGAAAAGGAGTAAAATTTGAATGGGGATCGGAATGCCAACTCTCATTTGAGCGCATCAAGCAGTATCTCCTTAACCCACCAGTTTTGAAGCCGCCAAAGCTGGGAAAGCCTCTCTTACTGTACATTTCTGTCAATCAGAATGCCTGTGGTGGATTCCTCACGCAGTATGAAGAAGGCAGCCTGATAGAACACGCCATCTACTACGTGAGCAAAACTTTTATTGATTATGAAAAGAAGTATTCTCAGATGGAGAAGACTTGTCTAGCCCTGGTTTGGATGTGCCAGAAGTTAAGACATTACTTGTTGGCTTCTGAAATCAAGTTTCTATCGAAACTTAATCCTCTCAGATATATTTTGGAACAACCATTTCTCACTGGACGGATTGCGAAGTGGCAAGTCCTTCTGATGCAATATGACTTAGAGTATGTCTCTCAAAAGTCGATTAAAGGCCAAGCGATCGCAGATCAGTTGGCAGATTTCCCTTTGACGGAAGAAATGAAAATAGAGGATGATTTTCCTGATGAGCACATCTGCAATATCCAACAACCTCCAGTTTGGAATCTATTTTTCAATAGCTCTAAAAATATGTCTCGTATCGGGATTGGAGTCCTGTTAATCACTCCAGAAAAAGAAATGATCCCTTATTCTCTCAAGCTTGGATTCCAATGCACTCACAATATGGCCAAGTATGAAGCTTTAATATAAGGCCTCAAAATTCTACAAAATTTCAATGTCAAAAAAGTGCATGCCTTTGGCGATTCTTTACTTGTTGTCAGTCAAGTTAACACTGAATGACAAGTGAAAGACTCTAAATTGATTCCGTATCAGAAGATCGTCCTAGCTCTTGTGGACAGTTTCGAAGAATTTCAGCTCAGCCATATCAGAAGAGAGCATAATCAGATAGCCGATGGCTTAGCTAGCTTGGGCTCCATTTTATCCTTCAAAGGCAGTGAATCATGTCGTTCTTTTGAAGTCGGCATACTTGAGCAGCCTGCTTTTGCTTCAATTATGCAAGTAAACCAGGTCGATCAGAAGGAGAAGCCTTAGTATCAAAATATCAAAAATTTCATTGAGACTGGTGAATTTCCATCTGAAATGCCAAAAAGTGAGCAACGTGCGATTCAACGTATGTCTACCCATTATTTTATTCTTGCCAATGTCCTTTACCGCCGTGGTTTCAGTTCTGAATATGCCAGATGTTTAGACAAAGAAGAGGCTATGGAAGTTATCCAAGAAGCATATGAAGGGATTTGTGGTGGCCATGTTGGCTATCAGACTCTCATCAAACATATTGTTCGAGCAGGGTACTATTGGAATACCATGCAGTAGGATTGTCATAGATTTGTGAAGAAGTGCGTCAAGTGCCAAATGCACGCGTCTTACATTCATGCATCGGCCGCATATCTACAATCAGTTGTTTCTCCTTGGCTATTTTCTATGTGGGCTTTCAACGTCATAGGCCCAATCACTCCTTCTGCTTCCAACGGCCACAAATACTTTCTGGCTGCGACTGAGTATTTCATAAAATGGGTTGAAGCTGTTACTATACGCACAGTAGAAGGCCGCCATGTGGTTTCTTTTATTCATAAGAACATTTTTTGCCGCTTCGGCATACCACATGATATTGTCTCAGACAATGGAACCCATTTTAAAAATGAGAGGATGAAAACACTTTGTTCTAAATTCAGAATTTCCCATCATTTCTCAGCTCCCTACTATCCTCAAGGGAATGGCCAAGCAGAGGCTACCAATAAGATTTTAATCCGTATTTTGGAAAGGACTGTGAAAACAGGTCGAGACTGGCATGAGAAAATTCATGATGCACTTTGGGCATACCGAACCACCATTCAGACTCCAACCAATGCCACTCCCTCAGAACTTGTTTACGGGACTGAAGTGGTGTTACCTCTCCATGTCCAGAAGCCCGCTCTCAAATTTGCTTCTCTTATAGAATTGTCACTTGATCAGTATCAGCAGCAGAGATTGGTACAACTAGATTTACTGGATGAAAAAATGCTCAAGGCAGCAGAGCATGCTCAAGCTTATTGACAGAGGGTAGCTCGACACTATGCCAAGTCCGTCATTAAGAGAAGATTTTAAGTTAACGATTTGGTACTCAGATCGACAGCTCATCTCAAGCATCGACCATGGGGCAAGTGGTCACCCAATTGGGAAGGCCCTTATGTGGTTAAGGAAGCATTGCCTCACAATTCGTATCGTTTGATCAATGCAGACGGGGTGAAAATGCCAGATTCTGTCAATGCTCTGCATTTGAAGAAATTTTATATCTGAAATATTCATTATAAACCCTTTTTGTACTCTTCAAAGAGTCATTTCAATAAAACAATGATCTTCTATCAATTCTTACATTCTTCTCCATGATACTGGGGCATTTTATTGATCTATAATCATCTTCTTTCATCATATGCAGGCAGGATTAGACGAAAGCTCTTTTCCTCAAATTTTGTCAATTCTCAATTGGTCTTGTGGTCTTTATTTTTTATTTCATTTGATTCACTTTTGGTTTGATCAAATTTACATCAAGCTAATGCTCATTTATGTCAAGTTTTAACAAAATTTTCAATCTTATTAAAATTCCATCTACTTTTTTTCTTTAAAAATTACCTGTAAACACCCCAAATTTTCATTCACCTCTCCAGCATTTTCACCAAACATCATCATCCAGCCTTTGAAATCGCCGGAGGGCAAAATGGTCATTTTCTGAGCTCAGACCTTAAAAAAGTCTAAATTTCATCTGCAACTCTCAAAATTTCTCTATTTTAGCAAAGATGTTCAAAATTCTATTCCTGACAGGAGACGGGAATCCCCAAAGCCCGGTTCAGGATTACATTTCATAAGACATGGCATTGCATATCATTGCATGAGCATCTCATATCACCGCATTGCACAACATGTCATTTCGGGATCCAGAACTCTCGATTCTAAAAATTTTCAATCTAGATTTGAGTTTCAAATATTTTCAAAATTGATTTCAAAACCCGGGGTCTTCAAAATTATCAATTCTTCCCATTTTACCCCCAGGGCTCTGAATTTCAAAATATTTCCCCAGGAAAACAATCTGGATAGTTTTCAATATGGATTTCAGCCACTTCAACTCAGATTTTCCCTTTTTGTCAACTATTTCAACTATCTTCCTTTTACAAAATCGCCCTACAGGGGCTAACTCTTTTCAAAATTTCTATTTTACCAATTAGTCTAGATTTTATGAAAATTCCAAAAAAAGAGGTTCTGTTGTTTTGTCCCTATTTTCAATAAAGAAGCAATGTGGGACCCACACTAAGGTGGTGCCACCTAGGCTTTTCTTTTGAAAAATTTGAATTTTGAAAAACCCAAAAATATAGGAGCCTTGTCCCCTGGATTGGTGCCACTTGTCTTTTCTCTCTCCTCCCATTTATCTGCCAAGTGTCAGTGTGGGGCTACCTTAAGAAGCCGCCACATGTCATTAAGACCCCTCTTCACTCCATGCCATGTGTCAGTACCCACCATCTTCACCCTGCGCCATGTGTCATTCCAAAGATCACTCTGAGATGCCAAGTGTCATGTGTTGTCCTGGCCAGAAAAAGCAAAACTTGTCTCCTCTGAGGTGGCGCCATTTGAAGTGTGTCTCCTGTAGAGGACACGTGTCAACCTCTCCCTCCTTCAGAAAAGTAGACTGACACATGTCTCTCCCTACTTTCTCAGAAAAGTAGGAGACACGTATCACTCCTAGCTTCCTCCAGAAAAAAGTAGGCTTGTCTCCTCTGAGGTGGCGCCACTTGAAGTATGCCTCCTGCAAAGGACACATGGTAATCTCTGCTCTTGTCAGAAAAAGCAAATGCCATGTGTCATTCTCTGCTCTTCTCAGAAAAAGTAAATGCCACGTGTCATTTCCTACTCTCTTTAGAAAAAACTGGAATTCAAATATTCAAATCTTTCTAGAGGTGGCGCAAATCCTGAACTTCACCTTTTCTATTTTGTCTAAGATGGCGCCACATGGCTTGGACCTCCTTCTCTTCCCTCTGCCACATGTCAATCTCTGCTTCTTTCAGAAAAAAGCAGGATGACACATGTCTTCCCCCTACCATTTCTCAGAAAAGTAGACTGACACATGTCTCTCCCTACTTTTCTCAGAAAAAGTAGAGGACACGTGTCACTCTTGGCTTTCTTCAGAAAAAGCAACCATTCAAAAATTTTCAGACAAGACCTAGGTGGCGCAAATCCTGGATTCTGCTTTTTCTACTTTGAATAGGAGGGCGCCACATGTTAATTGCTCCTCCCTCCTGCCACATGGCATTGTAGGAGACACTCTGAGGAACTGCCACATGTCCATCCTCCATTCCTCCAGGGCCAACCTGCATTTGAAATTCAAATCTCCTTCTGAGGTGGCGCCATTTGAGAAGGCTTCTCCAGACATCTGACACTTGTCTGCCACATGTCCAGACCTCCCTGCATCAGAAAAAGTAGAAAACCCCCCTCTGAGGTGGCGCATTCTGCTTCTTCCATTCCTGTTCTCCTGCCACATGGCAGTGTGGAGCCACTTTGAGGTGGCGCCACATGTCAGCCTCTCCTTTCCTGCAGAAAAAGTAGAATTTGAATTCCTCTGAGGTGGCACAGTCTGCTTCTTCCACTCCTGTCCTTCTGACATGTGTCAAGAGCTTCCAGAGGTGGCACCACATGGCATGCTCCTACTGTTTAAAACTTTACACCTCAAACCTCCTTTTGAGGTGACGCCATTCTAGAGCCCCACTTGGCTTCATTTCTTTTATTTATTTTATTTTTTTATAAAATTAGCCCCTTGAGGTGGCGCCATTTGAGAAGCTTCAGAAAAGCCAAATTTTGAATTTCAAACTCCCAGATAGCACCCCCTGAGGTGGCGCAATTTGGGAGCCTCCTGCAGAGAAAATCAAGCAAATCCCAATTTTGAAAATTTTTAAATTCTGCTGAGGTGTCTCACTCACAAATTTCCCATTTTATTTTCTCAAAAAAGCAAAATAGCACCCCTTGAGATGGCGCCACATGGAGGGCTCAGATTAAGCCTCTTTGAATTTCAAAATTTTCCAAAAATTCTATAAAAACAAGGCTCCACGCCCAGCTTAGGGGAGCTCCTTTTGGACTTTGAAATTCAACCTAGATTTTCTTCAGAACACGATTTGGAACCTTGGAATTCACGCCCCCCTTTGGCTCAGTGGAGAAGGTGCAGTGAAGTACCTACATTGTTCGTACTGTGGCCAATTCGATTCAAGCGTGGGTCGATCTTGGTGAATCATCCGAAGCCCGGATCGAAGGACGAACGAAACCCTTGGTAGCAGTCCCTTTCAAGAGTTTCAAAGCTACATAACGAAGCAAGGTGCACCTCTTTTCCTCTTGATTTCATAATATCATTCATGTGTCGTTTGAAGAAAGAGTTTATCCGAGGAATGGATTGAGCTATTCTCATAAAACGACAAATATGAAAATACATAATTATGCTTCCTTGATGATTTTTAGCATTCATGCATTTAGCTAGATTTAATTTGTATTTTATTTCATTAATTTAGCATGTTTTATTGGTTAATTAGGTTTAATTAAGCATTTATTTCGATTCTGCTCAGTTTTAGTAACTCTCTGTTTTTGTCAGTCGGTCCACACGTCATTTCATGCATTTAATTTTTGTTAAAAAATCCAAAAAAATCATGGAATTTGCCCTTATGTGTCCCTAGAAACGTGACAAAAATTCGGAGAGATTTGAATTCGTTTACTGTGGTAAACGTTCAAAAAGGTGAGTCGGGTTTTATTACCCGGGATGCATTTTAAAATGTCTTTTCCGACTTGTAAAATCGATATCTCCCTCATGGGAGATCCGATTTTCGATCCGAAAGATGTTCTGTGCTCGAGAGGTTGTCTAGTTTTTAACATTATGTTATCAGATTTTTATGATTTTTTAATGTCTGACAAAAGTCTGAGAGTGCGGGACACATGTCAGAGCCTGATTTGGGCCTCTGAGACTTTGGATCAACTTAGGTCGACGGGTTCTCTTTGGGTGTTGATCGAAATCCAAATATGTAAAAAGTGAATGTAAAGTCCGAGATGCCCTCTGTTTGCATCTGAAAGATTGTGATTTTTAGAGTAGTTTTGATATCTGTCTGTGATTTTTCTTGTCAGTTCTCTGTTTTGTCACATTTGTATGTTCTGTCGATTTATGCACGAAAAGTTATATTTTTATCTGTGTTTCTGTTGATCAAATGCCAAAGTCATGAACATGAACATTGTTCCTGTAAGTGTATTGAGTAGCTCTGTTAAATATCAGAAATTTACATGGAAGTTTTCTATTTATTTAGCATTTTATGTTAGATTAGGTCAATTTTACCTCCATCAGAACCAAATCCCCAATACCGAACTCACCATGGTTCAAATCCCGAGGCTGTAAAAACCAAAAGTGTTCCATTTTTGGTCCTTTAGCAGTCTGAAAAATATCAGAAGTTTTCATGACGTAAATCTTGCATTATCATATTAAGAATTGCATTTGGTTCGGGTTCGTAGGCGAAATCTACTCTTTTTAGGACTTTCTTTAAATTTTAGCATTCAAATCATATCATTTTGTGATTTTTAGCATTCTATGCTGTCTATCAGAGTAGGTAGATGCTTCATACCGAATTTGGTGTGATTTGGAATTCATTTGAGGCTCGGTTTAGCTATATCATCAAAGCAGGGCCCCGCGGGACCCAGATCCAAGCGAAAAACAAGCGAAATTCGTTATTTTGGATAAATTGCAAAATGTCAAATTATGATTTTACATTCCTAATGTGTTTAGCAGCATGTCATCATACCTCATACTGCATTTCATCATCATTTGATTCAATTTGAATTTCAAAATATCAATTTTACCAAATTTTCCTTCAAAAAACCCTGATTTTAAAGGTATAACTTTATAATTAGGGTATTTTGGTCATTTTGATCACCATTTTGAATTTCAAACCATTTTCCACCAAATTTCCTGCATTTACATCATTTCAAATATCAAAAAAGCATGAGAATAGGGTTTATATCCAATTAAATCCAATAATTTCATAATATTATTGGAAAATCTTGGAAAAACCCACATATTTGAGCTAACCTTATTTCAAGTTTGGCAGGGATATTCAAAAGAAGGAGCTGAAGCCTGCAATTTTCTTTTATTTCATTTATTTAGTGATGTAATAATGTAAATTTTGGAATAAGATTTTAATTTCCTACTTAGACTAGGATGCATATCATATAGTTTAAATTCATGCAATATCCTGTTTCTATGATTCATGCATTTTATTTCGAAAGCACTATGAATGTTCACGAATGACACGTGCACCAACTCTTAGGGAGTTGATAGACTCGGTGGAATCCATATTTACGGCCCTAGTTAGAATATGGACGAGACCCAGATCCATCATCTTTCTACTAGTCACATTGAGCCTACACTCTTAGGCTATCTTAAAATGCACATCATATTTCCAATATTTGCAAAGTATTGTGCATTAAATCAACTAAACTCTGAACATATTCATGGCCACAGTCAGAATATGTGAAGAATTTATTTTGACTTAATACACATTTTTCCAACAAATTTCTTAGAAAATCTTCCAAAATGCATTCATTCACTCATATCATTTGCATCATGAAATCCTTGGTTGTCCCATGATTTTCTTAAGAAAACTTCATTCTCAAAGAAATCGATTTCTCAAGAAACTATGAGTATTTTCCAAAATCGGTTTTCCCAAGTCAAGTGTTCACAGTTTTCCATGGAAACTAGTCTCTCAAGAAACTTCTAAGTTGGATTTCCAAAATCAAAATTTTCCCTCGATTTTCCTTGGAAAATGTTATTTTCTTAAGATTTTCAAAAGGAGTCTTCCAACCTTTCTCGAGAATCAAAAATCAATTTTCAAAGGGGTTTAAGGCTAAGATTCCCAGGATTTCAATTTCCCAAGTTCAGTTTTTCTTTTCAAATGAGTTTTCCTATAAATTTTCCATCATTTTCCTAAGAAAATCCTCAAAGTCAAAGTTTTCCTGAGAAGTGTTTCCCTTTTTCAAATGTTCACCTTTTCTCAAGAATCACTTCTATTTTCCTGGGATTTTCAACCATTCATGATTTTTCCACAACTTTATGAACTTTCCCGAGATTTCAAATCTTTTCCATCTGAGTTTTCTTGAGAAATTGATTTCTATCATTTGACTTAGAACTATTTCCAACTCCAAAGCATTTTCCAAGCATGCATCATATTTTCCAACTTACATTTTCCAAAATCTCACAGCACATGCCTGAATTCTCTGTGCATTTAGGATAGAACACAATTTCGATAATTTCACTAAGTCAAGCACAATTTTGGTCCTTGGTTTGATTACCCCTGTTAAAGGCGGCAGGAACGGTCGAACCTCGTACCGACAGGTCGAGCCCCATCCCATGGATTTTCTCGCAATTTTCAAAATGGAGGCGAGTATTTCAAAACAATTTCCAAAACCGGTCAAGTTTGAAGCGCGAAAGCGTTTCCCTCTCTCTCTTCCGCGAGGAAGGGAAGACGGGAAAAAATTTCGCGACGATAACAGGTTTGGCGACCGTGATGGGACCTGTCCTTGTCTGACCCAAAAAGTGCTTGACTTAGTTCAATTATCGAAATTATGTTCACAAAATGTCAGCTCTTTTACTTCTGATATCATGCAAACCTAGGAGCCTAGATTTTGACCTAGTTGACATTAACTGCATATAGACTAGGCATGGTTTGGTAGGACCAAATTAAGGAGATATTTTCATGTTCACATAGACTTAGGTCTAAACACAACTCTCCTCAATTTAGGATCTGAATGCAAACAATGTATGCTTCTTCAAAGTTTTCAAAATCTATCTCTCTAGGATTTAGAGCCCTCTATTTCTTGCATGTGATCATTTTTCAAAACCTCCCTTACCTATATTGTCCCGGTCTTCACGTTGCTGGGCTCTCTTCCAGAACCATAGTTTGGGACAAAGCCTCACAACTGGGCCAATTATTTGGGTTAACACCCCCCTACCAAGTACCGCGGGCCACAGTCCGAAGTATATCGGTAGGCGCTCAAGGATGTTGGAAAACCTTACCTCAGAACCGGAGTTGAAATTCTGTGCCATGTACCTCGGATTTTGATTCGGGTATATCAGCATAACTGGATTAGAAAAAGATGATCTGAACCTAGAGTTAGGGTTAGGGTCCTACAGCTGTTTTCAAAATAATGCATCTAGAGTCAGCCTTTTAGGAGTGCTGAATGTGCATAAATGTTTTTGCAGGATGTGATTGTTTGTATGCTGCCTTTATTTCCTTCATATTTTCACCAAAACTATTTTCAAATATCCATATTTCTCACATTTTCCTTCATTTTTTCGAACCCTGGATGATTTTCTCAAATATCCAATTTCTTTCAAAACTCCAGGCGATTTTCCATTCTACCTTTCTACTGGATCTCAAATTTTCAGCTGCATTTTTATCCTGTCTGCAATTTTCTAAAATCATATGTTTTCTCTCATTGGATTTTCAATCCTTTTGTCTATTTGCAAAATTCTTCACCTTGCATACCTTGATTGTTGCAATAGAAATTGTTTTATTCTAAATCCGTTTGCGGATTGTTTTTCCAAGAGATATTTCTTTCCTTCAAAAATGGTGTTTTCCTCGTGGTTGACGACCTTGCCTAGGTAACAAGGCACATTTTTTGTTGTTTATTTCCCTTGCAAAAGGATGACAACACAATTGTCATAATCCTTTTGACGACTCAATCCCTAGTAATGGGATAATCTTCCAATGGTCTACCATATTTTCTTCAATATTTCCTTCCAAAAAACCAAAAAAAATTCCTCAAAATTTGATCTTGTCTTTGCCCTGCAGAGTCCTGCAGAGAAAGAGAAAGAGAGAGAATACAAGAAAGCCTTCACAGATCAACATCAGAAGGAGAGATGAATTCGCCAAGGTCAGACAAAGACCAAGAGCAGCCAGAAGATGATGGCATCGACCCTCAGATGTACGCAATGTTTCAGAAAATGATAAAGAGGATGACGAGTGAGCAAGCTGGCACCAGCTCAGACAAAAATCCATTCAGTCAGAGAATTAGAGATCATGTGGCAAAGAGGTCAACCAAATCCTCTGAGAAGAATGTTCAAGATACTTCAGACGAAGATGATACCGAGGAAGAATGCAAGATCATTCCAGAGATCACTCGCAAGACAAAAGTTCAAGCAGTGACAGATCCTTTGCAAGCGCAATTCAAAGAAATGGCTAGAGTGGTAAAAGATCTGCAAGCCCGCGACAAGGGCAAGAAAGTCTTTACCAGTGAGGACTTTTATGACGGTTTAGAAGGGGATGAAAATCTGGAAAACCTGCCTCGTAAATTCATCAAGTTTGATGGTTTTGGCGACCCGAAAGCACATCTCGCCATGTTCTTCGCTGAATGCTCTAGGTTCAAGAGAGACAACATAGCACTGTTCTTATGCTTTCCCCGCAGCCTGGAAGGTGTCGCGGCCAAATGGTACATGGAACATATCAATCTTATAGAACTGAAAGAGTTCGACAAAGTCGTGAATTTGTTTGTCGAGCGATTTCTGTTCAATACTGAAGCGCTCCCAACATTGATCCATCTCTGCAACCTAAGGCAGAATGAAAATGAAAAGGCAAGGGACTTCATTCGCAGATGGAGAGAGACCTGCAACAAAATGAGGGATCCTATATCAGAAAGGCATGCTCTATCGCTGATCCTTAATAATTTTTCGCAACCTCTGAGAGGATTAATTTCTACCTCACCATCCAAATCTTTCATCGAACTCATTGAGCGAGCAGAATGGCTCAAGCTGAGCGTGGAGAATGGAGTCTATGAAGGCTTCACATTTTCCAAGAATAACCCTCAAGGTGAACAAAAGAAGAAGGCTCACTTCACTTTTGCGGCCAAATCTTTCAATAATAGCAAAGGCAACAAGAATGATCATGGCAACAGTTTGGAGAGAATCAGAAAGCAAAAAGGGAAGGACATCAACAGTGATAAACCTCTCCAATCCAGCCCTCAGCATCAAAAGAAAGATTAGGAAAAATCAAAGCGCAAGGACTGGAGAACTGATCGAGAATTCACTCCTCTAGATCAGACACTCGAGAGTATCCTCGAGTATATGCTTGCAAAAGACATTGTCTGGTTGCCTAAAGTCGCTGATCCTCCAGCAATTATGGGCAGATTCAAAGAACAGTTTTGCAAGTTTCATCAAGCAGTAGGGCACGATACAGAAAACTGCTTCGTCCTTAAAAACATTGTTCAAGACTGCATTGACAAGAAGCTCCTCGTTGAAGATGAAAAGGAGGACTAGTCATCCTGACAAAGATTTTCTCTACAATCATTCAAGAAGATGACAATGCCAACGATTTCCCATTTCCCATCTTGTTTTTTCAAAGGAATAATGTAATCCCATTCTCTTTCCTTGATTTTAAAGCATCAATAAAGTCATCAAATTTTTTTCAATAGCTTGGCGCCATCTTATTTACTTCCTCTTCCTTTTCATAATGTCTCTCTTGTGAGGAATGATCTTGAGGACATCTATTAGTCAAGAAGCTTGTCGCCTTATTCATCAATTATCCTTCTTTTATTCAAAATTTTCTCCCTAGTTACACTAGGGCATTTTTTTGGAAAATTTATCTTTACCTCAAAACATCCTGTATGTAGGCAGGATAAACCATTCTCTCATTTTGCATATATATGCACTCATTTGCATCAATTTGCATTCATTTGCACTTCATTTGCATTTCATGTGCATGTGCATTGCATTTGCATTAACTATGCACCCAATTCCATTTCCCATTCAGGATAAGGGATAAATCCTGAGACTATGAATGATTTTCCATCTTAATCATCAATCTCTGACTCTAGTCTACAATCTCTAGATAGGATCCGCTTTTCAAAAATCCAGTTCCCGCATTGACAATTTGCAAAATTGTGTTCCCCTAATCGGGTTATCCTCTGAAGATCTGAATTCCGATTCAGCTTTCTTTCAAACTCCAACTTTCAATTTGGTCCATATCTTTCTTTTGTTGATCTGAGTTCCGACTCGTGATCTCTATACCTTGTTCGAGCTCAGATTCGAGCTCTTCATCTTCTGTTGATTCGGGTTCCGACTCGAGATCTCTTTATTCATTCGAGCTCAGATTCGAGCTCTTCATCATCTTCTGTTGATCCGGGTTCCGACTCGAGATTTCTTTATTCATTCGAGCTCTTCATTTTTCTTTTGTTGATCTAGGTTCCGACTTGAGATCTCTTTATTTACTCGATCCTTGACTCGAGCTCTTCATTTTTCTTTTATTGATCCGGGTTCCGACTCGAGATCTCTTTATTTACTTAAGACTTGACTCGAGCTCTTCATTTTTCTTTTGTTGATCCGGGTTTCGACTCGAGATCTCTCTATTCATTCGAGCTCTGACCCGAGCTCTTTATTTTCCTTTGTTGATCCGGGTTCCGACTCGTGATCTCTTTACTTTATTTGAGCTCTGACTTGAGCCATTCATTCTTCTGCATTGATCCAAGGGTCAGTCGATTTCTCAAATTTGATATTTTGCCCACCAATTCCAATTCAAATCCTCGGGTCATTCAATTCTTCAATTTCGACCTCCGGGTCACCCAATTTCCAATTTTCAAATTATCAAAATTCTCAATTTCGACCGCTAGGTCATCCGATTTCTATTCCCCGTTCAAGATAAGGGAATAATCCTGAAACCATTCATAGAAGCGATCCAACACTTTATAATGGTCCCTGTTCTTCATCGAACTGATAGTGTCCAAGTGAACTAATAGTCGTTCTTCATTGAACCGATAGTTTTCCAAGTGAACTGATAGTGTTCCAAGCGAACTGATAGTGTTCTTCATCGAACTGATAGTGTTCGACAGAACTGATAGTCGTTCTTAATTGAACTGATATTATTCCCACTGATAGTTGTTATTCATCGAACTGATAGTGTTCCAAGCGAACTGATAGTCGTTCTCTATCGAACTGATAGTGTTCTAAGTGAACTGATAGTCGTTCTCTATCAAACTGATAGTGTTCCAAGTGAACTGATAGTCGTTCTTCATCGAACTGATAGTGTTCCCAAGTGAACTGATAGTCGTTCTTCATCGAACTGATAGTATTCCAAGTGAACTGATAGTCGTTATTCAGCGAACTGATAGTGTTCCAAGTGAATTGATAGTCGTTCTTCATCGAACTGATAGTGTTCCAAGTGAACTGATAGTCGTTCTCCATTGAACTGATAGTGTTCCAAGTGAACTGATAGTCGTTCTTAATGTTACGACAATGAAGCCATACATGATACTTCAAGTACAAGGTTTTGATGATGAGCAAGTGGAATCAACTGCATTTCAGCTAAGGCTATGAAGAAATTGAAGAATTCAGTGAAGAATCTTTGAAGACTAGTGTGCAAATGTTTAATTCATTAAAAGTCTTAGATTCTTGTAAGAGCCTTACTTAGAGTGCATATTTAGGTTGCATTTCACCTTAAAAGTCTTTAGAAAAACTTTTCTAAAATGAACCCTCATGAAAATCTTTTTAGAAAACTCTTTTCTTAAATTTTCATGTTTATTAGTCGACCAATAGACTTACCAGTCGACTAATCCTTTCGCGCCATATTTTCTAAAAAGTCATTTTTGTAAAATTAGTCGACCGAAGGTTTTATCAGTCGACTGGACAGAATGTCTGTTTTCTGGAAAATTAGCAGCAGTCGACTAATGGTTTTATCAGTCGACTGAATAGAACATGTGTTTTCTGAAAATTTAGCAGCAGTCGACTAATGCTTTTTATCAGTCGACCGAATAGAATGTTTGTTTTTCAGAAGATTTTAGCAGCAGTCGACTAAAAGGTTTTTCAGTCTACTGATGATATTATCAGTCGACTAACTTTTCTCAAGTCGACTAAGTTTCAAAAGTTCAGATTTTCAAATGGCTCGATTAACAGATCAGTCGACCGACGATAAGTGTAGTCTATTAATAACTAACTATTAGTCGACTAATTGATGTTTCAGTCGACTAATTTTGCCGTTTTCCTGAAACTTCAAAAAGGCGTGTCTTTTCATTTTTCAAACGTTTTGATCTTTTGAAAAGGACTGTTTTGACACCCTTTCATACCCTCAACGTATGGAAAACTTTAACTATAAATATGAGTGCAGTGTACACTCAAAAACAACAAGAATTCAATCGATTTGAATCATTTACTTATTGCTTTTCACTCCTATTCATTCAAGTATTTGTTTTCTCACTCACGTGATATTTTCACTTCAGTTTTTCACTCAAATCACTTTGAGAGATAGTGAATTCGTGAGTAAGAGTATTTCAACAACCTCAAAAGCCAATTGCATCTCATTTGCATTCAAAAGGAAGGCTCATAGGTTGTTTTGTAAGTTGTTACTTTTTTTTCTGTAAAAAGGACTCCTTGGTGTAAAGGAGTTGTTTGCTTTCAGTAGGGTTGTTACTGAAAGTGGGACCAGTTATGGTCTGTGTGATCTTGTAGTTTACAAGGTTGATAGTGGATATCTCAAGCGGGTTTTGCTTGGAGACTGGATGTAGGTCGGGTTAGACCGAACCAGGATAAAATCTTGTGTTCTTTGTGTGTTTGCTTTGAGATTTGCAAAAACATTAAATATTCCGCAAACAATTTTTAAAAGCACTATTCACCCCCCCTCTAGTGCTCGTTGCCTCGATCCTAGTGCACTTTCATTTGGTATCAAAGCACAGGTTTGCTATTACTTTGATTTGACCATCATCTAGCATGGCAACTACAACATCTCAACACAAAGAAGGAAGCTCCTCTGTTCGTCCTCCTCTCTTCGACGGAACAAACTATGGATACTGAAAAGTAAGAATGACAATATTCTTGCAATCCATGGATCTCGATACCTGGAGAGTTGTTTCAGAAAAGTACCAAACTCCATCAACTGATTTCAGTCGATGGACCGATGATGAAAAGAAGACTGCTTCACTGAATGCCAAAGCCATGAATGCATTATATTGTGGCGTTGACAAGGTAGAATTCAATCGCATCTCTCAATGCTCTACAGCAAATGAAATTTGGCATACTCTTCTAGTAACTCACGAAGGTACGTCAAAGGTAAAGCAATCTAAAATTGCTTCTTTAGTTCATAAATTTGAATTGTTCAAAATGAAGCAAAATGAATCTATATCGGACATGGTAACTAGAATGACCGATATAACTAACACTTTGAAATCCCTTGGAAAAGAATATTCACAAGTGGATTTAGTCAGAAAGATTCTAAGGTGTTTAACTCCTGAATGGGAGAGAAAAACCACTGCTATTGAAGAAGCAAATGATCTCAATACTCTCACTCTTGAAGACTTAGTTGGTAACCTAATGGCATATGAGGTCCAACTTCAAGACAGACAAGAAGAAGAGCCTAAGAAGAAATCTCTTGCTTTTAAGGCTACTTCTGACTCAGAAAATTCAGAAGAAGATGAAGATGAAGATGAAGATATTGCCCTCATCACAAGGCAATTCAGAAGATTCATCAAAAAGGAAAGATTTCAAAGAAAGGTAAAGAAAGCAGATTCTTCCATTCCCAATGAAGTCAAGTGCTTTAACTGCAAAAAGGCAGGACATATCAAGAAAGATTGTCCTCTTCTCAAATTCAAGCCCAAGGACCAATTCAAGAAGAAAAAGGCATTTCAAGCATGTTGGGATGATAGTGACTCCTCTTCCGATAAAGAATCAAATGAAGAAGTCGCCAACATGTGTTTTGTAGCACAAGAAGATTCGGTAAGTCAATTTGACTATGATGAGTTATTTGAAGCATTTAATGATTTATATGCTAAATTTAAGAGTCTTAGTTCTAAAAATAAAGAGTTAAAAACTGAAAATTTAACTCTTGACTCTCAAAATAAAGTGTTACTTCAAGAAATAGAAGATCTCAAGAAGGAAAATTCTTGCCAAGCACTTGAGATAAAAGAAATTGGAGTTAGAACCAATCTCTTACAAAAAAAAATATCTAGTCTTAAAGAAAAGTCAAATGATCTTCTTTCTATAGTGACCAAATTCGCAAATGGTCAAGAGAATCTAGAAAAACTTCTTGATTCTCAAAGATGCTCGGTTAATAAAACCGGATTGGGATATAGCTTCTTTGATACTCAAAATAGACCAAACTATGTGGTGAAAAATCAAAGACATTATTCTCAACCTTTTGTTCATAAAACTAAACGTTCTAGTTCTAATAGAAATGCATCTAGATATGATTATTCTAGACATGTTTATTCTAAATCCTTTTATAGAAAGAATATTTATTATCAAAGGAAACCAAAATCCAAATGGATATGGGTTCCTAAGACTAACTCTCATGGACCCGAAAATAGAAAAGGGTCAAATGCTCTGTTTTCTGATTTTGTTGTAGGTACACTACATAAGGAGCAAATGGATATTGGACAGCGGCTGTTCCAAACATATGACTGGAAGGCCGGAGTTATTTTCCACCCTCCAAAATAAGGATGGAGGAACCGTCACCTTTGGTGACAATAACAAGGGAAAAGTGATAGGTATTGGTAATATTGGTAATCCAAAATTTCCCTTGATAGAAAATGTTCTTTTAGTAGATGGTTTAATGCATAATTTAATATCTATTAGTCAATTATGTGATAAAGGTTTTCATGTTTCTTTTGAAAATGATTTATGCTTAATTTTTGATTTTCAATCTAAAAAGATCATTTTTAAAGGTAAAAGAAGAAACAATGTGTATGAACTATATCTAGATGAATTACCCTCTTTTAATGAAAAATGTCTTATTGTTTCAAATGAAATTCAATGGTTATGGCACAAGAGACTTGGACATGTTAATTTTAAAATTATTTCAAAATTATCCAAGAATGATCTTGTAAGAGGCCTACCTAGAATACCATATAAAAAGGATCACTTATGTGATGCTTGTCAAAAGGGTAAACAAATTAAGAGTTCTTTTAAAGCTAAAGATATAGTTTCAACAAAACGTCCTCTTGAACTTTTACATTTAGATCTATTTGGACCATCTAGAATTCAAAGTTTGAATGGTAGCAAGTATGCTTTTGTTATAGTAGATGATTATTCTCGGTTTACATGGGTGATTTTTCTAAAAAGCAAAAATGATGCTTTTTCATAATTTTCTAAACTTTGTAGAAGAATTACAAATGAAAAATCTACATCTATTATTAAAATTCGTAGTGATCATGGTGGTGAATTTGAAAATGAATCTTTTCTAAAGTTTTGTGATTTACATGGTATATCTCACAACTTTGCTTTTCCTAGAGCGGCTCCACAAAATGGAGTTGTTGAAAGAAAGAATAGAACCTTGCAAGAATGTGCTAGAACCATGCTTCAAGATAAAAATTTACCAAAATATTTTTGGGCTGAAGCAATTAATACAGCATGTTATGTCTTAAATCGTGTTCTTATTCGACCAATTTTACATAAAACATGTTTTGAATTGTATTATGATCGTATACCAAAGATCTCATATTTCAAAATTTTTGGTAGTAAATGTTTCTTGTTAAATACCAAAGATAATCTTGATAAGTTTGATTCAAAATCAGATGAATCAATATTTCTTGGATATTCTTCTAGAAGTAAAGCATATCGCATTTTCAATAAAAGAACATCTTGTATTGAAGAATCTCTACATGTTGCATTTGATGAGAATTGTGAATAGGTTATACCTCTAAGCGAAGAAGAAGAAGCAATACTTCAAGAAGAACCCTTGATAGAGAGTACTTCTCAAGAAAATATTCCTCTTCAACCGGTTTGGAAAGAAGTTCCTAATCATCCACATGAACAAGTTATTGGTGAAATAAAGAGTGGTGTCCAAACTAGAATGCAGTTAGAAAAATATATTGCAAATGTTGCTTTCATATCTAAATTAGAACCAAAGAATATCAATGAGGCATGTGATGATGAATTTTGGCTTTTAGCCATGTCTGAAGAACTTAACCAATTTACTAGGAATGATGTTTGGGATCTAGTTGATAGACCAAAGGATCATCCAGTAATTGGAACAAGATGGGTCTTCCGAAATAAGCTGAATGAAAATGGTGAAGTCATTCATAACAAAGCAAGGCTAGTGGCACAAGGCTATAATCAAGAAGAAGGCATAGATTTTGATGAAACCTATGCACCAGTGGCTCGATTAGAGTCAATTCGAATGATGCTTGCTTTTGCTAGTTACATGAACTTCAAGTTATATCAAATTGATGTTAAGAGTGCATTCTTAAATGGACACATCAATGAAGAAGTTTATGTAGAGCAACCTCCAGGCTTTGAAAATGAGAAATATCCAGAAAAAGTCTATAAATTGAAAAGAACTTTGTATGGACTCAAACAAGCACCAAGAGCGTGGTATGAAAGACTACGAAATTTTCTAGAACAATCTGGTTTTTCCATTGGTCGGGTAGACTCCACTTCATTTATTAAAAATCCTAATTCAGATATTCTTATTGTGCAAATTTATGTTGATGACATAATATTTGGTTCTACTAATGATTCTCTTTGTAAAGAATTTGCTAAAGCTATGCAGGAAGAGTTTGAAATGAGCTTGATGGGCGAATTAAACTACTTCCTTGGACTTCAAATAAAGCAAACTGAAGAAGGAATCTTCATCAATCAGGCTAAGTATACAAAAGAACTTCTCAAGAGATTTGGAATGGACTCATCGAAATCAAGAAGGAATCCTATGAGTACAACTACTTCTCTTGATAAAGATGAAAATGGTAAAAGTGTAGATACTAAGCTCTACAGAGGTATGATCGGATCTCTATTATACTTAACTGCTAGTCGACCTGATATTATGTTTAGTGTTTGTATGTGTGCAAGATTTCAAGCTAATCCAAAGGAATCTCATTTAACTGCAGTAAAACAAATTCTTCGTTATTTGAAAGATACTTCAGATTTCGGTTTGTTTTACCCAAAATCATCTTCCTTTGATTTGGTTTCATATAGTGATGCAGATTTTGCAGGAAGTAAATCTGATCGCAAGAGTACTAGTGGAACTTGTCATTTCTTAGGAAATTTCTTAGTCTCTTGGTTTAGTAAAAAGCAAAATTCAGTATCACTCTCAACAACTGAAGCAGAATATATAGCGGCTAGTTTAGCATGTTCACAAGTACTTTGGATGAAACAGACCTTAAAAGATTTTAGTTTGAATTACACCACAACAACTATTTATTGGGATAACACTAGTGCTATAAATCTTTCGAAAAATCCAATTCAGCACTCAAGAACTAAGCATATTGAAGTTAGACATCATTTTTTAAGAGATCATGTGTTAAAAGGAGATATTTCGTTAAATTTTATTTCCACTAAAGAACAACATGCCGATATCTTCACTAAACCTCTTAAAAATGAAGATTTTATGAGAATTAGGAGAGAACTAGGTATTTGCTCATTTTTGGATTTATAAAAATGCTGATTTTTGAACAAAATCTCAAAATCGCACTATATTAGTCGACCGATAAAATTCTAGTCGACTGGTGTTTTAAATTTTGGAATATATCGCACCATATTAGTCGACCGATATATTTCTAGTCGACTGATGATATTTTTAGAATGAGTCGCACATTCTTAGTCGACCGATAAAGATTTAGTCGACTAAATTTTTTTTTGAAGGGACCCGATACCCCTTGGATTTTGAAAAAGCACCCGTTCTTTTTAAAATAAGCATCGTTTTACTTCGTTTTCGTATCTTTTCGTTTTTCTTAAAAACAAAACCCTTAAAAACGAAAACCCCTTTTGGTCTCTTTCCTCTCTCTTTTCCGAAAAACCCTCGGAGTGCCGTTCGATCCCATTTTCGCTGGGATTTTCTTACTGTAACAAGGAGAGGCCGGAGTTTTCTGGTCGTTATCTTAAAACGCCGGAATCCTCCTGCACTAACTGGCGCATCTTCAAAACACGCCGAAACCCTCTTGTGTGACAGTGCATTGCTGAAATCCCCTTGTGGTCGACTTCTCACTCGTCGTCAGCCATTGTATCCTCCTCTGGTTTTGTTTCACATCGCCGGACAGCGTTCTACTTCTGCCGGAAATCATTTGGAAGCCGTCATTGTTTTTGGTAACTCTATTTTTTTAACCATGCCTCGTACGAAGTCTGCATCTGCAAAAGGTTTAGGTTCTCCTCCTCCTACACCTTCTTCAAGACCTGTTTTTTCACTAAGATTACTTCGTAATCCTCTTCTCTATGATACTTTTGGATCAATTTCTACACTACCTATTTTACCAGGCCGAAATATTCTATTTCACTTGTTTTCTTGTTACAAAATAAGAGAATTATTTCCTGGTATTTCACATCTTTTTGATGCTTGTGAAGATACCTTTCACTATCCGTTTCTTATTCACTTGTTTTACACGAATTTACAAATGGATCATGAAACTAGAGTTTTGTCCTCTCTTGTTCGTGATGTTGAAATCGAGTTTGATTCGAAATTACTTGGAGAAATTCTTGAAATTCTACCTTCAGACTGTAACGCCCCAACTTTTTATAGTAAAAATTTTGGAGTAAATTTTTTTTTTTAAATAGCGGAAGTGCGAAAAACACAAGTTGGGCGCATTACAGGGTAAAACAGAGAAGTATTAAACATACCATTCATTAATTGAAACATTAATGTCATTAATTACATCCCATAACAGAAATGTAAATCTACTAATCAGAGTTCAAACATAAAATACTGAATAAATGAGATCTCTTGGCTTTATCCAAAACGACACCCCGATGCTCCAATTAGTTGCTACATGAAAAACATTTAAAGCAGAAGGGTCAGACTCCCCTGTCTGCGTAAGAAGCATTATATTTATATGTGGTGCTCAGTGACCTGTGTACAAATATGTGCAAGTACTTCAGATATAACTAGCATGGAAGTTTATAACATTCTAAGAAGATGATTATGCTTTCTAATTCATGATACAATGCAAAAGATGACTAAACTAGAGGTATGTTTATCCACATTAGTACAAGCTGTAGATTCCACAAGTTTTTCTAAAGTCAACTCAACAGAATATAATTATTCAGAGATAAGTTTCTAGTCAACTTAAATTATTTAATGCTTATCTTACTCTTACCCTGTGGGTACACACAGGCATAGACCTCGTAGCGGACCGAGACCATACGGGGGTCTATTATTTAACAACTCGTATGACTAGCCGTACGGATATCCAAAGGGGACGGTCACTGACCAAGAGAGAACTCCCCAGTGACTAGAACAACAATTAGGATGCACCCTGTACTTCTGCAGAAGACTTGGATCTACCACCTAGGACATACTGGTAGTCCTGATCCCCTAACTTCGTGGACTGGGGACCGGGTGAGACTCCTAGCTCTCACAAGAACAAGAATGTCCACGAAGCTTGTACCACCTACCCTCTCCAAGGTAGACCATGGGTCCAGTAACATACACCATCTTTCAGGTGTACCCAGAGCCCTGGGAAACCAGTAACATATACCATTTTCAGGTATACCCAGAATCCAACATATTTAATTTATATGTGTATAAATTCTCAATCTTGTTTGTTTGGATCCAGTAACATACATCTTCTTTCAGATGTACCCAGAACCCTGAGAAACCAGTAACATATACCATCTTTCAGGTATACCCAGAATCCCATATTTAGGTTATGTGTGCATTTTTTTTTTTAATTTATTCTTATGTCCAAGTCATTGCACCACAGGGGATTTTCAAAACCCCAACTCATACTCAGGTTGATCTTAGTATATGCACATTACCCATCGAATGCCTCAAAGGCACCAACCATAATTTCTCATAATTCTGGTTCAACTTTGTGTCGAGTACTCAAACATTCGGCATTTTTAGTTTTGTTTTTGAGCTCGAGTGTACGTTTCGTACCCCCACTGGTTATGCCGCAACATGGCATTATCCAACTTTATCATGTGTGTTCCATGTATTGGACATAATCCTAAAGTCCATATGTGAATCACATATTTAGTTTACCATCAAAACTATTTCCTTCATAGATATTTCAATTGCATTTCACCTAAAAAGTCTTTAGAAAAAGTTTTCTAAAAGAACCCTTCACGAAAATCATTTTAGAAAACTCTTTACTCAATTTTTCATGTTTATTAGTCGACCAATAGGCTCACCAGTCGACCAACCTTTTTGGCTTCAAATCTTCTAAGCAAAACATTATTTTTTTGAAAAATTAGTCGACCGAAGAATTTATCTGTCGACCGAACAGAATGTCTGTTTTCTGGAAAAGTTTAGCAGCATTCGACTGAAGGGTTTATCAGTCGACTGATCATAAAATTAGTCTACCGAAAGTTTTATCAGTCGACCAGACAGAATGTCCGTTTTCTGGAAAAATTTAGCAGCAGTCGACTGATCATAAAATTAGTCGACCGAAAGTTTTATCAGTCGACCAGACAGAATGTCCGTTTTCTGGAAAAATTTAGCAGCAGTCGACTGAAGGGTTTATCAGTCGACTGAACAGAATATCAATTTTCTGAAAATTTTAGCATCAGTCGACTGAAGGTTTTATCGGTCGACTGATCAGAATATCTGTTTTCTGGAAAAATTTTAGCATCAGTCGACTGAAGGTTTTATCAGTCGACCGATCAGAATATCTGTTTTCTGGAAAAAAAATTAGCATTAGTCGACTGAACAGAATGTCTGTTTCCTGAAAATTTTAGTAGTAGTTGACTGAAGGTTTTATCAGTAGACTGAACATATTATCAGTCGACTAACTATTGTCTCAGTCGACTAATTTTGCCATTTTTCTGTAACTTTTAAAAGGGTGTATCTTTTTATTTTTCAAACATTTTGATCATTCTAAATGGACTGTTTTGCCACCCCTTTCATCCTCAATGTATGGAATCTTTCAACTATAAATATGAGTGCATTCCACACTCAAAAACATCGAATCCAATCGAATTACCCAATAGGAATGATATATCTTTATTTTACCATGATGTGAAATAGCAATCACGTATACATAACTTCAGACCTGATTAAAACCATTCAATCTACAAGGTATGAAAGGTGTATTGAAAAAGAAAATACAACCAAACAATAATTTGATGAACAATAATCCAAGATACTTAAGGTTTCACGCCATTTTCCTACTTTATTTTTGTTTCGATCTTGAATCCGTCATGGCTAACACCCACACAAAAAATATATGCTTTTTCCTACATAGATTCGAACTGTAGGTTTTGATATGAGTACTACATATCACCAGGCACACACATAGGAACAAAATGCCCTTACAAAGAACACCACAGTGCCCCAACGTTGGCCAAGGGTGAGAACCATTGGCTGAACCACTACATATTAACCTATTGGCGAGTAGGTGTTTCCGCTCATGCCACCTCGGTCTTGAGGCCCTAAACATTCCTATATACAGGTAGTGCTTGTCGCGTAAACTCCATGATATTGCAACATAGATGTGCAACAAGGCATCAACCACTTACATACAAATAGCAATGCTCCTTACCTCTTTGGAGTCTCATGACGGCAAGGCTGCAATCCATTCTCTTCGTTAGAGCGGCACCCCACGTCGATAATGGATGTTCACGCGTTCAGCAAGGGAGGTCCACATAGTCCAACAATGGAGGTCGACCACCACCGTGAGAGAGAGAGAGAGAGAGAGAGAGACAGAGAGACAGAGAGACAGAGAGAGAGACGTCTAATGTAACTCCTTACCAAAAATCTCTCATTTAACTCCTCTATTTAGGGGGAAGTTACCAAATTTTCAAGGCATTAAAACTTCACCCAAATCTTACGTTTTTGGTAGGTGATGTCTATTTCCAACAATGCCCCTCCTGTCTTTGGCATGATTTCCTCTAACTTCCCTCGTTATTTGCTTTATGGGTACCCCTCTTCCATGTCACCTGGGATTCTCCTCAATCCTTGGTAGAGCTAGATGGAAAAGCCAAAAATTTAGGCTTAACATAATCCCACGTTTTTACCCTTTTCACCAAGGTAGAAAACATCACTTTCTTGTGAAAAAAAAATAATTTGTGCACAGGGGGTTTTGAATTGAGGTTGCAACTCTACAACCCTGTGCGTCCTACCATAACTCCACTTCACCACTTATTGTTTACTTTTGCGAAAATATTCTTTTTATGTCATATTGGGACGTTTTTCCTTGTTGATGGATTTCTTCCATTTTCAAGTGGATTTTTCACCCGTTGGTTTTAAACTTGCACTTGCTTACTTTAAATGTGCTTCGGATCTCACGCTATCATCCCGAAAGCATCGGGTTTCCTTACTTGGACTCGTGAACCGGGTCGGATCATCGGATCTCGCCAAGATTCGGATCCAAAACCACTTGTGAGAGTTTGTTATCGGTTTCGTTCTAGAAACCACAAGTCATAAAAATTGTACTGTCTAACTTAAAATCTTACTATTTCACATAACAAATCCCTTTTATTCATTTAGAATTTCATAAATTTCACGGGTTTTACATCCTTCCCCTCTAAAAAGAAATTTCGTCCGCGAAATTTATAATACATATCAATCAAACAATTGAGGGTACTTGTCCTTCATTGCTGCTTCTGGTTCCCACGTGCATTCTTCTAAGCCATGATGTCTCCATCTCACTTTGACTAATGGGATGATCTTATTTCGTATCACCCGCTCACTACGATCCACGATTTCAATCGGTCTCTCTTCTACGGTCAGATCTTCTTGCACACTGATGTCCTCGAACTGAATCACGTGTGACGGATCTTGAATGTATTTTCTCAACATCGATACATGAAATACATTATGAATCTTGGCAAGTCGAGATGGTAGCTCAACTCGATAAGCCGTTTCACCGATCCGCTCTAATATTGGGAAAGGTCTGACATATCTAGGACTCAACTTTCCCTTCTTTCCGAATCTGAAAACGCTCTTGGTCAGCGATACCTTGACAAACACTGCATCTCCCACTTCGAAGCTAAGCTCTCTGCGTCGCTGATCCGCATAGCTTTTCTGTCGACTCTGTGCTGCTCTAAGTCGATCTCGTATCTTCTGTATTTGTTCAGTGAAATGTTGAAGTACCATTGGTGACTCAACTGTTCTTTCGCCAACTTCATTCCAATATACTGGTGACCTACAAGGCCGCCCATATAGTGCTTCGAAGGGCGCCATGCCAATACTTGCATGGTAGCTATTATTGTAGGCGAACTCTGCTAGTACCACGTGAGCATCCCATTCGCCTTTCCAATCCAACATACAGGCACGTAGCATGTCCTCCAGTGTCTGTATGGTCCTTTCTGACTGTCCATCGGTTTGTGGATGAAAGGCAGTGCTGAACTTCAACTTAGTTCCCAATGCCTTTTGTAACTGCCCCCACAGTCGTGAGGTAAACCGAGGGTCTCTATCAGATATGATCGAGACAGGCACCCCATGTAGTCGTACTATCTCCTGGATATACAGGTCGGTCAAGCTCTCAAGTGATTGATTCTTCCTCATTGGTAGGAAATGTGCTGACTTAGTGAGTCGGTCAACCACTACCCAAATAGAGTCATGGTTCTTTCGGGTTCGCGGTAACCCCATCACAAAATCCATCGTGATATGTTCCCATTTCCATTGAGGAATTTCCATCAGCTGCATCGTTCCTCCTGGCCTTTGATGCTCAATTTTGATTTGTTGACATGTCAAGAACTTTGCGACGTATCTCGAATGATAGCAAGAATTAGCATAATCCCGATCTTATATCATAGAAAGAGCAACCCAATTAGAACACAAAAATTTTTCTCGTGAATTGATTACCTTGCAACATCGCGCTTCATACCATTCCACCAGTACCAGTATTGAAGATCTTTGAACATCTTGGTACTGCCCGAGTGAATGGTATACTTGCTCTTATGTGCCTCTCCCAATAACTCTTCTCTGGTCTCTGGATCACTCGGTACCCATAGTCGATCTTTAAACCATATACTTCCATCCTCTTTGCGCTGAAAAGCAGTGTCTTCTTGCAACGCCAATGCCTCCATCTTTCCGTACTGCGAGTCTTTTTTTTGCTTAATCACGATCCGCTCTCGTAGTTCTGATCGTACAGTCAGGCTAGACAGCCTAAGTATGCCTTCATCATTGGAGAAAGGTCTCCATTCTGTGAACTCAGAAATCATCTTCCAT
Organism: Nuphar pumila; assembly: GCF_984573655.1. Lineage (NCBI taxonomy): Eukaryota > Viridiplantae > Streptophyta > Magnoliopsida > Nymphaeales > Nymphaeaceae > Nuphar > Nuphar pumila. The sequence continues at coordinate 89,846,893 of NC_143259.1, forward strand.
CCAAGATTTACTAGGCTAGAAAGATTTCCCCCAGCCTTACGACTAAGGGCATCAGCAACAACATTTGCTTTCCCTGGATGGTACGAGATTGTAAATTCATAGTCCTTGATGAACTCGAGCCACCTTCTTTGTCACATATTAAGTTCCTTCTGAGAAAATAGATACTTCAAGCTCTTGTGATCAGTGAAGACTTCAAACTGCTCTCCATATAGATAATGTCTCCAAACCTTTAAAGCAAAAACCACCGCTGCCAACTCCAGGTCGTGCGTGGGGTAATTCCTCTCATGAATCTTCAGTTGTCGTGATGCATAGGCAATGACCTTGTCGTGCTGCATCAATACACACCCCAATCCAGTACCAGAAGCGTCTGTGTACACCACGAATCCCCCGCTTCCAGACGGTAAGGCTAACATTGGAGCTGTGGTAAGCTTAGCTTTTAGGGTTCGAAAACTTTCTTCACTTTTATCATTCCATTCAAACTTTACCCCTTTTCGTAGAAGCTTTGTCATTGGCATAGCAATTCGGGAGAAGTCTTGGATGAATCGCCTATAGTAGCCAGCTAATCCTAGGAAGCTTCGGATTTCGCTGACATTCTTTGGTTGTGACCAATTCATCACAGCTTCAACTTTGGCAGGATCTACTGAAACTCCATCTTTCGAGATCACATGTCCAAGGAACATGACTTCTTCAAGCCAGAATTCGCATTTCGAGAACTTAGCGTATAACTGATGTGTCCGGAGGGTTTCTAAAATGATTTTCAGATGTTCTTTGTGTTCCTCCACATTTTCCGAGTATATCAGTATGTCATCAATGAAGATGATGACAAAGGAGTCTAAGTATGGCCTGAATACCCGATTCATCAGGTCCATAAATGCCGCTGAAGCATTAGTGAGTCTAAATGGCATTACCACAAACTCAAAATGCCCATATCTGGTTCAAAATGCTGACTTTGGGATATCTTCATCTTTTATTCTCAACTGGTGATAACCTGACCTCAAATCAATCTTAGAAAAGACTTTTGCTCTTTTCAATTGATCAAATAGGTCCTCGATACGGGGTAGAGGATATTTGTTCTTCACAATTGCTTGGTTCAGCATTCTATAGTCTATGCATAGTCTCATAGATCCGTCCTTCTTTTTCACGAACAGGACCGGTGCTCCCCATGGAGACGTACTCGGTCGTACAAAACCACGCTCCATCAGCTCTTGCAACTGCTTCTTCAGTTCTTCCAACTCTGCTGGTGCCATCCGATACAGTGCTCTTGATATTGGCTTTGTACCCGACATTAGTTTAATCCCAAACTCGACTTCCCGCTGAGGAGGAAGTCTAGGAAGTTCTTCTGGGAATACATCGGCAAAATCGCGGACAATTTCCAAATCCTCTAGCCGAGTTAGTTTTGTTTCACCTTCGATCATACTAACCAGGAAAGCCATATCTCCCCGACGGAGATACTTTTGGGCTTTGAGGGTCGAAATAACCCTTTTCTTGATTCCAGGCCTTGCTAATCGAACTTCAACTTCCGGCATATCCGGTCGAGACAAAATTACTTTTCCTTCTCTACAGAGGACTCTAGCATAGTGTTCAAAGAGCCAATCCATACCCAATATGACATCGTATTCGGTCATATCAAGTATGATTAGGTTGGCAGCTAAATTGTGTTCTCCTAAAATAACTTCCACTTCTGGCATGTAGTTCACACACATTTGTTTCTTGTTTCTACATTACAAAACAACTTTTCTACATACTTACAGAGTCATCGCGGTCGCTGGAAGAGCCAAGATCTCAAATTATTCAGTCCTGCTCTGATACCAAAGCTGTAACGCCCCAACTTTTTATAGTAAAAATTTTGGAGTAAATTTTTTTTTTTAAATAGCGGAAGTGCGAAAAACACAAGTTGGGCGCATTACAGGGTAAAACAGAGAAGTATTAAACATACCATTCATTAATTGAAACATTAATGTCATTAATTACATCCCATAACAGAAATGTAAATCTACTAATCAGAGTTCAAACATAAAATACTGAATAAATGAGATCTCTTGGCTTTATCCAAAACGACACCCCGATGCTCCAATTAGTTGCTACATGAAAAACATTTAAAGCAGAAGGGTCAGACTCCCCTGTCTGCGTAAGAAGCATTATATTTATATGTGGTGCTCAGTGACCTGTGTACAAATATGTGCAAGTACTTCAGATATAACTAGCATGGAAGTTTATAACATTCTAAGAAGATGATTATGCTTTCTAATTCATGATACAATGCAAAAGATGACTGAACTAGAGGTATGTTTATCCACATTAGTACAAGCTGTAGATTCCACAAGTTTTTCTAAAGTCAACTCAACAGAATATAATTATTCAGAGATAAGTTTCTAGTCAACTTAAATTATTTAATGCTTATCTTACTCTTACCCTGTGGGTACACACAGGCATAGACCTCGTAGCGGACCGAGACCATACAGGGGTCTATTATTTAACAACTCGTATGACTAGCCGTACGGATATCCAAAGGGGACGGTCAGTGACCGAGAGAGAACTCCCCAGTGACTAGAACAACAATTAGGATGCACCCTGTACTTCTGCAGAAGACTTGGATCTACCACCTAGGACATACTGGTAGTCCTGATCCCCTAACTTCGTGGACTGGGGACCGGGTGAGACTCCTAGCTCTCACAAGAACAAGAATGTCCACGAAGCTTGTACCACCTACCCTCTCCAAGGTAGACCATGGGTCCAGTAACATACACCATCTTTCAGGTGTACCCAGAGCCCTGGGAAACCAGTAACATATACCATTTTCAGGTATACCCAGAATCCAACATATTTAATTTATATGTGTATAAATTCTCAATCTTGTTTGTTTGGATCCAGTAACATACATCTTCTTTCAGATGTACCCAGAACCCTGAGAAACCAGTAACATATACCATCTTTCAGGTATACCCAGAATCCCATATTTAGGTTATGTGTGCATTTTTTTTTTTAATTTATTCTTATGTCCAAGTCATTGCACCACAGGGGATTTTCAAAACCCCAACTCATACTCAGGTTGATCTTAGTATATGCACATTACCCATCGAATGCCTCAAAGGCACCAACCATAATTTCTCATAATTCTGGTTCAACTTTGTGTCGAGTACTCAAACATTCGGCATTTTTAGTTTTGTTTTTGAGCTCGAGTGTACGTTTCGTACCCCCACTGGTTATGCCGCAACATGGCATTATCCAACTTTATCATGTGTGTTCCATGTATTGGACATAATCCTAAAGTCCATATGTGAATCACATATTTAGTTTACCATCAAAACTATTTCCTTCATAGATATTTCAATTACATTTCACCTAAAAAGTCTTTAGAAAAACTTTTCTAAAAGAACCCTTCACGAAAATAATTTTAGAAAACTCTTTACTCAATTTTTCATGTTTATTAGTCGACCAATAGGCTCACCGGTCGACCAACCTTTTTGGCTTCAAATCTTCTAAGCAAAACGTTATTTTTTTGAAAAATTAGTCGACCAAAGAATTTATCAGTCGACCGGACAGAATGTCTGTTTTCTGGAAAAGTTTAGCAGCAGTCGACTGAAGGGTTTATCAGTCGACTGATCATAAAATTAGTCGACCGAAAGTTTTATCAGTCGACCGGACAGAATGTCCGTTTTCTGGAAAAATTTAGCAGCAGTCGACTGAAGGGTTTATCAGTCGACTGAACAGAATATCAATTTTCTGAAAATTTTAGCATCAGTCGACTGAAGGTTTTATCAGTCGACTGATCAGAATATCTGTTTTCTGGAAAAATTTTAGCATTAGTCGACTGAAGGTTTTATCAGTCGACTGATCAGAATATCTGTTTTCTGGAAAAAAATTTAGCATCAGTCGACTGAAGATTTTATCAGTCGACTGAACAGAATGTTTGTTTCCTGGAAATTTTAGCAGTAGTCGACTGAAGGTTTTATCAGTCGACTGAACATATTATCAGTCGACTAACTATTGTCTCAGTCGACTAATTTTGCCGTTTTTCTGTAACTTTTAAAAGGGTGTATCTTTTTATTTTTCAAACATTTTGATCATTCTAAATGGACTGTTTTGCCACCCCTTTCATCCTCAATGTATGGAATCTTTCAACTATAAATATGAGTGCATTCCACACTCAAAAACATCGAATCCAATCGAATTACCCAATAGGAATGATATATCTTTATTTTACCATGATGTGAAATAGCAATCACGTATACATAACTTCAGACCTGATTAAAACCATTCAATCTACAAGGTATGAAAGGTGTATTGAACAAGAAAATACAACCAAACAATAATTTCATGAACAATAATCCAAGATACTTAAGGTTCCACGCCATTTGCCTACTTTATTTTTGTTTCGATCTTGAATCCGTCATGGCTAACACCCACACCAAAAATATATGCGTTTTCCTACATAGATTCGAATTGTAGGTTTTGATATGAGTACTACATATCACCAGGCACACACATAGGAACAAAATGCCCTTACAAAGAACACCACAGTGCCCCAACGTTGGCCAAGGGTGAGAACCATTGGCTGAACCACTACATATTAACCTATTGGCGAGTAGGTGTTTCCGCTCATGCCACCTCGGTCTCGAGGCCCTAAACATTCCTATATACAGGTGGTGCTTGTCGCGTAAACTCCATGATATTGCAACATAGATGTGCAACAAGGCATCAACCACTTACATACAAATAGCAATGCTCCTTACCTCTTTGGAGTCTCACTACGGCAAGGCTGCAATCCATTCTCTTCGTTAGAGCGGCACCCCACGTCGATAATGGATGTTTACGCGTTCAGCAAGGGAGGTCCACACAGTCCAACAATGGAGGTCGACCACCACCGTGAGAGAGAGAGAGAGAGAGAGAGACGTCTAATGTAACTCCTTACCAAAAATCTCTCATTTAACTTTTCTATTTAGGGGGAAGTTACCAAATTTTCAAGGCATTAAAACTTCACCCAAATCTTACGTTTTTGGTGGGTGATGTCTATTTCCAACAATGCCCCCTCCTGTCTTTGGCATGATTTCCTCTAACTTCCCTCACTATTTGCTTTATGGGTACCCCTCTTCCATGTCACCTGGGATTCTCCTCAATCCTTGGTAGAGCTAGATGGAAAAGCCAAAAATTTAGCTTAACATAATCCCACGTTTTTACCCTTTTCACCAAGGTAGAAAACATCACTTTCTTGTGAAAAAAAATAATTTGTGCACAGGGGGTTTTGAATTGAGGTTGCAACTCTACAACCCTGTGCGTCCTACAATAACTCCACTTCACCACTTATTGTTTACTTTTGCGAAAATATTCTTTTTATGTCATATTGGGACGTTTTTCCTTGTTGATGGATTTCTTCCATTTTCAAGTGGATTTTTCACCCGTTGGTTTTAAACTTGCACTTGCTTACTTTAAATGTGCTTTGGATCTCACGCTATCATCCCGAAAGCATCAGGTTTCCTTACTTGGACTCGTGAACCGGGTCGGATCATCGGATCTCGCCAAGATCCGGATCCAAAACCACTTGTGAGAGTTTGTTATCGGTTTCGTTCTAGAAACCACAAGTCATAAAAATTGTACTGTCTAACTTAAAATCTTACTATTTCACATAACAGATCCCTTTTATTCATTTAGAATTTCATAAATTTTACGGGTTTTACACATACACTCTTTTCAACACTATTGAATTGAATGATGAAAGAGTTTTTGAACAAATTCTTCTTTCAGGAGCACCTCACTGCCCTCCTTTCAAAAATACTAATCTTCAAACTCGTGCACGCATTGCTGGACGAATCCTTGCCCGCAATGTTCTAACCAAAACTGGTTTTTTTTATTATTATTCCACAGATCTATCTACGGCTCTTTATGTTTTATTTGGAAATATTTCTGTCAACTGGGCCAATGTGTATTTTACAAACTTGTGGAAACAAAAACCATTTCTTCCTTATGGTTGTCTTTTAACCTGTATTTTTAGACATTTCAAAGTTCCTTTAACAAATGAAAAATACATTGAGCAAAAAGAGTTCTTTGATCAAACAATTTTTAAAAGAATGAAAATTAAATATCTGCCTCCTTTAAATGTTGATCAAACTGAACCATCTGATCCTAATGAACCATCAATTTCTGAACCTTCACCTTCTGCGACACCTTCATCTCATGCAAAAAGAAAGAAATTTTCGACAAGTCAAGACCATGATGAAGTTATGCAGAGACTGGAAGCTTTAGAGCTGCATCAACATACTTTTCGTGAAGATGTGACTCAACAACTATCTTCGATTCAGAAAGAGATTACTTCAATCAAGGATTTGCTCAACTCACTTTTCTAATCTTTGTTGTCTGAACTTTCATACTTTATGGGTTGTAATATTTTAAACTTGTATCTCTATTTTGCTTATGTTATTTCTGCCCTTACTCTTTTTTATTCTGACAAAGGGGGATAAAAAGATGATAGCAATTACATTGCAGGAGATCTTGCATGAGAAATGCAAAATTAAGAGAAAAAGAAAGCTTTGAATGAATGTATTTCTAAATGCATGAAGAAATGATGAATGGAAATGCAAACCAATCAATATGTGATATATGTGCTTTAAATATGCTAACTTTTAATGTTTTGCAACATATTAATAGGCAGAGTAAAATCTCCATCTATGCATCTAAATGCTTCATCTTTGATTAAGTTTGTCATCATAAAAAAGGGGGAGATTGTTACGACAATGAAGCCATACATGATACTTCAAGTACAAGGTTTTGATGATGAGCAAGTGGAATCAACTGCATTTCAGCTAAGGCTATGAAGAAATTGAAGAATTCAGTGAAGAATCTTTGAAGACTAGTGTGCAAATGTTTAATTCATTAAAAGTCTTAGATTCTTGTAAGAGCCTTACTTAGAGTGCATATTTAGGTTGCATTTCACCTTAAAAGTCTTTAGAAAAACTTTTCTAAAAAGAACCCTCATGAAAATCTTTTTAGAAAACTCTTTTCTTAAATTTTCATGTTTATTAGTCGACCAATAGACTTACCAGTCGACTAATCCTTTCGCGCCATATTTTCTAAAAAGTCATTTTTGTCAAATTAGTCGACCGAAGGTTTTATCAGTCGACTGGACAGAATGTCTGTTTTCTGGAAAATTAGCAGCAGTCGACTAATGGTTTTATCAGTCGACTGAATAGAACATGTGTTTTCTGAAAATTTAGCAGCAGTCGACTAATGCTTTTTATCAGTCGACCGAATAGAATGTTTGTTTTTCAGAAGATTTTAGCAGCAGTCGACTAAAAGGTTTTTCAGTCTACTGATGATATTATCAGTCGACTAACTTTTCTCAAGTCGACTAAGTTTCAAAAGTTCAGATTTTCAAACGGCTCGATTAACAGATCAGTCGACCGACGATAATTGTCAGTCTACTAATAACTAACTATTAGTCGACTAACTGATGTTTCAGTCGACTAATTTTGTCGTTTTCCTGAAACTTCAAAAAGGTGTGTCTTTTCATTTTTCAAACGTTTTAATCGTTCGAAAATGACTGTTTTGACACCCTTTCATACCCTCAACGTATGGAAAACTTTAACTATAAATATGAGTGCATTGTACACTTAAAAACAACAAGAATTCAATCGATTTGAATCATTTACTTATTGCTTTTCACTCCTATTCATTCAAGTATTTGTTTTCTCACTCACGTAATATTTTCACTTCAGTTTTTCACTCAAATCACTTTGAGAGATAGTGAATTCGTGAGTAAGAGTATTTCAACAACCTTAAAAGCCAATTGCATCTCATTTGCATTCAAAAGGAAGGCTCATAGGTTGTTTTGTAAGTTGTTACTTTTTTTTTCTATAAAAAGGACTCCTTGGTGTAAAGGAGTTGTTTGCTTTCAATAGGGTTGTGTGATCATCGCAAAATTTTTCCTCTCGTAATATTCTCTCTCTTCCTTCTCTTGTCCTTTTCTAACCTCTATTTTCCTCCTTTTTGAAGGGAGAAAAATAAAAGAAAGAAAATAAAGAGAGAAGAGAAAAGAAAGAAAGAAGGAGAGAAGAGAAGAGGAATTCTTTTGCGGGTCTCACTTGACCTTAATTTTGAAAATATTTGAAATAACTCGTCTCCGTTTTTGAAATATTTGCGGGAAAACTGAAAGACGAGATCCGCTCGTCGGTACGAGGTTCGACCATTCTTGGCGCCTTTACCAGGGGTAATCGAACCAAGGGTCGAATTAATGCCTTTTGTTTTGCTAAGAAATTATCTAAGAATTTATCCTAAGTCTAATGCACAAAGAATCATACTTGTGCAATGAAAAGATGTATACTCTTTTCGAAAATGATTTGAAGAATTCTCAAGTGTTTCTGAGATGAATCTGATAAAGTGAAGAAATGATTTCTAACTTTAGAACTTAAGATTAAAGTTCTAAGTTTTTAGAATAATCAAGAGCTTGGGAAAATAAATCTGGATTTGGACAATGATTTTGAAGTTTTGAGATAAAAGAAGAAGAAAGGAATTTTCAAAGTCATAAATGGACTTTGAATTAGAATTTTGAACTTGGATGAATATTTGGAATGGAATTGAATTCTATCTTTTGAAGTTGTTGAAATCAGAATAAAATGCGAGAAATAGAATTTGAGAAATAGAATTTGATTTGAAAGTTGGAATTTCAAGATGAAATCCGAATCCAAGATCTGGATTCTGAATAGAATTCAAAGTTAAATTTTGAATTTAGGATCTGAAAATGGGAACTTGATTTGAAATCTGGAGTGAAATGGAATTGGTTTTAAGGATTGGAATTAAAGTGGAATTTGGATTTGGAATTTTGAATGAAATTGGATTCAAGATTTGGAATCCAAGATGGTATTTGGATCTGAAATCTGAGATCCAAGATAGGGTTGAAAGATGGAGTTGGATCTGAAGTCTGAGATCCAAAGTAGAATTGGATTCTGGATCCTAGAATGGATTTGGATCTGAAGTCTGAGATCCAAATGTAGGATTGGGTTCTGGATAGATTTGGATCTATAATCTGAGATCCAAAGGTGAGAATGAGGTTCTGGATCCTAAATGGAATTTGGATCTGTAATTGGAGATCCAAAGTGGGATGAGGATTTGGATCCTAAATGGAATTTGGATTTGTAATTTGAGATCCAAAGTGGAATAAGGATTTGGATACTAAATGGAATTTGGATCCGTGATGGGAGATCCAAAGGATTTGGATCCTAAATGGAATTTGGATCTGTGATGGGAGATCCAAAGTGGGATAAGGATTTTGATCCCAAATGGAATTTGGATCTGTGATGGGAGATCCAAAGTGGAATGGAGTTTATACTTGGAAATCGGGATCCAAGTTGAGACTAGGATTTGTCTTTGGATTTGGATTTTGAGAAGTCCAAATAGGACCTTTAAAGATGGATCTGGGTTTTAGAAACCCAAATTTAAATTTAAATTTAAATTTTTGAGATTCAAATCCAAGCCTTGATTGAAGATAAGAGGATGAACTTCGATTTTGAAATCAGAAGATAACTTCAAAGTTGAATTGAACTTTGAAATTGAAATTTTGAATTGATTTTGGAAATTTGAAGTTTAAAAAATGGTTTGTGAAATTCCAAAGTCAAATTGGACTTTGAAATTGAGATAGAATTGGGATAGGAAAGAAGTTCAAAAATCACTTGGGTTTTTTTTAAAAAGAATTTTTGAAAATATGATGTAACTCTATTCTAAATGATGAATGGATTTAAATAACTTTGAAATTGGATTTGAAAAGTTATTCCATTCCTCAGCTGAATTAAAATAAGATTGAAGATATAATACATCATTGACTATGGTCATTGAATGTATTATATAATAATCTATATTCAAATTCAGGTGAAGAATGAAACACATTTTTGTGCTTTTATAGAGTTTAAAATGAAATTAACTCTCAATATACCCTGACTATGGCCATTGGTATATATATTGAATTAATTCTAAGTTAAACTCTGATAAAAGGTGAAATATTTGAAAATATGATGATCTTTGAAAAGGATCCAGTGTGGATCCAGTGTTATTTCATAAAAGATAAAAATACTAAGTTTTGTTTACATCCTGACTATGGTCATTGATGTAAATCATCAACTTAGGATTAATTACCTCTTACGAAATGGTGCACGTGCCATTCGTGTTTCACCATTGCGAGAATTTTGAGAAATAAAGGCAAAAATGCATGAGAACAAGCAATTTATGATGTTTACAATGCTCATTCATTCTACCTAAAGCAGGAAATGTAAATTTTCATTCAAATCTAGCTATTACAATAAAATTTGAATTTACAATTCCAAGTAATTATATCTTCCACGCATCTCCTACAAAACACTTGGTTAATATGAAAAATAGAAAAGAATTGCCTATATCACATGGGGATCAAGGATGAAAGGCTCATATGTCAAGATATATATATATATATACAAGAGAGAAAAAAAAATGGATAATGACTTACATACCTATATATATATATACATATATATATATATATACACACATATATATACGTATATGAGCACATACGTGTACATATATTTGTATATACTCATGTATGTACATATATATACGTATATATCATATATAACATACACTTAGTGTAGATTTGGATGAGAAGGAAAACTAATGAAGGAATTATGTAAATGATGGGATTAGAGCAACTCATTGAGTTGCTGTAGAAAGGAATTTGCAGTTGGCCTATGAACTCTTGTGCAATCATCATGATCACAGGTGAGGTATGTCGATCATGTATATGATATAATTAAGGACAAGAGAAAAATGCAAGGGATCGCAGCAAGGTGCTGCTGGTGGGTATGGCAAATGACAGGGTCACTTGCGGGACTGCTGGTGGTGATAGATGCTGGGCAGTAGACATTAATGGAAGGGTGGGGACAGTATATTGTAAAGGGAAGTGTTACTGTGCAAAAACGAAGATGTGTTGTGATGCTAAGCCTGGAACACGGGTGAATTGCAACTTAAATAACAAAAGGGAAATAGGCGCAATTGACAGAAAATGATAAAAAAAATGGTAAGATGGTGTGGCAAGAGGTACCTAAACACAGTGAAAACACTACTTTAAAGAAAAGAAAACACAATGGGATGATATTTGTTTGATATAATTAGTGAAATAATATGCTATTAGTGGAGGTATGAAAGATAAATGGTGGGAATTGAAACTACAGGTAGAAGGCAATGTGAAGGCTGGTGCACGTGGGGGAGAAATAAGAAGTGGGTACAGGATGCTGCTGGAGCCTATGGCGTGCAGGAGTTGGGGCTGAAGCAGGTGGTGTTGTGAGCCCACACAGGTACCATATGTCTGAAGGCTAATAGATGAAGGCGATAATGAGGAGGGTTCATAACTAACCTACTGTAAGTGATAGGAAGCTATAACAATCTGGGGATTGCTGTGAAAGACTACTATTGATTCAAATGGTCATTACAGCAGTACTCAATCTTGCTAGGAAGGTGATGAAATTACAATGACATTCAGTATCTTCGCGGCTGCGAAGAAGGACTGGAATGGTCATACATGAATAATATGCAAGCAGTGAAGTGATGCTAAATAGCTAGATACCTTGGTAAAAATAGAAATGATGAGTTGATTTCTGCAAGGTGGCTTCAGTAGCTCTATTGAGACTATGCTAACATACTGGAGGTTAGTCATCACAAGTCAATGCAGGGGCTGAACATGACCTGCAGATAATGTACCAGTCAATGATCAATGAGTTGATATAATGATATGCGCGGATCGATGTATGCTGGAAAAATTATGCATGTTGATTATCATATGGGGGTGTGGTGAATGTGGAAAACTAGCTCATGAAAGATATCTAATATGTACAACTAACAGGTATAATATGTACAAAATGACATATATAATATACACACCAACATATGAAACAAAGTGAATAAAAAAAAATGAACGATCCATGGAAAACCTTGTCATAGCCTTCATCTGAGAGCAATTTTGCCTTGTTCACGTCTGTTTGTAAAATTGACCTTCATAGCTTGCATTTTACAACTCAAATTACAGTAAACAGGAACTGTAATTTTTTTTTGGAATGAGAAAAATCCAAAACATTTGGGTGTGGCTGCACCGATGATATGGATTCAAGATACTGAGATCTAAGTAAAACATTCAGGCCTACAAAACACATTATAGATGAGGAATTAATGCCATCAATGCCTCAAACTGCAGATCACCAGAGGCCGCTGATCATGTATTGCTATGGAGATCAAGGCAATAATGTAACAAAAATGATAATATATGTATTGGAAAGGGAAAATAGTGAGGATGAAAAGTCATACTGGTGAGGCTAGTGAAACAACCTCCCTTATGCTGCCATAGGTTCTTGATCTTCCAGTTTTTTTTCTCTTTTTTTTTTGCCGTGTAAAAAGAAAATTTACAAGCAAGCCATCTGGTCATAGATGAATCTTAAGCTGTAAAGATAATTCATGATAAATAGAATGAAACGAATGAGATGTTATTGTGCTAATACCAAAGAAATTTGCAATGGATGACTCATGAACCGATCTTAAAGAGAGATGCAGAAATATAGCGTAAATGCAATGGATATTCAGAGGAATACAAGTTGGAAAACCCAGACATTAACAGATACAAACCATCAAAATGAAAATAAGAAAGTCATATGGGATATCTGAATATATACAGAAAATCTAAAAAAAAAACATTAAGATACGCACAAAATGTAAATTCACATGACCATTAAGATCAGTAGAAGAATGATAATTTTACAGAATTAAAAAGGAGGGGGTTAAAACATCACCAGAAATCGTAATGAATCCAAAAATAGATTATAAATAGGGGGAAACAAAAGTTGGAATAATTATTTCCAATTAATATTGCACATGGACACATCGATGTTGCTATGAGCAACTCGATGCTATTCAGAGTGCTTCAGCGGGGCATCAAATAGAAATCAAAGTAGAAATTACAGACAGGAGAGAGAGTACCCACTTACGATTTGGTTGGAATTTTGGAGTTGGAAGATAATCGGACCGGACTTTCGACAAATTATTTGGAATTCCCGTTTTCTACAAAGGATGCTTCTCTATGCTGTAGAGCTTTTCCCCAGTTGGTCGATGGTGAGGAGAAGGAAATCGCTGATCGTTGTGTGATAAAAAGAAAATGGATCCCCTAACCCTTCGCCTTCATGCCCCTTTTAAAGAAAAGGGAGGAAGCTTCCGGAGTCTCTCCGTTGAAGATGGAAGGCGTGAAGAAGGAGAGTTCGTTTTTTGATCAACGATGGAGAGGAGAGGAGGGAGATGGGGGAGAGAGTTCGTTAGCATTTTTTTTTTCAAAAAGGTGGTTCCCTTTTTAAGAAATTTTTGAAAAATGTTTAAGAAATGAGGTTTTTGGTAAAAACGTTTTTAAAAGCTTGAAAATCATCCATTTTCTTTGTAGCTTTTCTCGATTTTTTTTTTGGTTTTTATGATATTTTTCTATTTTTTGTATTTTTAGAATAAAATTCTAAAACTTTACGATAAATCAAAGATTTAAAACTAATTTTTTTTTGTGTTTTTGTAAAATATTTACAAAAGAGAATTTTCTGAGAGTTTTAAAGCTATTTTGAGAAAATTTCTTCAGAAATGGGTTTGAATCCAGGTTTTGAGGAAATTTGGATTTAAAATGCTGGATTCGGATCCAGAATTGATTTTGAATACATTAATATGGAATTTAATTCAGAAAATCTGAAGAATGACTGAAATTTAGCTTTGAAATTGTTTTGATTTTCTCAGAAAATGGAATCAGAGGCAAAAGGGTCATTTTGTAAATCTTTGAAAAATTTGGGGTGTTCACAGATGCCCCTCTTTGCTAATAAGCCGGTTGAAAGCCGAGCTTAATGGCAAAGACAACACTCCAAATTTTGAAAAATGCCCCAGTCACCAGATCTGAACTGAGTGTGGAAGAATTATTTTGGAAATATGGATCTTCTGGCTTAGAACCTTATCCTGAATGGTTTTGGGGGGATGAAATTCTCGAAGATGATGTCATCAAATAGAAATGAGGAAATCGTGATGGGACTTTAGATGAAAATTCTGAAATGGTGGGAAATGAAAATTTTGATCAGGTCTCATGGGTGAGACAAGATACTCTTTTTGGAATGATTAAGGTTTAGCCCTTAACCTGGATGGGACGAAGATATATCAAAATGAATTTGGAAATGAGGAAAGGAATACATGAGTACCTTGATGGGACATTTTGGGAAAGGCCTTGTGAAATGAAGCTCGAGTATGATCCTTTCTTGGAGGAATATATGAAGCATGGGTTCCTTGATGGGAAGAACCATAGTGGGACTGGAAGAAAACATCTCGTCAAAAACGATGAATCTCATTGGAATGTGACTCAGGTTTAACCCAAACCTGCAAGGAAGATACCTTGCGAAGCAAGGTTCCGGGTTAACTCTTAATCTGGATAGGAAATCTACCATACGGGTTTCTCAAAAATGGAGAAAGCACGATGGGACCTTCGGAATTTGGACGAACAAATCCGAGAGGGGTTTTTGCGAAAGGAGGAAATATAGGGTCCCTAAAGCTTTTGAAAAAGGGAGAAGAAATTGGGCATCTCATTGCTGAGACTGAAATAGCTTTTGAAATTAAATGATCTTTCGCAAATGGTTCAGGTTTGACCCTTATCCTGAGTGGGGAAAATCTACCATACAGGTTTCTTAAGAATGGAGAAAACCATAATGGGACCTTCGGAATTTGGACGAACAAATTCGAGAGGGGTTTTTGCGAAAGGAGGAAATATAGGGTCCCTAAAGCTTTGAAAAGGGAAAGAAAATTGGGCGTCTCATTGCTGAGACTGAAATAGCTTTTGAAATTAAATGATCTTTCGCAAATGGTTCAGGTTTGACCCTGTGATCATTGCAAAATTTTTCCTCTCATAATATTCTCTCTCTTTCTTCTCTTTTCCTTTCCAACCTCTTATTTTCCTCCTTTTTGAAGGGAGAAAAGATAAAAGAACGGAAAGAAAGAGAGAAGAGAAGAGAAAAGAAAGAAGAGAAGAGAAGAGGAACTCTTTTGCGGGTCTCACTTGACCTTAATTTTAAAAATATTTGAAATAACTCACCTCCGTTTTTGAAATATTTGCGGGAAAACTGGGAGACGGGATCCGCTCGTCGGTACGAGGTTCGACCGTTCCTGGCGCCTTTACCAGGGGTAATCGAACCAAGGGTCGAATTAATGCCTTTTGCTTTGCTAAGAAATTATCTAAGTATTTATCCTAGGTCTAAAAATGCACAATGAATCATGCTTGTGCAAATGCAAAGATGTATGCTCTTTTTGAAAATATTTTGAAGAAATCCCAAGTGAATCCGATAAAGGGAAGAAATGTTTTCTAACTTAGAACCTAAGATTTGAAGTTCTAAGTTTCTAGAATAATCAAAGCTTAGGAAAGTGAATTTGGATCTTTGAGAGAAATGATCTTGAAACTGAAAGAAAGAAAATTTAAAAGTCACAAATGGATTTTGAATTTGGAATTTTGAACTTGGATGAATTTTTGGAATGGAATTGAATTCTAACTTTGAAGTTTTGAAGTTTAGAAGGAAATGTGGGGGATCTAAAGGAATTGAGGAATGGGATTTGCAAAAGTTTTGGAATTTCAAGATGAAATCCGAATCCAAATTCTGAATTCTTGAATAGAGTTTTGAGTTGATTTTTGGACTTAGGACCCGAAATAGGAACTTGGTTTGAATGAAATGGAATTGGCTTTAAGAATTGGAATTGAAATGGAATTTTTGGATTTGGAATTTTGAAGGGAATTGGATTTAAGACTTGCAATACGAGATGGTATTTGGATCTGAAATCTGAGATCCAAAATAAGGTTGGGTTCTGGATTCTAAGATGGAATTGGATCTGGAATCTGAGATCCAAAATAGAATTGGGTTCTGGATCCTAAGAATTGGATTTTGGATCTAAATCTGAGATCCAATGGTAGAATGAGGATCTGGATCCTAAAATGGTTTTTGGATCTGAAGTCTGAGATCCAATGTAGGGTTGGATTCTAGATCCTAAGAATTGGATTTTGGATCTAAATCCGAGATCTGATGGTAGAATGAGGATATGGATCCTAAATGAAATTTGAATCTGTGATTGGAGATCCAAAGTGAAATAAGGGTTTGGACCCTAAATGGAATTTGGATCTGTGATGGGAGATCCAGAGTAGAATAGGGATTTGAATCCTAAATGGAATTTGGATCCGTGGTTGGAGATCCAAAGTGGAATGGAGTCCTATACTTGGAAATCTGGATCCAAGTTGAGACTAGGATTTGATTTTGGATTTGGGTTGTGAGAAGTCCAAAAAATAGGACTTTTAAAGATGATCTGGGTTTTTGAAGATCCAGATTTGAATTTTGAGAAGGTTTTGAGATTCAAAGTCAATCTCAACTTTGATTTAAAACTTTAAAGAAAAACTGGATTTAGAATCAGAAAATGAATTTAGAAATTTCAAAGTTAAATTGAACTTTGAAATTGAGTTTTGAATTGAGTTTGGAAATTTTGAAGTTTGAATATGAAATAATTTTGAAATTTCAAAGTCAAAATTGGACTTTGAAATTGAGATAGGTTTGAAAAATAGAAAAGATGTTCAAAATCACTTGGGTTTCTGAAAGAATTTTGAAAAATATGATGCAATTTTACCCTATATGATGAATAAATTTGAAATTGGACTTTGAAAAGCTATTTCATTCTTTAAATGAATTAAAATAAGATTGAAAATATAATACATCCTTGACTATGGTCATTGAATGTATTATATGATAATCTATATTTAAATTCAGAAGAAGAATAAAATATATTTTAGTGCTTTTATAGAATTTAAAATGAAATCAACCCTCAATATACCCTGACTATGGCCATTGGTATATATTTTGAGTTAATTCTAAGTTAAATTCTGATAAAAGAAAGAAAATATTTTGAGAAAATATGATGGATTTTGAAAGTGGATCTAGTGTGGACCCAGTGTTATTTCGTAAAAAATGAGAATTCTAAGTTTTGTTCACACCCCGACTATGGTCGTTGATGTAAATCGTCAACTTAGAATTAACTTACCTCTTACGAAATGGTGCACGTGCCATTCGTGTTTCACCATTGTGAGAATTTTGAGAAATAAAGGAGAATGCATGAAATAAGCAATTCATGGTATTTTTATAATGCTCATTCATTCTACCTAAAGCAGGAAAATGTAAATTTTTATTCCAATCTAGCTATTACAACATATAAAATCAAGTTTACAACCCTAAATGATAGCTTTTCCCACAGATTTCCTGCAAAACAAACGGGTTAGTAATGAAAGGAGGAGGAAAATCACATGTATCACATGGATATGAGTAGTAAAATGCCAAGATATATATGGGAAATGATATATATACATACACATATTTATGCATATACATATACGTATATTGTGTATATACAACATAAGCCATATGAGGATTGGGGTTGAAAGTGGGCACAGGTATTGTGTAGGTAATGGAGGTGATGTGCAATAGACAACATGAATGACTAAAGAAGATGTCATGCAGCTGATGTTGGCAGAGGTGTGGAGCTAGCTGCAGGGTGTAGGAAATGGTGGAGATATAGAAATGAGTGACATGAGTGGCTGTGGGTATGAGGTAGAGCTGTCGGCAGAGCCAATGAGAGTGGAATGAAGTTGGGAATGATATGATGCAGTGGCTGGGATTGATTAGAGGTATGAGAAGTGGGAACAGGAAAGTTGGAATGTGTTGACAGTAGGTGGGATAGGTGTAGCAGCTATAGGGGCTATTGGATGGAAACTAAATGCAGTGATAGATATATGCAGAATGATATAGTGTTCAAGAGTTGAAGTTGGAAGCAGGTTCCTGTAGAAGATGAGCTGCTGTATATGTTGGAAGTATAGAAAAAGAAAATGTGCGGTGGTGGGGATGGATACTAAATGAGTATGGACTGGACAGGGTATGGAGGCTCATTTGTAGGTAACTCACAGCAGTGGGGCTGTGGGTATTGAAGTGGCAATATACTTAGTAAATACAGCCACATATGCTAGTTGTGGGGTATGAAGCAATAGGAAACATGCAAAAGGCTGTGGGAAGTGCTGATGGTGTGCAGGTTGAACATGCAGAAGGTATGGAAAGTGTCGATGGTGTACATGAGATGGTTGTAGATATCATCTGTGAGGAGACAGAGTATGGCATTAAGATGTGCAACAATAGAAACAACAATGAGGAAAATGACATGCAAATGTTGTATATCTGCAGTATACAAGCTATTATGTGCAAACTGTCACGCTAAGGTGCAGAGGGCTATCATATACTATATAAATATGAGGATGCATGAACAGGAAAATAACCACTCGATGTATATTTAGAGAATCAAGATCAAACCTCTATGAAACAAGAAATGTAGCATATACATTGTTTCTGCACACAATTTCGCAGAACTGTATTTAAATTTTTTTTTTTTTTAGTGAAAATTGATATGGAGGTTTTTGCTGTATACTGATAAATGTACACACCGAAGATAGTCCAAAATTTATGAATATATATATTGATATATTCAGGTGGGAATGTGGCTCCAGATCGAAATTGCATTCCTGTGAAAGGATCATTTTACCCATCCGATGGTCTTACCAAAATTTGTTAATTATGCCCATTTCTCCTTAATTTTTAATGGCGAACCTTTGCTTACGCCTGCAAAAAAAAATCTGAGAGCTGAAACATTAGCTCTTGAGTATACATGCTTTGTCTGGGGTTGTCTTCCAAAAATAACGATTACTGGCCTCTTTACAGTAGGCGGATGTACGAAAACCCACATGTCGAAAGAAAATATAGCAAATTCTGTTTAACAAAAGAATTTAATAACTTCTGATTAATTTAGGAAGCATGCGAGATATTTTCCCTTCTTGAGCCAGGTAATGTTCCCACCCGGATCTGAAGATTTACCTTTAGAACAAAGCTTCTTCAATTCTATTTCTAATGTCAATGGCGCTCCCAGTGGTTTCAAGATAAGAATGGTCATGGAAACTTAATGACCAGACCCAACAATGCAATTTACGCAAGACAGGAACTATGCAGATGCTATAAAAAAAAAAAGATGACGCTTATGGAGATATAGACATATATCTAAAGTGTTAACTTGTAACAAGGCAATGCTAACATCTAACAGCAACCAAAGAGTGCAAATCAACAAAGGGGTTATGCTGATGATGCTAAAGTTCAGATCATTAAACTTATGTTTAGGCGATGGACCTACTGAGTAAGATGTGTAAGTAGATAAGATGGTGTGTGTTGTAAGTGATAGGCACAAATATCTGCATATTATGAGACAACAGGGGATGTAGAACATGAATGAGCAAAATAAACTTTACCTGAAGCCTCTATTTAAGACCAGAACAAGCATACACACAATTGATTTAACCACCCAAAGCCTACATTGGGTTAATTTATCAGACAACCTTTTCTCAGATGGAGCCCATCGTCCCACAAACCAGAAATTTTCCTTTTGAAGATTTTTTTTAGCTACACGATTGAGCAGGAAATCTGGAATATAGGGGAAGTAATTGCATTAAACGACTTAACCTCATCAAGCTAAAAACTACGTGGAGGGATTGATATGAACTGTAATAGCGCAGCTGAAACATGGAACAAGACTAATCACATTACAACAATCAAGCTTAATGAATCATCAAAAATGAAAGCGGAAAGGTGAAAATCAACCAAAACTAGAGTTCGAATATCGATATATGATCGAGACATAAACTGATTATTCATAGGAAACTGGGAATCAGATGGACAGAACAAAAAAAAAACAAAAAAAAAAAAAAATAGAGATAGCAAAGGAAATCGGAGTAACGGAGAGCATGAATTATGATTCAAATAGACTACGAATGACCATTGAACTTACACAGCATGAACAAATGTCTATATAAACTAAAAAAAAATTATCGGAACAAGATTATTCCTCTTACTATAGCACATGGATGGGTTGGTGTTGCATAGGCAACCCAACGCCATCCCTGGTGCGTATCTGAGACCAAAATGAAATCAAAAGAAATTAAATAGAAAACAACAAAGAATGCAAGATTTACCAAAGCGTTGCAGGGACTCTGGATGAAGGAGATATTTGGAGGGGACAACCAGGGCAATCCGGAGGAAGGCTGAAATTCTGATGCGATACTCTAAAGCTGAAGGTGGGCGATCTCTTGCAGAGGAAATGATTCAGAAGAGAGTTTGTTCCGTAATGTTTCGCAGAGGATGCTCGAAATGAAGGAATGGATGTCGAAAATGTCAAGAAAACTGGATGAGTGTCACAGGTGATGGTTGCTTCTCTGATATCGGCAATGGATTCTTTAGAAAAACCTTGTCAATGTGATGGAAAATGCTGATAATGGATGAAATTGATGAATTGTGAGGGATTTTTGCAGTGGAAGCTTGGTTACGACGATGCTGATGGATGCCCCTCCTCATGGGTGAAGACCTCTTCTTAAAGAAGGGGTGGAAGGTTCGAGTGAAGAACTCGTTAAAAATGGAGGGTGAAGATCAAAGGATTCTGTTTGAGATTTGCGATGGAGAGGGGAGGAGAAGGAAGAGCGGGAGGAGTTCGTTTAGGAATTCTCCCTTTTTCCAAAAAGAGGTTTCCTTTTTAGGGAATTTTAAAAAAATGGTTGAGGAATGAGGCTTTTGGTAAAAATGGCTTAAAGAGTTTTGAAAATCATCCGTTTTCTTTGTAGCTTTTCTCGATTTTTTGGTTTTTATGTTATTTTTCTATTTTTTTGTATTTTTAGAATAAAATCCTAGAGTTTTACGAGAAATCAAAGATTTAAAACTAATTTTTAGTGTTTTTGTAGAATATTTACAAAAAGGGAATTTTTTGAGAATTTAAGAGCTATTTTGAGAAAATTTCTTCAGAAATGGGTTTGGATCCGGATTTTGAGAAAATATGGATTTAAAATATTGGATTCAGATCCGGAGTCGATTTTGAATATGTCAATATGGGTTTTTAATTCAGAAAATCTAAAGAAATGACTTGATTTTCTCAGAAAACGGGGTTAGGGGCAAAAGGGTCATTTTTACAAAACTTTGAAAAATTTGGGGTGTTCACAGACCCTTATCCTGAGTAGGGAAAATCTACCATACAGGTTTCTCAAAAATGGAGAAAACCATAATGGGACCTTCGGAATTTGGACGAACAAATCCGAGATGGGTTTTTGCGAAAGGAGGAAATATAGGGTCCCTAAAGCTTTGAAAAGGGGAAGAAAATTGGGTGTCTCATTGTTGAGACTGAAATAGCTTTTGAAATTAAATGATCTTTCGCAAATGGTTCAGGTTTGCCTCTTATCCTGAGTGAGGGAAATCTACCATACAAGTTTCTCAAAAATGGAGAAACCATAATGGGACCTTCGGAATTTGGACGAACAAATCCGAAAGGGGTTTTTGCGAAAGGAGGAAATATAGAGTCCCTAAAGCTTTGAAAATGGGAAGAAATTGGGCATCTCTTTGCTGAGACTGAAATAGCTTTTGAAATTAAATGATCTTTCGCAAATGGTTCAGGTTTGCCTCTTATCCTGAGTGGGGGAAATCTACCATACAGGTTTCTCAAAAATGGAGAAAGCACGATGGGACCTTCAGAATTTGGACGAACAAATTCGAATGGGGTTTTTGCGAAAGGAGGAAATATAGAGTCCCTAAAGCTTTGAAAAGGGGAATAAAATTGGGCATCTCATTGCTGAGACTGAAATAGCTTTTGAAATTAAATGATCTTTCGCAAATGGTTCAGGTTTGACCCTTATCCTGAGTGGGGAAAATCTACCATACAGGTTTCTCAAAAATGGAGAAAACCATAATGGGACCTTCGGAATTTGGACGAATAAATCCGAGAGGGGTTTTTGCGAAAGGAGGAAATATAGAGTCCCTAAAGCTTTAAAAAGGGGAAGAAATTGGGCGTCTCTTTGCTGAGACTGAAATAGCTTTTGAAATTAAATGATCTTTCGTAAATGGTTCAGGTTTGACCCTTATCCTGAGTGGGTTATCCATACGGGATTCTTCAATGAGAAAACTGTGATGGGACAGGAAGAGATACTTCCTTCAGAGGTAACTCTTTTTGGGAAATATAAACAAAGCTAGGTTGCATCAAAAATGGATATTGAATGTTTATTTCATTCTTGGAATAGCTAGAAAATTTTGCCAATAAGATAAAATCGTAGTAGATTCAAACACTTGGAAATGTGCAAAAAATATTCCCTCTTTTACCTAGAGTATTTCCCCCCAAATGAGGTTAACTCCTCAGTTCTAAGAGTCAGATTCAAATTTTTAGCGGTGATGATTTTCTTCAAGGAAGCTATCCATTTCCTTGATATGAGAAGAGAAGAAATATTCTTAATTTCATAAAAGCAAATAGTGAAAGGATATTGATAAAAGAATTTCGCATAAGAAAAGATGACTTTTGACAACTTTGGCAGTCTGATATATGGGTGTTTTCCCACGATGATCTTTTTGCACTCTTTTTGAGTCATTGGGCTTTCTCGGTTTTTCACATCATCCTTCATTTGGAGATGTCCTGACTTTTCTCTCTTTTTCAGGGAAGGGTACGTCACAAACTCCTTCATCTTGGAGATGTTCTGATTCTTCTTTTATCTCAGGGATTCTATTGATGACATTGGCTCAAAAAGGTCTTTAGATGTGGTTGGAATCAAATGTCTTTTAGGGTTTGTCGGTAGGTTCATCGCACTCGCCTTCATCTTGACGGTGATCCGAACTTTCCCTGGAAGGATCCGTCACAAACTCCGTCATCTTGGAGATGTTTCAAATCTTCTTTGGCCCCGGGGGTCTACTCGCTTAATTCACCTTCATCTTGACGACAATTGAGAGATCCCTTTTGCGGATATTTGATTGCAACTTTTAAATGAAAATGAGAAGATATGGGTTGAGTGAATTCCTTTTTATAGCTCGAGATATTTCCATTGCCTGATTGCCAGAAACTCATTTTAAAACATGCGCCATAGCCAAGATCAATATAAATTCACTTCTGGCTCTTCAACATCATTGAATATTTGTTTTATTGATCATATCGAGGATATTTCTTACATCCTTTTGGTTGATCAACAGGAAAAAGATTTGAATTTTACCTCTTTTCGCAAAAAGTTTTACCCTTTTGGAAAGAAATAGTAGAGGTAATCTGAGGAAATTCTTTTTGTGTAGTCAGACTTTTAGAATCAACTAATGATTTTAGCAAATTGGCAAAGTTTTCACGAATTTCTTGTGAAATAATCACTCAATATAGATTTTGATGAGACATT
The DNA here is from genome assembly GCF_984573655.1 of Nuphar pumila. Lineage (NCBI taxonomy): Eukaryota > Viridiplantae > Streptophyta > Magnoliopsida > Nymphaeales > Nymphaeaceae > Nuphar > Nuphar pumila. Next base: position 89,870,195 of record NC_143259.1, read on the forward strand.
TAGCTGTAATTTAAAGAAAGGGTGTAAGAAATCAGACTTTAGAAGAACTGGACTGAAAATACATTGGGTTTTTGAAAATCCCGACCAGTTTATGAGAAACTGGATTTTGGTAATCCCGACCAGTTATGAAAACTGGATTTGAAAATCCCGACCAGTTATAAAAACTGGATTTGAAAATCCCGACTAGTTATAGAAACTGGATTTGAAAATCCCGACCAGTTATAGAAACTGGATTTGAAAATCCCGACCAGTTATAAAAACTGGATTTTGAAAATCCCGACCAGTTATAAAAACTGGATTTGAAAATCCCGACCAGTTATAAAAACTGGATTTGAAAATCCCGACCAGTTATAAAAACTGGATTTTGAAAATCCCGACCAGTTATAAAAACTGGATTTGAAAATCCCGACCAGTTATAAAAACTGGATTTGAAAATCCCGACCAGTTATAGAAACTGGATTTGAAAATCCCGAACAGTTATAGAAACTGGATTTGAAAATCCCAACCAGTTATAGAAACTGGATTTGAAAAAGGTTTTATCTGAAGGTTTGAGAGTGATGGAATTTTGGGAGATTAGAACCCGAGGGTTGAGAAAATGATGAGATTGTTGAAGATATTGCAATCAAAGGTTGGGAAACTGATAGAATTTGAGAGATTGAAGATCTTGAAGGTTTTGGAGATGATAGAATTGAAGAGTCGCACCCTAAGGGTTTGATCTTTTGGAATACACGACCAGCGAGATGCTGGATCTTTTGGAATACAGGACCAGCGAGATGCTGGATCCTTTGGAAATACATGACCAGCGAGATGCTGGATCTTTTGGAAATATATGACTAGCGAGATGCTAGATCCTTTGGAAATACATGACCAACGAGTGTTGGATCCTTTTGGAAATACATGACCAGCAAGATGTTGGATCCTTTGGAAATACATGACCAGCGAGATGCTGGATCCTTTGAAAATACATGACCAACGGGTGTTGGATCTTTTGGAAATACATGGCCAACGAGATGCTGGATCCTTTGAAAATACATGATGTTTTTTTGGAGATTTTTAAGTCAGAACTAAAATTTAGAAGGAGAAAGGTCTTTGGTCAGAAGACTGATTTTAGAAGGTTACCGGTGTGGGAACCGGGTTTTCCAAATGAGCTCAATATATGATTGAAAAAGTTTGAGAAATAACCAGTGCGAGAACTAGATTTTGAAGATGAGCTAGATTTTCAAAATGAGTTTTTAGAAGATAATTCAGGATTTATCTCCTTATCCTGAACAGGGAAAAAAAGAATACCTCATTGAAATGAGGCATCAGGTTTATCCCTTAACCTGAAAGGGTAGATTTCAAAGATAAGGGTAGATGAAATTTGAAAAATTTGTTAAAACTTGACACAAATGAGCATTAGCTTGAAGAAAATTTGCTTCAACCAAAAGTGAATTAAATGAAATGAAAATAAAGATCACAAGATCAATTGAGAATTAACAAAATTTGAGAAAAAGAGTTTTTCGTCTAATCCTGCCTGCATATGATGAAGAAGATGATTATAAATAAAAATGCCCCAGTATCATGGAGAAGAATGTAAGAATTGATAGAAGATCATTGTTTTATTGAAATGGCTCTTTGAATAGTACAAAAGGCTTTAGAATGAAAATTCTAAGTATAAAATTTTTTCAAATGCAGAGCATTGATGGGATCTGGCATTTCCACTCCATCTGCGTTGATTAGACGATATGAATTGCGAGGAAGTGCTTCCTTAACCACATAAGGGCCTTCCCAATTGGGTGACCACTTGCCCCGTGGTCGATGCTTGAGATGAGCTGTCGATCTGAGCACCAAATCGTTAACTCGAAATTTTCTCTCAATGACAGACTTGGCATAATGTCGAGCTATCCTCTGCCGATAAGCTTGAGCGTGCTCTGCTGCTTTGAGCCTCTTTTCATCCAGTAAATCTAGCTGCACCAATCTCTGCTGTTGATACTGATCAAGTGGCAATTCTATGAGAGAAGTGAATTTGAGAGCAGGCTTCTGGATATGGAGAGGTAACACCACTTCAGTCCCGTAAACAAGTTCTGAAGGAGTGGCATTAGTCAGAGTCCGAATGGTGGTCCGATATGCCCAAAGTGCGTCATGAATTTGCTCATGCCAATCTCGACCTGTCTTCACAGTCCTTTCCAAAATACGGATTAAGATCTTATTGGTAGCCTCTGCTTGGCCGTTCCCTTGAGGATAGTAGGGAGCTGAGAAGTGATGGGAAATTCTGAATTTGGAACAAAGTGTTTTCATCCTCTCATTTTTGAAATGGGTTCCATTGTCTGAGACAATATCATGTGGTATGCCAAAGCGACAAAGAATGTTCTTGTGAATGAAAGAAACCACATGGCGGCCTTCCACTGTGCGTAGAGTAACAGCTTCAACCTATTTCGTGAAATACTCTGTCGCAGCCAGGAAATATTTATGGCCGTTGGAAGCAGAAGGAATAATTGGGCCCACGACGTCGAAAGCCCACAAAAAATGGCCAAGAAGAAACAACTGATTGTAGATATGCGGCCGGAGCATGAATATAAGGTGCGTGTAATTGGCACTTGACGCACTTCTTCACAAATCGATGGCAGTCCTACTGCATGGTATTCCAATAGTACCCTGCTCGAATGATCTGCTTGACGAGAGTCTGATAGCCGACATGGCCACCACAAATCCCTTCATGTGCCTCTTGGATAACTTCCATAGCTTCTTCTTCGTCTAAGCATCTTGAATACTCAGAACTGAACCCACGGCGGTAGAGGACATTGGCAAGATTGAAATAGCGGGTAGACATACGTTGAATCGCACGTTGCTCCCTTTTTGACATTTCTGGTGGAAATTCACCAGTCTCAATGAAGTTTTTGATGCTTTAATACCAAGGCTTCTCCTTCTGATTGACCTGGTTTACTTGCATAATTGAATCGAAAGCAGGTTGCTCAAGTCTACCCACTTCGAAAGAACGACATGATTCACTGCCTTTGAAGGATAAAATGGAGCACAGACTGGCTAAACCATCTGTGATTTGGTTGTGCTCTCTTCTGATGTGGTTGAGCTGAAATTCTTCGAAGCCGTCCACAAGAGCTAAGACGATCTTCTGATACGGAATTAATTTGGGATCTTTCACTTGCCATTCAGTGTTAACTTGACTGACAAAAAGTAGTGAATCGCCAAAAGCATGCACTCTCTTGACATTGAAATATTGTAGAATTTTGAGGCCTTGTATTAGGGCTTCATACTGGGCCATGTTATGAGTGCATTGGAAACCAAGTTTAAGGGAATAAGAGATCATTTCTTTTTCGAGAGTGATTAACAGGACTCCAATCCCTATGCCAGACATGTTTTTAGAGCCATCGAAGAAAAGGCTCCAAACTGGGGGTTGTTGGATATTACAGATATGCTCATCAAGAAAATCATCCTCTGCTTTAATCTCTTCTGTTAGGGGGAAGTCTGCCAACTGATCTGCGATCGCTTGGCCTTTAATCGACTTTTGAGAAACATACTCTAAGTCATATTGCATTAGGAGGACTTGCCATTTCGCAATCCGTCCAGTTAGAAAAGGGTTGTTCCAAAATGTATCTGAGAGGATTAAGCTTCGATAAGAACTTGATTTTAGAAGCCAATAGGTAATGTCTTAATTTCTGACACATCCAAACCAGGGCTAGACAAGTTTTCTCCATTTGAGAATACTTTTTTTCATAATCAATGAATGTTTTGCTCACGTAGTAGATGGCATGCTCTATCAGACTGCCTTCTTCATACTGCGCGAGGAATCCACCACAGGCATTCTGATTGACAGAAATATATAGCAAGAGAGGCTTTCCCAGCTTAGGCGGCTTCAAAACTGACGGATTAAGGAGATACTGCTTGATGCGCTCGAACGAGAGCTGACATTCTGATCCCCATTCAAATTTAACTCCTTTTCTTAGAAAATGGTTGAAAGGCTCGCATCTCATGGCCAGATTTGAGATAAATCTGCGAATAGACTGAATACGCCCTTGAAGGCTTCGCAGTTCCCTCAGATTAGTTGGAGGCGGCATATCAATAATGGCTTTTGCCTTGGCCGGATCCACCTCGATTCCTTTCTTGCTGATAATGAAGCCGAGTAATTTGCCAGACTCAACTCCAAAGACACATTTTTGAGGGTTAAGTCTCAATTTATAAACAATAAGTCTGTCAAAAACTTGACCAAGAGCATCGAGGTGATCCTCCTCTTCTTTAGACTTAACCAAAATATCGTCCACATATGCATCCATAATTTTATGCATTTGATCGTGAAAAATGATGGCCATTGCCCTTTGATATGTCGCCCCGGCATTTTTGAGCCCAAATGGCATGACTGTATAGCAGAAGGTCCCCCATGGGGTAGTAAATGAAGTCTTGGACTGATCACGAACGGCCAGCTTAATCTGATTATAACCTGAATATCCGTCCATGAAAGAAAACATGGCATGACCCGCTGTGCTATCGATCAACAGGTCAATATTGGGAAGCGGATAATCATCTTTCGGGGTGGCTTTATTGAGATCCCTGAAATCGATGCAAATCCGAACTTTTCCGTTCTTTTTAGGGACTACCACGATATTTGCCAACCAATCTGGATAATCAATGGCCCGGATGAAGCCTGCTTTTAATAAATCTTCAAGTCCTTCCTTGACTTGTTACTCAATTCGAGGGTCTAACTTCCTCAGTTTCTGCTTGATTGGTCTGGCTTCTGGTTTCAACTTGAGTCGATGCTCAACCAGTTTGATATCCAATCCTGGCATATTTTCATAAGTCCAGGCGAATACTTCCTGATGCCTTTTGAGGAATTGGATGAGTCTTGCTTTTTCAATTTCGCTTAGACTTGACCCGATTTTGAGAATTTTTGGATCATCTTCTGACCCAATGTTGATATCCTCAGTTGGATCTTGAACCAAAGATGAGGGTTCATCCTGCTTCTGAATGTGAGCAAATTCTGGCAATTCCTGAATGGTGGAATCAAATTTGGCTGACTCTTCAGTCTGTTCTGCTGCCTGACTGACTTCTGCTCTGTCTTTCATCTTAGGAAACCTTGCCAATTTTAGATACTTGGGATTGATAACAAATCTTGTCATTGATTCATGAGTTAATGGTCCTGAAAACGCCAAAAGAGGTTATTTTTAAGAGAAAGTACGAGCCAAATCAAAATTTTTGTATAAAGCAAGAGCAATGACATAGACAAAGTATAAGAAAGAAATGATGGATACTCGAAGAGAAAATTTTGATCTTTCATTGATTGAAGTAAAGTATTTACAAGACTTTAACAAAAGATGGGACTGTATTGTCCCTACAAGATAAAAAGAGAAGAAAAGAAAGCAGGAAAACTAAGGCATCTCTTCATTGGCTTCCTCTGACAAAAACTTTCTTGTTGCTGGAATCCGGGTCGGTGAACCCCAACCCTGAACTGTTCGCATGCCGAACTGGAATGATGGGCTCTATCATGCCGTCTTCATCTTTCCCCATGCCTCGAAATGGCTGATATCCATGTTTGATCAACAGATCGAATCCCTTTCTTGCTTTAGAAAACTGAGGAAATAAGGGATGATCTTTGAAGGAGGTGTAATTAATGCGTCCTCCTAACTTGAAGAAACAAGATCCCTGCCATTGGACCGTGGCTGCAACATTCTCTTCATCCATGACATCTTTCAGTTTCAGCATCTCTAGACTGTCACTGAGATTGATCTCATCCGCTTCTCGGATGCTTGGAATATCAGTTGTGAATGTTGGGCGATGAATCATAGGTTGTGGCAGCCTTTCTTCAGGATCTTCGCCCAAAATGGTAGTGATCATTCCACCCTTGGACCACTTGATGCACTGGTGGAGAGTTGATGGGACGGCATTGGCATTATGGATCCATGTTCGTCCCAACAAAAGATTGTAAGTTGGCGGCACATTGACGACATGGAATAAAACTGTGTGCACTGAGTAGTTGATAAAGATTTCCAGGAAGATCTTGCGCTTGGCAGTCTGCCCGTGATTATCAAAGCCGTAGATGGTGATGGGATCAGGCAGGTATTCTTCTTCCTTCAATCCCAAGGCTTTTGTTGTCATTTCTGGGCAAATATTTAAACTGCTGCCCCCATCAACAAGTACGTGCAGGACAGTCATGCCCCTGGTCCTGACTACAATGTACAGTGCATTATTGTGGAATGAATGAGGCTTTGGCAAGTCCTCATTAGAGAAGGTGATATACGCATTAGTCATTGCTTGATTCACTATTTGCGCCATATCTTCGGGCGTGGTGCCCGGTTTCACCTTGATCTTCTTCAATAGATCATCTAGTTTTTCCTTGTATTGGGGAGAGTTGTGAGTCAACTCGAAAATGGAGATGTTGGAGAGCGCTGTAATAGGCTTCTGAAGGTTTTTGGCCCGCTCTTCTGCTGCTTCTGAGGTTTCTGCTTCCTCTGCGCAGGTCTCCTTTCTCAGAAATCTCCTTGGAAAAACTTGGGTTTTTTTATTCTCAACTGACATGTTTTTAATATTTAAAAATGAGAGGATATCCCCTCTCTGAAATGCAGGTTGATTCTGATGTAGAACCATCACCTGATGCTGCAAACTTATCTTCTCGCTGGAACAAGGATGTATGTGACTTTGTGGGAGAAAAGAATCCTCCGAAATGGTTGATGCTGAATGCTTAGAGAATGGGGCGGACAGGATGTCCATTTTGCCCTCTTCTTCATCCTCGATGAGGATGCTTTTATCGATGCAATCCTGGATCAAGTGCTTCAAGACGAAGCAGTATTCAGTGTCATGGCCCATTGCCCTGTGGAACTTGCAATACTGTTCCTTAAATCTACCCATGAGCACTGGCGGATCTGCAACCTTGGGAAGTTTCACCATCCCGTGAGATAGCAAGTATTCCAGAATTTTCTCCAGTGGCTGGTCGAGGGGAGTGAACTTCCGATCTCTGCTCCAGTTTATATGTTTGGGCTTTTCTTGAAGGTCCCCTTTTTGTTGAGGACCGGTTGGAAGAGGCTTGTCACTGCTCTTGAAGAATTTCCCTTTCCTTCCTCTGTTCTGCTAGGGCTTTGTGCCACTGCCACTGCCCTGCTTGCTGCTACTGCCCTGATCATCCCCTGGAACCTCGGCGGAGTAGGTGAAGTGTGCCTTCTTCTTTGGGTCTGGGATATTTTTGGCCAAAGCAACACCCTTGTACATCCCGTTTTCTACCCCCATCTCGAGCCATTCTGCTCGCTCTGTTAGTTCGATGAATGATTTGGAGGGATATGGGAAGAGGAGGCTTTTTAGGGGTTGTGAGAAATTGTTGAGAATGACCTAGAGGGCATGTTCCTTAGAAATAGGGTTTCTCATTTTGTTGCACAGGCTTCTCCACTTGTGAATGAAGTCCCTGGCCTTTTCATTGGGCTCATGTTTCAGGTTGCACAGGTGGTTCAGGGTGGGCAGAGCTTCCGTGTTGAATAGGAAGCGCTCAACAAACATGTTGACGACTTTGTCAAAATCCATCAATTCGATGGGATTGACATGCTCAGCATACCATTTGGCAGCTATCCCCTCCAGACTGCGGGGAAAACAGAGAAATAGGGCACGGTTGTCTTCGCTGAACTGGGCGCATTCCGCAAAGAACATGGCAAGGTGAGCCTTAGGATCCCCGGATCCATCAAACTTAATGAATTTTCTGGGGAGGTTCTCCAGATTGATGTCCCCTTCCAAGCCGAGGTAGAAATCCTGTCTGGTGTATGACCTTTTTCCTTTATTTCGGACTTGCAGGTCTTTGACCATTTTGGTCAGTGCCTGGATCGAGTCCTCTGCAGGGGCCCCATATTTGGGTTTGTTCACTGACACTGACTCTTCTACTGGCTTCTTGGATTGCCGCAGATGTTTCGAGATGTAGATCAGCTGCTCTTCTTCTTCGGAGATCTCTTCTGCTGACTTGGAGCCTTCAGAAGTACTGTCACGCTGTACTTTCTGCTTGCTGATCTTGACTGACTTTTTTATGGGCTTCTTAGCCTTGGTTTTAGAGGTTGCCTTCTTTGGAACCGCCTTAGCCTGCTCGGCCATCATTTTAGTCATCATCTTTTGAAAAACCCGGTACATGGTTGGATCAACATCACTCTCATCTCTTGAGTCATGCTTTTTGGATAATCGGGGAGAATTCATCTTCTCTGGCTCGCTGTCACTGTGCTGTTGAGCGGCCCTCTTATCAGCCCTTGTCTGAACCATTTTCAGATGCCAAAGCTTTCCTGCATAATATGGGAATGGTTAGAGTATGGAGAAGCTTTTGAAAATCATAATTTCTTTGAGAAAAAGCAAGAAATGAAGGGATTTGGTAGACAATTTCAAGAGATTATCCCATTACCCGGGATTGGGTCATCACATAATTTGTGATAATTGTGTTACCATTTTGATGATAACAGAGAAATATGCCTTGTTCCCTAGGCGAGGTCGTCAACCATGATAAAATATATTGAAGAAATGCGGAAGGAATATCCCTTTTACCCAGGATTAGGTCGTCACCCAAAATTTGTGACTTTTATTTGCGCTATAAACAAAATACAGAAAACAACTTTTTTGGCCAAAAAGTAAATTTTTATTGATATTTTAACTTTCAAAGACAAAGAGAGGGTGGACAGACAGTTTGCCACCACTCTTGATATGCAGATGATACATTTGGCCCAGGAAATATAGACAGAGAAATAAAGGAATCCCAGGTATATTTGGCGACATGATATGCCCCAGACCACTGATCCGACTGCAGGTTGAATTCTGGCACGTTGCCTGTCGGGAAACGGGTGTTGGCACGAACCTGCCGCTGCGAAAACTGTCTCAGACATCGTTCTGGCTGATAATCAACACAAAAGAAAGGGCCCATCAACTTGTAGCGCTTGTCACGGGCATAAGTGTATCGAGGAACGGTCTCTCTTCTGTCAAAGAAGTCCCAGGTAATCTCCTCCTGATGCAGCTTCTCGATCAGAGCTCGGCATTGGATGACTGTCTTTGGCTGCTTACTGTTGAACCTGAAGGAATTGGCCTTCGAGGGAACATGTCGCAGGAACCACGACTGTAGGGCGTAAGTGCACCCTTCTATCAGAATGGTCTCTCCGAGGGCAAATCGAGCCAAGCCTCTGTAAAGGAAGGCTAATGCGGCCATGGAGACTGAAAGCTGACGGGTCTGCTTGCTTCCCCATCTTCGAAAGAGATGGGCAACTCTGATATCTATGAAATTCTGACCATCTTGGAAGAAAGCTAACCCCACCGTGCACAGGATCATGGCATGCTGAATTCTGTCTTTCGCTACTCGAGACAGAGTGTCAACCTCTTTGTAGGCTCCGTATTTTTGGTATAGTTCAAATAGGTCGATGAACTGATTTCCACCGATCTCAGTGAGAGGCCAGGATCTGCTCCCTGTTGCTCTTGCTAAGGCTTCTCGAACATCCACCCATTTGATGTTGATCAAAAACTGTTGCTCGACAGGATCATCTGGCTGCCCAGCTGGTTTGGGCAATCCCATAATATCATTGAACTCATCCATCAGTAGAGTCATTTCCCCCAAAGGAAACCAGAATGTGCAGGTACGTGGATTCCACCATTCTGCCATAGCCTGAATCAGGGCTCCATTTATGGTTCGCTTGCCTACTGCTGATGCCATCTCCAACCCACAGTCATCCAAGTGGTCTGGGAACATGCGTGAGAAGGTGGCGAACCAAGAATAATACCACCGAGGGAAGAAAGGACGAGACTGGATGACCCGCAGATCCGGGGGTCCATCCTGAATCTGATAGAAGACATGATCTTGGGGAAAGACAACATCGAGGGAATTTGACGTCATTGAGATGATACTGGGGTAAAGAAAATAAGGAGAGTTAGATAGAATGCAGGACTTACGGACAGATTTTTTTTAAATAATCGAACCTGGAAATTTTGAAAAGGTTGATGAAAATTTTAAAGGAATTCTTCAGGGTTTTGAAGAAAATTTGATCTAGAAAAGAAATATAGGTAGATAGAAATATACACCTGGGGTTTTTGAAAATAAGGGTAAGTTTTGAATAATACACCCAGGATTTTGAAAAAGGGTTTGATACATATATATGAAAGAAATAAAAGAATTATCATACAACTAAAGCTGCACAAACAAGGATGCTCACACAGCACTCCCTAAAGGCTGACTCTAAATGCAATATTTAAAATGGCTTGTAGGACCTTAATCCTAACTCTAGGGTTCAGATCATCTGATTCCAATCAAGATATGCCAATATACCCAAGCCGAAGCTTGAAGTACGTGGCATAGAAATATTTCTCCGGTTCTTAAGGTAATGGCTTCCCAACATCCTTGAGCACCTACCGATATACCTCGGACTATGGCCCTTAGGTACGTGGTAGGGGGGTGCGAACCCAAATAAGTGGTCCAGTTGTGAGGCTCTCTCCCAAACTATGGTTCAGTGAGACAGCCCAGCAACATGAAGATCGAGACAATATAGGTAAGGGATGTTTTTGAAAACATGTTCAACATGCAAAAATCAGATGGCTCTAATGCAAGTCCTAAAGAGATAGGTTAAAATGAAGAGAAACATACACTTGCATACATTGTTTTGCATTCAATCCCTAGAATTGAGGAGAGTTGTATTTCAGACCTAGATCTAATGTGAGCATGGAATAATCTCCTCAATATGGTCCTACCAAACCATACTTAAATCCTATATGCAATGATGTCAGCTTAGGACAAAATCTGGGCTTCCTAAGGTTTGCATGGAAATGAAGCTGACATATGTTTAGAATAAAGACTTAGATAATATCAAAGCAAAGCAAAAAGACAAAAATTCGATCGGACGGAGACGAGTCCCATCACGGTCGCCAAAACTGTGATCATCGCAAAATTTTTCCTCTCGTAATATTCTCTCTCTTCCTTCTCTTGTCCTTTTCTAACCTCTATTTTCCTCCTTTTTGAAGGGAGAAAAATAAAAGAAAGAAAAGAAAGAGAGAAGAGAAAAGAAAGAAAGAAGGAGAGAAGAGAAGAGGAATTCTTTCGCGGGTCTCACTTGACCTTAATTTTGAAAATATTTGAAATAACTCGCCTCCGTTTTTGAAATATTTGCAGGAAAACTGGGAGACGGGATCCGCTCGTCGGTACGAGGTTCGACCATTCCTGGCGCCTTTACCAGGGGTAATCGAACCAAGGGTCGAATTAATGCCTTTTGTTTTGCTAAGAAATTATCTAAGAATTTATCCTAAGTCTAATGCACAAAGAATCATACTTGTGCAATGAAAAGATGCATGCTCTTTTCGAAAATGATTTGAAGAATTCTCAAGTGTTTCTGAGATGAATCTGATAAAGTGAAGAAATGATTTCTAACTTTAGAACTTAAGATTAAAGTTCTAAGTTTTTAGAATAATCAAGAGCTTGGGAAAATAAATCTGGATTTGGACAATGATTTTGAAGTTTTGAGATAAAAGAAGAAGAAAGGAATTTTCAAAGTCATAAATGGACTTTGAATTAGAATTTTGAACTTGGATGAATATTTGGAATGGAATTGAATTCTATCTTTTGAAGTTGTTGAAATCAGAATAAAATGCGGGAAATAGAATTTGAGAAATAGAATTTGATTTGAAAGTTGGAATTTCAAGATGAAATCCGAATCCAAGATCTGGATTCTGAATAGAATTCAAAGTTAAATTTTGAATTTAGGATCTGAAAATGGGAACTTGATTTGAAATCTGGAGTGAAATGGAATTGGTTTTAAGGATTGGAATTAAAGTGGAATTTGGATTTGGAATTTTGAATGGAATTGCATTCAAGATTTGGAATCCAAGATGGTATTTGGATCTGAAATCTGAGATCCAAGATAGGGTTGGAAGATGGAGTTGGATCTGAAGTCTGAGATCCAAAGTAGAATTGGATTATGGATCCTAGAATGGATTTGGATCTGAAGTCTGAGATCCAAATATAGGATTGGGTTCTGGATAGATTTGGATCTGTAATCTGAAATCCAAAGGTGAGAATGAGGTTCTGGATCCTAAATGGAATTTGGATCTGTAATTGGAGATCCAAAGTGGGATGAGGATTTGGATCCTAAATGGAATTTGGATTTGTAATCTGAGATCCAAAGTGGAATAAGGATTTGGATCCTAAATGGAATTTGGATCCGTGATGGGAGATCCAAAGGATTTGGATCCTAAATGGAATTTGGATCTGTGATGGGAGATCCAAAGTGGAATGGAGTTTATACTTGGAAATCTGGATCCAAGTTGAGACTAGGATTTGTCTTTGGATTTGGGTTTTGAGAAGTCCAAATAGGACCTTTAAAGATGGATCTGGGTTTTAGAAACCCAAATTTAAATTTAAATTTTTGAGATTCAAATCCAAGCCTTGATTGAAGATAAGAGGATGGACTTCGATTTTGAAATCAGAAGATAACTTCAAAGTTGAATTGAACTTTGAAATTGAAATTTTGAATTGATTTTGGAAATTTGAAGTTTGAAAAATGGTTTTTGAAATTCTAAAGTCAAATTGGACTTTGAAATTAAGATAGAATTGGGATGGGAAAGATGTTCAAAGATCACTTGGGTTTTTTTTAAAAAGAATTTTTGAAAATATGATGTAACTCTATTCTAAATGATGAATGAATTTAAATAACTTTGAAATTGGATTTGAAAAGCTATTCCATTCCTCAGCTGAATTAAAATAAGATTGAAGATATAATACATCCTTGACTATGGTCATTGAATGTATTATATAATAATCTATATTCAAATTCAGGTGAAGAATAAAACACATTTTTGTGCTTTTATAGAGTTTAAAATGAAATTAACTCTCAATATACCCTGACTATGGCCATTGGTGTATATATTGAATTAATTCTAAGTTAAACTCTGATAAAAGGTGAAATATTTGAAAATATGATGATCTTTGAAAAGGATCCAGTGTTATTTCATAAAAGATAAAAATACTAAGTTTTGTTTACATCCTGACTATGGCCATTGATGTAAATCATCAACTTAGGATTAATTACCTCTTACGAAATGGTGCACGTGCCATTCGTGTTTCACCATTGTGAGAATTTTGAGAAATAAAGGAAAAAATGCATGAGAACAAGCAATTTATGATGTTTACAATGCTCATTCATTCTACCTAAAGCAGGAAATGTAAATTTTCATTCAAATCTAGCTATTACAATAAAATTTGAATTTACAATTCCAAGTAATTATATCTTCCACGCATCCCCTGCAAAAATCTTGGTTAATATGAAAAATAGAAAAGAATTGCCTATATCACATGGGGATCAAGGATGAAAGGCTCATATGTCAAGATATATATATATATACAAGAGAGAAAAAAAATGGATAATGACTTACATACCTATATATATATATACATATGCGCGGATCGATGTATGCTGGAAAAATTATGCATGTTGATTATCATATGGGGGTGTGGTGAATGTGGAAAACTAGCTCATGAAAGATATCTAATATGTACAACTAACAGGTATAATATGTACAAAATGACATATATAATATACACACCAACATATGTAATGGAGTGAATAAAAAAAATGAACGATCCATGGAAAACCTTGTCATAGCCTTCATCTGAGAGCAATTCTGCCTTGTTCGCGTCTGTTTGTAAAATTGGCCTTCATAGCTTGCATTTTACAACTCAAATTACAGTAAACAAGAACTATAATTTTTTTTTGGAATGAGAAACATCCAAAATATTTGGGTGTGGCTGCACCGATGATATGGATTCAAGATACTGAGATCTAAGTAAAACATTCAGGCCTACAAAACACATTATAGATGAGGAATTAATGCCATCAATGCCTCAAACTGCAGATCACCAGAGGCCGCTGATCATGTATTGCTATGGAGATTAAGGCAATAATGTAACAAAAATGATAATATATGTATTGGAAAGGGAAAATAGTGAGGATGAAAAGTCATACTGGTGAGGCTAGTGAAACAACCTCCCTTATGCTGCCATAGGTTCTTGATCTTCCAGGGTTTTTTCTCTTTTTTTTTTGCCGTGTAAAAAGAAAATTTACAAGCAAGCCATCTGGTCATAGATGAATCTTATGCTGTAAAGATAATGCATGATAAATAGAATGAAACGAATGAGATGTTATTGTGCTAATACCAAAGAAATTTGCAATGGATGACTCATGAACCGATCTTAAAGAGAGATGCATAAATATAGCGTAAATGCAGTGGATATTCAGAGGAATACAAGTTGGAAAACCCAGACATTAACAGATACAAACCATCAAAATGAAAATAAGAAAGTCATATAGGATATCTGAATATATACAGAAAATCTAAAAAAAAAACATTAAGATACGCACAAAATGTAAATTCACATGACCATTAAGATCAGTAGAAGAATGATGATTTTACAGAATTAAAAAGGAGGGGGTTAAAACATCACCATAAATCGTAATGAATCCAAAAATAGATTGTAAACAGGGGGAAACAAATGTTGGAATAATTATTTCCAATTAATATTGCACATGGACACATCGATGTTGCTATGAGCAACTCGATGCTATCCAGAGTGCTTCAGCGGGGCATCAAATAGAAAGCAAAGTAGAAATTACAGACAGGAGAGAGAGTACCCACTTACGATTTGGTTGGAATTTTGGAGTTGGAAGATAATCGGACCGGACTTCGACAAATTATTTGGAATTCCCGTTTTCTACAAAGGATGCTTCTCTATGCTGTAGAGCTTTTCCCCAGTTGGTCGATGGTGAGGAGAAGGAAATTGCTGATCGTTGTGTGATAAAAAGAAAATGGATCCCCTAACCCTTCGCCTTCATGCCCCTTTTAAAGAAAAGGGAGGAAGCTTCCGGAGTCTCTCCGTTGAAGATGGAAGGCGTGAAGAAGGAGAGTTCGTTTTTTGATCAACGATGGAGAGGAGAGGAGGGAGATGCGGGAGAGAGTTCGTTAGCATTTTTTTTTCAAAAAGGTGGTTCCCTTTTTAAGAAATTTTTGAAAAATGTTTAAGAAATGAGGTTTTTGGTAAAAACGACTTTAAAAGCTTGAAAATCATCCATTTTCTTTGTAGCTTTTCTCGATTTTTTTTTTTGTTTTTATGATATTTTTCTATTTTTTGTATTTTTAGAATAAAATTCTAAAACTTTACGATAAATCAAAGATTTAAAACTATTTTTTTTGTGTTTTTGTAAAATATTTACAAAAGAGAATTTTCTGAGAGTTTTAAAGCTATTTTGAGAAAATTTCTTCAGAAATGGGTTTGGATCCGGGTTTTGAAAAAATTTGGATTTAAAATGCTGGATTCGGATCCAGAATTGATTTTGAATACATTAACATGGAATTTAATTCAGAAAATCTGAAGAATGACTGAAATTTAGCTTTGAAATTATTCTGATTTTCTCAGAAAATGGAATCAGGGGCAAAAGGGTCATTTTGTAAATCTTTGAAAAATTTGGGGTGTTCACAGGTTGTTACTGAAAGTGGGACCAGTTATGGTCTGTGTGATCTTGTAGTTTACAAGGTTGATAGTGGATATCTCAAGCGGGTTTTGCTTGGGGACTGGATGTAGGTCAGGTTAGACCGAACCAGGATAAAATCTTGTGTCATTTTTGTGTGTTTGCTTTGAGATTTACAAAAGCATTAAATATTCCGCAAACAATTTTTAAAAGAACTATTCACCCCCCCTCTAGTGCTTGTTGTCTCGATCCTAGTGCACTTTCACTTAATTGAACTGATATTGTTCCCAGTGAACTGATAGTCGTTCTTAATTGAACTGATATAGTTCCCAGCGAACCGATGATTGTTCTTAATTGAACTGATATTATTCCCAGCAATGGTCGTTCTTAATTGAACTGATATTGTTCCCAGTGAACTGATAGTCGTTCTTCATTGAACTGATATAGTTCCCAGCGAACCGATGATCGATCTTAATTGAACTGATATTATTCCCAGCGATGGTCGTTCTTAATTGAACTGATAGTATTCCGGAGTGAATTGATAATTGTTCTTAATTGAACTGATATTATTCCCAGCAATGGTCGTTCTTAATTAAACTGATATTATTAGTCGTCCACTTTGGAGAAACGAGAGGACAATTTTGGTCACGGATGTGTTGAGCCGGACTTCAAATTCTCTCTTTCACCAAGGATTTCAAGAAAATTTTGTCAATTTGTCAACCAGATTATTTGTTGATTCTAAAACTTTGTCTTACAAATTTTACCTCAGTTTACCTTTAGCATTACTTCCAAAAGAGTGAAGCTTTTGCGAAAAGAGATTCTAGAATTCAAATCCATTCTATTGGCCAACCAAAAGGATGAAGGATAAATCCTCGATATGGCCAGCAAAGAAGATTCAGTGTTATTGCAAAGCCATAAATGATTGATATTGATCGCAGTCAATGGCACATCTTTAAAAATTATTCTTATAAAATGAGGCAGTGAAAATATCATGAGCGCTAGAAAAGAGAGCATTCACCCAAGTCCTGTCTCCTCAGAATCACCTAAGCTGCAATTAAATATCCGCAAAAGGAGTCTCTCACTTGTCATCAAGATGAAGGCGAACTAAGCGAGTAGACCCCCGGGACCAAAGAAGATTCGAAACATCTCCAAGATGACAGAGTTTGTGACGGATCCTTCCAGGGAAAGTCCAAAGCACTGTCAAGATGAAGGCAGATGCGATGAACCTCTCGACAATCCCTAAAAGATATTTAATTTCAGCTATCATCCAAAAATCTCCAAACCCATCGCCCAAGAAGGATCGAAACATCTCCAAGATGAAGGAGTTTGTAACGTACCCTTCCAAAAGAGAAAGAGAGAGGAAAAAGAAAGAGAGAAAGGGTCAGAACATCTCCAAAATGAAGGAGAATATAGCCAAAACACCAGAGAGCCAAAAGAGTGCAGAAAGATTATCAGGAGAGAAACTCTCAGGATATCAAACTGCCAAATCTATCAAGAATCTTCTTTAAATTTGTGAAATTCTATTATCAATACTCTTTCATCAATTGCTTTCATAATATCAAATTCTCTTTCCTGTTCATATCAAGGAAATTGAAGACTTCCTTGAAGAAGGTCAATCACAAGTAATTTGGATTCCCAATCTCGATTCTATGAAGTGAATCTCGTTTGGAGGTAGTGGCTTCAGGTAGAAAAGAAAGAATGTTTTTGCAATAATATGCATCATTTTCAAATATTTTGGATCAACAACAAAATTCTCAACATTTTGATAATATTTTCTAGCTATCCGGATGCGAAGTGAGAGCGCGATGTCCGTCTTTGATACATTCAGACACCAATTTTAAATCCCTTTTGAGGACTTGATTCCCGCCCAATCAGGATAAGGGTATAAACCTGAGCCTCCTTTGATGAGGTATTCCATCTTCCGCCCAATCAGGATAAGGGTACAAACATGAGCCTCATTCAAAGAGGTATTCCATTTTCTGCCCGATCAGGATAAGGGTATAAACCTGAGCCTCAATCAAAGAGGTATTTCATCTTCCGCCCGATCAGGTTAAGGGTATAAACCTGAGTCTCATTTTATGAGATATTCCATTCCCCAATCAGGTTAAGGGTCAAACCTGAGCTTCATTCCATACGAGGTATTTCTGTCCCATCCAGGTTAAGGGCATAAAACCTGAATTTCACTCTCACAGAGTGAATCTTTCCTCTTCATTCTCCATTTCATATCTACCATCTTTCTTGGGCTAATTTCCTCACACCCAGTCAGATCCTTCTTACTGGGGCATTTTATATATAGCCCAAATTTGGTGTGTTTTCTTTGCCACTAAGCTCAGCCATAAGCCGGCTTAGTAGCAAAGAGGGGCATCTGTAAACACCCCAAATTTTCATTCACCTCTCCAGCATTTTCACCAAACATCATCATCCAGCCTTTGAAATTGTCGGAGGGCAAAATGATCATTTTCTGAGCTCAGACCTTAAAAAAGTCTAAATTTCATCTGCAACTCTCAAAATTTCTCTATTTCAGCTCAGATGTTCAAAATTCTATTCCTGACAGGAGACGGGAATCCCCAAAGCCCGGTTCAGGATTACATTTCATAAGACATGGCATTGCATATCATTGCATGAGCATCTCATATCACCGCACTGCACAGCATGTCATTTCGAGATCCAGAACTCTCGATTCTAAAAATTTTCAATCCAGATTTGAGTTTTAAATATTTTCAAAATTGATTTCAAAACCCGGGGTCTTCAAAATATCAATTCTTCTCATTTTACCCTCAGGGCTCTGAATTTCAAAATATTTCCCCAAGAAAACAATCTGGATAGTTTTCAATATGGATTTTAGCCACTTCAACTCAGATTTTCCCTTTTTGTCAGCTATTTCAACTATCTTCCTTTTACAAAATCGACCTACAGGGGCTAACTCTTTTCAAAATTTTTGTTTTACCAATTAGTCTAGATTTTATGAAAATTTCAAAAAAAGAGGTTCTGTTGTTTTGTCCCTATTTTCAATAAATAAGCAATGTGGGACCCACACTGAGGTGGTGCCACCTAGGCTTTTTTTTTGAAAAATTTGATTTTTGAAAAACCCAAAAATATAGGAGCCTTGTCCCCTGGATTGGTGCCACTTGTCTTTTCTCTCTCCTCCCATTTATCTGCCAAGTGTCAGTGTGGGGCTACCTTAAGAAGCCACCACATGTCATTAGACCCCTCTTCACTCCATGCCATGTGTCAGTACCCACCATCTTCACCCTGCGCCATGTGTCATTCCAAAGATCACTCTGAGATGCCAAGTGTCATGTGTTGTCCTGGCCAGAAAAAGCAAAACTTGTCTCCTTTGAGGTGGCGCCATTTGAAGTGTGTCTCCTGTAGAGGACACGTGTCAACCTCTCCCTCCTTCAGAAAAGTAGACTGACACATGTCTCTCCCTACTTTCTCAGAAAAGTAGGAGACACGTGTCACTCCTAGCTTCCTCCATAAAAAAGTAGGCTTGTCTCCTCTGAGGTGGCGCCACTTGAAGTATGCCTCCTGCAGAGGACACATGACAATCTCTGCTCTTCTCAAAAAAAGCAAATGCCATGTGTCATTCTCTGCTCTTCTCAGAAAAAGTAAATGCCACGTGTCATTTCCTGCTCTCTTTAGAAAAAACTAGAATTCAAATATTCAAATCTTTCCAGAGGTGGCGCAAATCCTGAACTTCACCTTTTCTATTTTGTCTGAGATGGCGCCACATGGCTTGGACCTCCTTCTCTTCCCTCTGCCACATGTCAATCTCTGCTTCTTTCAGAAAAAGCAGGATGACACATGTCTTCCCCCTACCATTTCTCAGAAAAGTAGACTGATACATGTCTCTCCCTACTTTTCTTAGAAAAAGTAGAGGACACGTGTCACTCTTGGCTTTCTTCAGAAAAAGCAACCATTCAAAAATTTTCAGACAAGACCTAGGTGGCGCAAATCCTGGATTCTGCTTTTTTTACTTTGAATAGGAGGGCACCACATGTTAATTGCTCCTCCCTCCTGCCACATGGCATTGTAGGAGCCACTCTGAGGAACTGCCACATGTCCATCCTCCATTCCTCCAGGGCCAACCTCCATTTGAAATTCAAATCTCTTTCTGAGGTGGCGTCATTTTAGAAGGCTTCTCCAGACAGTTGACACTTGTCTGCCACATGTCCAGACCTCCCTGCATCATAAAAAGTAGAAAAACCCCCCTCTGAGGTGGCGCATTCAGCTTCTTCCATTCCTGTTCTCCTGCCACATGGCAGTGTGGAGCCACTTTGAGGTGGCCCCACATGTCAGTCTCTCCTTTCTTGCAGAAAAAGTAGAATTTGAATTCCTCTGAGGTGGCACAGTCTGCTTCTTCCACTCCTGTCCTTCTGACATCTGTCAAGAGCTTCCAGAGGTAGCACCACATGGCATGCTCCTACTGTTTTAAACTTTACACCTCAAACCTCCTTTTGAGGTGGCGCCATTCCAGAGCCCCACTTGGCTTCATTTCTTTTATTTATTTTATTTTTTTATAAAATTAGCCCCCTAAGGTGGCGCCATTTGAGAAGCTTCAGAAAAGCCAAATTTTGAAGTTCAAACTCCCAAATAGCACCCCCTGAGGTGGCGCAATTTGGGAGCCTCCTGTAGAGAAAATCAAGCAAATCCCAATTTTGAAAATTTTCAAATTCTGCTGAGGTGTCTCACCCACAAATTTCCCATTTTATTTTCTCAAAAAATCAAAATAGCACCCCTTGAGATGGCGCCACATGGAGGGCTCAGATTAAGCCTCTTTGAATTTCAAAATTTTTCAAAAATTCTATAAAAACAAGGCTCCACGCCCAGCTTAGGGGAGCTCCTTTTGGACTTTGAAATTCAACCTAGATTTTTTTCAGAACACGATTTTGAACCTTGGAATTCACGCCCCCTTTGGCTCAGTGGAGAAGGTGCAGTGAAGTACCTACATTGTTCGTGCTATGGCCAATTAAATTCAAGAGTGGATCGATCTTGGTGAATCATCTGAAGCCCGGATCGAAGGACGAACGAAGCCCTTGGTAGCAGTCCCTTTCAAGAGTTTCAAAGCTGCGTAACGAAGCAAGGTGCACCTCTTTTCCTCTTGATTTCATAATATCATTCATGTGTCGTTTGAAGAAAGAGTTCATCCGAGGAATGGATTGAGCTATTCTCATAAAACGACAAATATAAAAATACATAATTATGCTTCCTTGATGATTTTTAGCATTCATGCATTTAGCTAGATTTAATTTGTATTTTATTTCATTAATTTAGCATGTTTTATAGGTTAATTAGGTTTAATTAAGCATTTATTTCGATTTTGCTCAGTTTTAGTAACTCTCTGTTTTTGTCAGTCGGTCCACACGTCATTTCATGCGTTTAATTTTTGTTAAAAAATCCACACAAATCATGGAATGCGCTCTTAGGTGTCTCTAGAAATGTGCCAAAAATTCGGAGAGATTTGAATTCGTTTACTGCGGTAAACGTTCAAAAAGATGAGTCGGGTTTTATTACCCGGGATGCATTTTAAAATGTCTTTTTTGACTTGTAAAATCGAGATCGCCCTTATGGGAGATCCGATTTTCTATCCGAAAGATGTTCTGCGCTCGGGAGGATGACTAGTTTTTAACCTGATTTTATCAGATTTTTGTAAGTTTTTTTAATGTCTGACAAAAATCTGAGAGTGAGGGACATGTGTCAGAGCCTGATTTGGGCCTCTGAGACTTTGGATCGACTTAGGTTGACGAGTTCTCTTTGGGTGTTGATCGAAATCCAAATCTGTAAAAAGTGAATGTGAAGTCCGAGATGCCCTCTGTTTGCATTTGAATCCTTGTGATTTTTAGAATAGTTGTGATATCTGTCTCGGATTTTTCTTGTCAGTTTTTTGTTTTGTCACATTTGTATGTTCTGTCGATTTATGCACGAAATGTTATATTTTTATCTGTGTTTCTGTTGATCAAATGCTAAAGTCATGAACATGAACGTTGTCCCTGTAAGTGTATTGAGTAGCTCTGTTAAATATCAGAAATGTACATGGCTGTTTTCTATTTATTTAGCATTTTATGTTAGATTAGGTCGATTTTACCTCCATCAGAACCAAATCCCCAATACTGAACTCACCATGGTTCAAATCCCGAGGCTGTAAAAACCAAAAGTGTTCCATTTTGGGTCCTTTAGCAGTCTGAAAATATCAGAAGTTTTCATGCCGTAAATCTTGCATTATCATATTAAGCATTGCATTTGGTTCGGGTTCGTAGGCGAAATCCACCCTTTTTAGGACTTTCTTTAAAGTTTAGCATTTAAATCATATCATTTCATAATTTTTAGCATTCTAGGCTGTCTATCAGAGTAGGTAGATGCTTCATACCAAATTTGGTGTGATTTGGAATTCATTTGAGGCTCGGTTTAGCTATATCATCAAAATAGGGCCCCGCGGGACCCAGATCCAAGCGAAAAACAAGCGAAATTCGTTATTTTGGATAAATTGCAAAATGTCAAATTCTGATTTTACATTCCTAATGTGTTTATCAGCATGTCATCATACCTCATACTGCATTTCATCATCATTTGATTCAATTTGAATTTCGAAATATCAATTTTACCAAATTTTCCTTCAAAAAACCCTGATTTTAAAGGTATAACTTTATAATTAGGGTATTTTGGTCATTTTGACCACCATTTCGAATTTCAAACTATTTTCCACCGAATTTCTTGCATTTACATCATTTCAAATATCAAGGAAGCATGAGAATAGGGTTTATATCCAATTAAATCCAATAATTTCATAATATTATTGGAAAATCTTGGGAAAACCCACATATTTGAGCTAACCTTATTTCAAGTTTGGCAGGGATATTGAAAAGAAGGAGCTGAAGCCTGCAATTTTCTTTTATTTCATTTATTTAGTGATGTAATAATGTAAATTTTGCAATAAGATTTTAATTTTCTGCTTAGACTAGGATGCATATCATATAGTTTAAATTCATGCAATATCCTGTTTCTATGATTCATGCATTTTATTTCGAAAGCACTATGAATGTTCACGAATGGCACGTGCACCAACTCTTAGGGAGTTGATAGACTCGGTGGAATCCATATTTACGGCCCTAGTCGGAATATGGACGAGACCCAGATCCATCATCTTTTTACTAGTCACATTGAGCCTACACTCTTAGGCTATCTTAAAATGCACATCATATTTCCAATATTTGCAAAGTATTATGCATTAAATCAACTAAACTCTGAACATATTCATGGCCACAGTCAGAATATGTGAAGAATTTATTTTGACTTAATACACATTTTTCCAACAAATTTCTTAGAAAATATTCCAAAATGCATTCATTCACTCATATCATTTGCATCATGAAATCCTTGGTTTTCCCATGATTTTCTTAAGAAAACTTCATTCTCAAAGAAATCGATTTCTCAAGAAACTATGAGTATTTTCCAAAATCGGTTTTCCCAAGTCAAGTGTTCACAGTTTTCCATGGAAACTAGTCTCTCAAGAAACTTCTAAGTTGGATTTCCAAAATCAAAATTTTCCCTCGATTTTCCTTGGAAAATGTTATTTTCTTAAGATTTTCAAAAGGAGTCTTCCAACCTTTCTCAAGAATCAAAAATCAATTTTCAAAGGGGTTTAAGGCTAAGATTCCCAGGATTTCAATTTCCCAAGTTCAGTTTTTCTTCTCAAATGAGTTTTCCTATAAATTTTCCATCATTTTTCCTGAGAAGTGTTTCCCGTTTTCAAATGTTCACCTTTTCTCAAGAATCACTTCTATTTTCCCGGGATTTTCAACCATTCATGATTTTCCAACAACTTTATGAACTTTCCCGAGATTTCAAATCTTTTCCATCTGAGTTTTCTTGAGAAATTGATTTCTATCATTTGCCTTAGAACTATTTCCAACTCCAAAGCATTTTCCAAGCATGCATCATATTTTTCATCTTACATTTTCCAAAATCTCATAGCACATGCCTGAATTCTCTGTGCATTTAGGATAGAACACAATTTTGATAATTTCACTAAGTCAAGCACAATTTTGGTCCTTGGTTTGATTACCCTTGTTAAAGGCTGCAGGAACGGTCGAAGCTCGTATCGACAGGTCGAGCCCCATCCCATGGATTTTCCCGCAATTTTCAAAACGGAGGCGAGTATTTCAAAACAATTTCTAAAACCGGTCAAGTTTGAAGCGCGAAAGCGTTTCCCTCTCTCTCTTCCGCGAGGAAGGGAAGACGGGGAAAAATTTCGCGACGATAACATTACCCTTTCAGGTTAATGGATAAACCTAATGCCTCCTTTCAATGAGGTATTATTTTTATTATTTCCCCCCCCTTCAGGTTAAGGAATAAACCTGAAACCTCATCCTACGAGGTCCTTTATCCCATTCAGGATAAGGGATAATCCTAAAACCCCTCATAGGAGCAACAATGCTACCTGTGAGAATTCTTTTACAAAGATAATTTCCATAAAATTTCTTTGATTCTTCTCTCTTGTCAAATCTTTCAACAATTTCTATCTCTTCTCGTCAGTTCTTCTCAAATTTTATTTTTTTCCCCAGTCAAGATAAGGGGGCAAACAAATCATATGCAAATAAATTCAGTCCTCTAAATGGTCATTCTCAATCCCAGGTCCGGTCCTCGTACTGGCAAATTTTCAAAGCTCAATCTTTTGATTAAAAACTTTCTGTCAAAAACCCGAGTTCTCACTTGGGCTTCTCCCTTTATTCTTTCATTTGAAGTTCTGAGTTCCGACCAGGACTTCCTTTTGAATCCAATCCTCGCATTGGAAATTAATCATTTCTTTATCAATTCGAGTTTTCAAAACTCGGGTTTCTCTTTATCTTTTATCCGAGTTCCAGCTCGGGTTTTTCATCTATTATTTTTGTTTGAAGTTCCGAGTTCCGACTCGGACTTCCTTCTGAATCCAATCCTCGCATTGGAAATTAATCATTTCCTTAGAAATTCGAGTTTTCAAAACTTGGGTTTCTCTTTATCTTTTATCCGAGTTCCAGCTCGGGTTTTTCCTCTATTATTTTCGTTTGAAATTCTGAGTTCCGACCAGGACTTCCTTTTGAATCCAATCCTCGCATTGAAAATTAATCATTTCTTTAGAAATTCAAGTTTTCAAAACTCGGGTTTCTCCTTATCTTTTATCCGAGTTCCAGCTCCGGTTTTTCATCTATTATTTTCGTTTGAAGTTTCGAGTTCCAACTCGGACTTCCTTCTGAATCCAATCCTCGCATTGGAAATTAATCATTTCCTTAGAAATTCAAGTTTTCAAAACTCGGGTTTCTCTTTATCTTTTATTTTCTGAAGATTCGAGTCCCAACTCGGACTCTCTTCTTTTTCAAAAAACCTCAACTGCCTGGCGGGACCTTCTTCCAAAATCCAGCCTTCTGGCTAGTCCATTTCCAAAATTCAAAGATTCAGGTTTATTCTCTTTAAAAATTTGTCCGTCCCCTTCAGGTTAAGGGATAAACCTGACGCCTCCTGCTAACGAGGTATTTCTTTCCTTCTTCCCCTGTTCAGGATAAGGGGATAAATCGTGAAGACAGACCACATACAGTTAGGATGTGATGGTCCATCTGAATTCAGATTTTTTTTTCTCATTAAATTTTACTTTCCAATCTAGCTCATCTTCATAAGTCAGTCCTCCCACTGGTTATTTCTCAAACTTTTCAATCATACATTAAGCTCATTCGAAAAATCCGGTCCTCGCACCGATAACCTTCTAAAATTCAATATTCTGATCAAATTATTTCCTTTTACAAAATTCAAGTTTTGACTTAAATCTGATGTATTTCCAAAAGATCCAGCTTTTGCTGGTCATATATTTCCAAAAGATCCAACACCAGTTGGTCATGTATTTCCAGAAGATCCAACACTTGTTGGTCATGTATTTCAAAACATTCCAGCGTTTTACTGATCAGGTATTTCAAACATTCCAGCTTTCGCTGGTCAGGTATTTTCAAAAGATCCAGCATCCCGCTGGTCATGTATTTCCAAAAGATCCAACACCAGTTGGTCATATATTTCCAAAGGATCCATCATCCCGTTGGTCATGTATTTCCAAAGGATCTAGCATCTCGCTGGTCATGTATTTCCAAAAGATCCAACACTTGTTGGTCATGTATTTCCAAAAGATCCAGCTCCCGCTGGTCGTGTATTCCAAAAGATCAAACCCTTAGGGTGCGACTCCTCAATTCTATCATTTCCAAACCTTCAAGATCTTCAATTCTATCAGTTTCCCAACCTCTGGTTACAATATCTTTAAAATCTCATCATTTTCTCAACCCTCGGGTTATAATCTCCCAAATTCAATCACTTTCAAACCATCGGATTAAATCCTTCATTTTCAAAATCCAGTATTTTTCACTGGTCGAGACTTGAAATCCAGTTGCAATAACTGGTCGGGATTTGAAATCCAGTTTTCATAACTGGTCAGGATTTGAAATCCAGTATTTTTCACTGGTTGGGATTTGAAATTTAGTATTTTTCACTGGTCGGGATTTGAAATCCAGTATTTTTCACTGGTCGGGATTTGAAATCCAATATTTTTTTCACTGGGCGGGATTTGAAATCCAGTATTTTTTTTCACTGGTCGGGATTTGAAATCTAGTATTTTTCACTGGTCGGGATTTGAAATCTAGTATTTTTTATTGGTCGAGATTTGAAATTCAGTTTTCATAACTGGTCGGGATTTGAAATCCAGTTTTCATAACTGGTCGGGATTTGAAATCTAGTTTTCATAACTGGTCGGGATTTGAAATCCAGTTTTCATAACTGGTCAGGATTTGAAATCCAGTATTTTTCACTGGTCGGGATTTTAAATCCAGTTTTCATAACTGGTTGGGATTTGAAATCCAGTTTTCATAACTGGTCGGGATTTGAAATCCAGGATTTTTCACTGGTCGGGATTTGAAATCCAGTTTTCATAACTGGTCGGGATTTGAAATTCAGTTTTCATAACTGGTCAGGATTTTCAAAATCCAGTGTTTTCACTGGTCGGGATTTAAAATCCAGTTTCTCATAACTGGTCGGGATTGCCAAAGTCTAATATCTCATCAATCAAAGTTTTCCATGGTTTGATTTCTCTAACATTCCTTTAAAATACAGCTAAAGGTCTCATCAAAATTCATATTGAGTGATTATTTCACAAAAGAATTCTGGAATGTTATGCCAATTTGGTAAAAACAGTTGTTGATTCCAATATTCTTACTACACAAAAGGATTTCTTCAGATTACCTCCAATATTTCTTTCCAAAAAGGTGAAACTTTTTGCGAAAAAGAGGTAAAATTCAAATCTTTTCCTGTTGATCAACCAAGAGGATGTAAGAAATGTCCTCAATATGATCAGTGAAAAAAATCTTCAATGATGTTGAAAAGCCAGAAGCGAATTGATATTGATCATGGCTATGGCGCATGTCTTAAAATAACTATCTGGCAATCAGGCAGTGGAAATATCTTGAGCTTTAAAAGAATCCACTTAATCCATGTCTTCAGATTCATTTAAAGTTGCAATCAAATATCTGCAAAAGGGACCTCTCAACTGTCGTCAAGATGAAGACGAATAGATGAGTTAGACCCCCGGGGCCAAAGAAGATTTGGATCATCTTCGGGATAAAGGAGTTTATGAAGGATCCTTCTAGTGAAAGTTCAGATCACCGTCGAGATGAAGGCGAGTGCGATGAACCTATCGACAAACCCTAAACGATATTTGATTTCTGCTATCATTTAAAGACCTTTTTGAGCTAATATCATCAATAGAATCCCTGAGATAAAAGGAGGATCGAGACATCTCCGAGATGAAGGAGTTTGTGACGTACCCTTCCCTGAAAAAGAGAGAAAAGGCAGGACATCCAAATGAAGGATGATGTAAAAAACCCGAGAAAGTTCAATAACATAAAAGAGTGCAAAAGGATCATCATGGGAAAACACCCAGATATCAAACTGCCAAAGTTTCCAGAAGTTATCTTTTCTCATGCGAAATTCTTTTATCAATATCTTTTCACTACTTGTTTTTATGAAATTAAGAATATTTCTTCACTTCTCATATCAGGGAAATGGATAGCTTCCTTGAAGAAAATCATCAGGGCTAAAATTTTGAATCTGACTCTTAGAACTGAGGAGTTAACCTCATTGGAGGAAATACTTTAGGTAAAAGAGGGAATATCTTCGCACATACATGCACATTTTCCAAGCATTTGAATCAGCTATAATTTTATCTTATTGGCAAAATTTTCTAGCTATTCCAAGAATAAAATAAACATTCAATATCATTTTGATGCAACCTAGTGTTGTTTATATCTTTCCAGAAGAGTTGCTTCATTCAGTTGAAGTATCTCTTCCTGTCCCATCACGGTTTTCTCGTACAAGAATTCCGTATGATTTCCCCACTCAGGATAAGGGTCAAACCTGAACCTTTTGCAAAAGGTCATTTGATTTCAAAAGCTACTTCAGTCTCAGCAATGAGACGCTCCATTTCTTCTCCTTTTCAAAGCTTTAGGGAACTCTACATTTCCCCTTTCGCAAAAACCTCTTTCGGATTTGTTCGTCCAAATTCTGAAGGTCCCATTATGGTTTCTCCATTTGAGAAATTCGTATGGTAGATTTTCTATTCAGGTTAGGAGTTAACCCGGAACCTCGCTTCGTGAGGTATCTTCCTTTCAGGTTTGGGTTAAACCTGAGTCTCGTTCCAACGAGATTCCTCATTTTGACGAGATGTTTTCTTCCAGTCCCATCATGATTCTTCCCATCAAGAAGTTCATACTTCATATATTCACCCGGGATAGAAGTCCACTTGAGCTTCATTTCACGAGGTATTTTCCAAAAATGTCCCATCCAGGTTAAGGGCTAAACCTGAATCATTCCAAAAAAAAAAGTATCTTGTCTCACCCGTGAGACCTGATCAAAATTCTGATTTTCCCTCATTTCGGAATTTCCATCCAAAGCCCCATCACGACTTCCTCATTCTCTACTCAATCATATCATTTCTAAGGATTTCGTCTCCCCAAAACCATTCAGGATAAGGTTTCAAGCCTGAGAAGCCATGTTTCCAAAATAATTCTTTCACACCCAGTTCAGATCTGCTGACTGGGGCATTTTTAAAATTTAGAGTGTTATCTTTGCCACTAAGCTCGGGTTTCAACCGACTTAGTAGCAAAGAGGGGCATCAGTGAACACCCCAAATTTTTCAAAGTTTTATAAAAATGACCCTTTTGCCTCTGACTCCATCTTCTGAGAAAATCAAAGCAATTTCAAAACTAAATTTCAGTCTTTCTTCAGATTTTTGGATTGAATTCCACATTGATATATTCAAATTCAACTCCGGGTCTGAACCCAGTGTTTTAAACCCAAATCTGAGCCCCATTGTCCGATTTCCAAAATTAATTACAAAAATACCAAAAATAGTTCTAAATGGCTTGGGCAATTCATCTGGCACTTTGTCGAATTCCCAACCCTATATTTCTCAGTTCGAGATTGTAAACCTTGAATATTTTCTAAAAATTCGGATACAAATCCATTTTCTGAATAAATTTTCTCAAAAATTGCTTTGAGTTATCAGAAAAACTCCTTTTTTGTAAATATTTTACAAAAACACTAAAAAAATAGTTTTAATCTTTGTTCTCCCGTAAAACTTAAGGATTTTATTCTAAAAATACAAAAAATAGAAAAATAACACACAAAAAAAAACCAAAAAAATTGGGAAAAGCTACAAGAAAAATGAAGGATTTTTAAGCCTTTTGAAGCCATTTTGCCGAAAACCTCATTTTTAAAACCATTTTATAAAAATTTCCTAAAAAAGGGGACCTCTTTTATGAAAAAATGGAAAATTCTAACGGATTCTCTCTCTGCGCCTCTCTCCTTCTCTCTCCATCGTCCGATCCTCAACAAACCCTCTGATCTTCACCTTCCATCTCCAACGAGCTTTTCACTCGAACCTTCCACCTCTTCTTTAAGAAGAGGTCTTCACCCATGATTGAAAGGAGTCCATTATCAACATCTTTGTCACTGAGTTTTCTCTGCAAAATCCATTTGCAATCCATTTTCATATCAAGCAGCATCCATTTCATCCTTCTGGCGTTTCCTCTACGAGCTACTGAAGACCCTTCTCTCTTTAGGATCCTGAAAAGGTAAGAAACTCCTCTTTTCATTTTCTTTCTGTTTCTGATTCCTTTTCGGTTTTTCTTATTTCGGGCCCCATAGAAGCACCGGTGACAGTGTTGAGTTGCCTATAGCAACCTCAACATCTCCATCGTGCGAAAACAATGGAATGATTTCATTCCAACAAATTTTCTTTTCCTTCTTTTAAATTCCTTTCCTCTTCGTGTTTGTCTTACCATCTGATATGGTTCATCTGAACCCCCAAAATTGAATTTCCTGTTTTTGTCCTAATCCTTCTATGAATTTTCAATTTGTTGTTCATCGTCTTTATGCTGGGGATTCGATTTTCTATCTTTATATAGTCATTGCATTTGGATTCTTCCATTCATGCAACTTCTGATCACCCACCATTCTATTAAAATCATATATTATGATTCATTCACACTGAATGATATATGGGGATTTAGTTCTCGTTTGTGTGAAGCCCAATTGAATCACACACTTCCCATTAATCTTCATTGATCTTTTCTTTTGTTCCTGTTTTGACATTATTTTACTCTAGTTTATAATGCTTGCCGTGTTCTTATATTTTTCAGTAACATATACTTTCACCCCTTTCTTTCCCTGTTTCATTTATGCGTCGCATTATATGAGATTAACCACCATCAATAGCATCAGATATTGAAAATCCATTGCGTCTATTGGCATGGTCCATATCCATAATCACCTTACATGTGAGCAATCAGTGATGTCTCGTTGGGACTTCACCATTTTCACCTGAGTATTGCATTCCAATCTATCTTTCGCTTCATTTTATTTATTTTTTATTATTTATTCTGATTTCCCTTTTGATTTTTGGTTTCTTGTCTATATCTCGACTCCTCTTCTAACTTTCAATCTCCTGTTTACGTTTTGATCTTTTGTAGAATGTTGGTTTCTGGTTTCCTGTTATTTGTCCACAGCAGCTAATCACATTGACTTCCTTGTGTCTCCATCTGCGTGTGCTAAACCCTGTAGCAATGGATTTTGATGGCCCACCAATAATCAGACGTTAGTTGTATAACTGTAGGCCTAAGAATTTTGGTTCACTCGTTTGATTGTTTCTTTACCCCAAATCTGATATAATGTATATGTTCCTCTTTAATTTTCACTAGGATCATTGCTTACCACTCTTGCATATAACAGTTGCAGTAACATAGCATATCTTCGGGGTCATTTGTGGCATTTTCATCATCTAATTAGTAGCATGATTTCAACTGTAATATCAACTGCATAGCATGCTTATCACATTTCCATCATATTCATTGTCACTTCATCTTATGGCATCAATCATTTCTTCTTTATATTCAGATTTGCTTCTGTTTGTGAATATATTCTGTATTTATCTTTTATTATGCTATGTGATATCCAGATTTGAATCACTACATGTTGAATGCCCTTTAGCTTCATTTTCACATTACATGACCATTAGTTCCAATATTCATCTTAGACTTGAAGCATGCGTGGGTTCCCTAATCAGCTTTCTACATCCCAATTTGAGAAACAGAGAACTGTCAGACTTGTCTCATAAGGACTATGAATGAGGAGGGAATCTAAACAAAGACTCCCCAAAGACTATCAGAGAATGCAAGCATCGATTGTCAGCATTATATACAAACTATTGCCTACAAAATCTTTTTTTTTTTATAATTAGTGGTTTCAGCTACTTCCAGATAATTGTGGATTCTCCACTAAAAGGGTTATGTGTGCCTTATAATCTATTTATCTTGCAGGTTATCTCATTTTGAATATCTTTAATAGGGTCTAGAGGTCAGAGAAAACAGTTGGGTTGTGGATCCTGTAGCAAATGTTGATACTTTGGAAGGGATATTTTCGTTCCTTTTCTCCAATACCAGTAAGTGCAAAAATAGGTTCACATGCAGGACCATAATATCATATATGATGGTGGGTTTTTCAGTTTAAAAGCAGAAATCATCACCCAAAAGTTGATCCTTAATTCCTTGTGTTCATCTCGATGGATATTGGCAATTTTCTTCCACAGGCAATCAGTCTAATGTATGAGATCTCACCTGCCTTCATTACCTCGAAACATGAGAGAGCTCTGAAGGGTTGTAATTAAGCTTGTGGAGTCACATTTTTCATTGAAAATCTTAAAGCCGTGTAATAAGGGACATTTAATTTTGAAATGTTGGGTCTGCAGAAATACAATCCAGCCCCAACACCTGACTTCTCCCTCTTGACATCTCACTAACAGAAAATTGGGTCTGTGTTGCTATACAAAAGCCCCAGTACATTGTTACAGCCTAACTCCAGTCTCCCAGCTGAGACTGACTTTGATGTTTCAGGAAGGTCATTACTCAACCTTGATCATAATATTTGCTACAGGAGATGCCATTTTTCTTTGTTGTTCATTCTATAATTCGGTTTTGTTAATAGGTAACAGGTTATGATACAAAGGTAAGTAATCCTGTGCTCTTTCAACTGTGCTTAGCAAGTTTAGAAATTCATATTCACTAAAATATACATTTTTTTCTACCTCTTTCCCTATACCATGGAGTGCTAGTTTAGATTTTCCTGTAATTTATAAAGCCCTTCCCTGTCAAAACCTATGATCTTGGGTGCTTCTCATGTACAAATCATTAAGTACCCCATATCATTTAGCCTGTGTGAAATCTCTTTCACCACAGCCATACCTTCTTCATTGTTATTATCCTTCACATAGGTTCATTAACCGTCACCTTATCCCTCTTACTGTGTTTTTTTTTGCAAGGTCACACCTTGCCATGTCTATACTCGCATTCCATTGCATTTTTTTTATTTTTATGTCTTCACTGCTATACAGCATGTTCACATATTGTACATATTCACCCATTGTGGCTACCACAAATAGCCTTCCCACTTATATCCAAAACATGGCGCCCAGCACCTCCATTTACCAAGCGGCAATGTTTTTGCTGTGCACATACCCTTTCACGGCATCACATCCACAATATCTCCTGTATGGACCTCACTGTACTAGCAAATATCATCTTCACTAGCACAGCCTAACACCACACACCTTACATCATCACTGATCATGTCATCACTTGCATTCCAAGCATATTAGGCTTAATATCATTTTTTTTATTTGTATCAATACCCTTACACCCCTTGTTACCCTTCACATTTCATTCATTTAACCTGTCATATAGTTGTGTCTTCCTGCAGGTCACATTATCTACCATAGCATCTAGCCATATTAGGCCTAACTCAATGTAGGCATTAATTTTAATGTCTGCTGTGACTTACGGCAGTGATGTTCCCACTCTAGCATTTAGCATCAACTATACCCTTCATTCCTACATTTTCCACTTCACTGTCAACACCCAATAGCATCCAGCGACACCTGTACTTCCCTGTGTACAGCACTACACTCATTGTTTACCCCTTTGCCACTGGCCATCTGTTATACATCACCTCTTCAGTGCCCTGCTAACATGCCAACATCTGGCGCTATAAACACCTTAGTTGTCACAGCTCCATTTCCCAGCAGCATCATTTCCATTATCTCTTATAACCTCCCATTCACAACAGCCCATGGCCGCTGTGGCTTTTTACCTTTAGAGCACTTTTTCATGCACAGACTGTGGCCCCATTCATCATCCTTTATCCTGTGCATATTCTATCTATTATATTAGATGCCTTCATGATAACAGTACACATATCACTACTTCCTTTTCATTCCACTTCTGCCATTTACCATCCCCTTTGCTACCATTTGTAGCATATCATCCTTTCACAGCTGCTACACCAAACCCCACCTACCTTCTGCTGTATTTTCCCTGCCACACACATCACCACCCATGTTGCATATATGTAAATATATATATATATACATAAATATATATATACACCTATATCTACATGTGTATACATATCCCTATATATATACATATATATAGATATGCATATATATGTATGTACATATATATCATTTCTCACATCTTAAACCGTGGCATGTGAGTATCTCATATTTGGCATGTTTGAAATGTGCAATTTTCTTTTGCTTTCATACTAACTCTAAGTGTCTTGCAGGAAATATGTAGGAGATATCATTATTGGGAGTTGTAAATTCAATTTTGTGTATTGTAATAGTTAGACCTTAATGATAATTTACATTCCTGTTTTAGATAGAATGAATGAGCATTGTAAACATCATGAATTGCTTGTTTTCATGCATTTTTGCCTTTATTTCTCAAATTCTCACAATGGTGAAACACGAATGGCACGTGCACCATTTCGTAAGAGGTAAATTAATCCTAAGTTGATGATTTACATCAACGGCTATAGTCGGGATGTAAACAAGACTTAGTATTTTTATCTTTTATAAAATAACACTGGATCCACACTGGATCCCTTTTTCAAAAATCATCATATTTTCTTTAAATATTTTTTTCTTTTATCAGAATTTAATCTAAAATTAATTCAATATATATATATACCAATGGCCATAGTCAGGGTATATTGAGAATTAATTTCATTTTAAATTCTATAAAAGCACCAAAAAGGTATTTTATTCTTCATTTGAATTTAGATATGATTATTATATAATACATTCAATGACCATAGTCAGGAGTGTATTATATCATTAATCTTATTTAAATTCATTTAAAGAATGAAATATAATTTTCAAATCCAATTTCAAACTTATTCAAATTCATTCATCATTTAGGGTAGAATTGCATCATATTTTCAAAATTCCCCTTTCAAAAACCCAAGTGATTATGAACATCTCTTCTTCAAAGTTTTCTATTTCAAAATTCTAAATATATCTCAATTTCAAAGTCCAATTTGACTTTGGAATTTCAAAATCATTTTATATTCAAAACTCCAAAATTCCAACCCAAATTCAAAATTCAATTTCAAAGTTCAAATTAAACTTTGAAGTTTCTGATTCATCTTCTGATTCAAAATCAAGTTTTCTTCAAATTTTTAAAAATCAAAGTTGAGATTGACTCTTATTCTCAAAATCCAAACCTTCCTAAATTCAATCTGGGTTTTCAAAACCCAGATCCATCTTCAAAAGTCCTATTTGGACCTTTCAGAATCCAAAAATTAGATCCTAATCCCAACTTGGATCCAAATTTCCAAGTACAATTCTACTTTGGATCTCAAATTACATATCCAAATTCCATTTAGGATCCAAAACCCAATACTACTTTGGATCTCAGACTTCAAATCCAAATCCACCTTAGGATCCAGAACCCAATTCTACTTTGGATCTCAGACTTCAGATCCAAATCCACCTTAGGATCCAGATTTCCATGTACAATTCTACTTTGGATCTCAAATTACAGATCCAAATTCCATTTAGGATCCAGAACCCAATACTACTTTGGATCTCAGACTTCAGATCCAAATCCACCTTAGGATCCAGAACCCAATTCTACTTTGGATCTTAGACTTCAGATCCAAATCCACCTTAGGATCCAGAACCCAATTCTACTTTGGATCTCAAATTACAGATCCAAATCCACCTTAGGATCCAAAACCCAATTCTACTTTGGATCTTAGACTTCAGATCCAAATCTCATCCCAAACTTCAGATCCAAATTTCATCTTGGATCCCAAATCTTGAATCCAATTCCATTCAAAATTTCAGATCCAAATCCCATCTTGATTCTGATTATTAAATCCAATTCCATTTTCATCTCAGATTTCAAATCCAATTCCTATTTCCAGATTCTAAATCCATAATTCAATTTTGAACTTTATTTAGAATCCAGACTTTGGATTCAGATTCCATCTTGAAATTCCAACTTTCAAAATCAATTATATTTCTCAATTCTATTTTTTCCACATTTCATTCTGATTTCAAACTTCAAAAGTTAGAATTCAATTCCATTTCAGCTCTATTCTGATTCAAAGTCCATTTATGACTTTAAAATTTTCTTTCCTCTCCTTTTATCTCAACTTTAGAATCATTCCTTTCAAAGTCAAGATTTTTTTTTAAAACTTAGAACTTTAAATCTTAAGTTCTGAGTTAAAAATCATTTCTTCACTCTATTTTTATTAGAAACACTTGGAGATTTCCAAAATCAATTTTTCAAAAAGAGCATACATCCTTGCATTTGCATCAGCATGATTCTTTGTGCATTTAGACTTAGAATAAATTCTTAGATAATTTCTTAGCAAAGCAAAAGGCATAAAATTCGACCCTTGGTTTGATTACCCCTGGTAAAGGTGCCAGGAACGGTCGAACCTTGTACCGACGAGCGGATCCCGTCTCTCTATTTTTCCCGCAAATATTTCAAAACGGAGGCGAGTTATTTTCTTAAATATCTTCAAAATTAAGGTCAAGTGAGACCCCGCAAAAGAGTTCATCTCTCTCTTCTTCTTTCTTTTCTTTTCTTTTCTTTTCTCTTCTCTCTTCTTTTCTGTCTTTTTATTTTCCCTTTTCAAAAGGGGGAAATAGATGTTAGAAAGAAAAAAAAGAAGGAAGAGAGAGAAACCACAAGAGAGGAAAAATTTTGCGATGATCACAGACATGTTATTCACATATACAAAGCTCATAAAATTAATTCACGAAAGGACAATCAGTATCAAGCAAATCGCTATATCAATTATCGTACAGTGATATCGATTTGCTACTAAGTCAGGATTTGTAGTTTACTAAGTTTAAACATCGTATCAATTTGTTTATTATTTTTCTTTTCATTCTTTTATGAGTCAGTTAGTGTGTAAATCACAGTAGGACATATCGTTCACATAGACATTGCTCATAAAAGCAAATCACAATTTGTTTAGTTTTCTTTCCGCCATTTATGAATCAGTCATTTTGTAAATCGCGATAGAACGTATCGTTCACTTAGACAAAGCTCTTAAAGGCAAATCGCGATAGTTCATAGTCTTTATATGTACAAATCATTTATACATTTAAAGCATCACGATTTATATATTTAATGATTTATGATTTATACATTTAAAGCAACAATGATTTATGATTTATATAATGAGGATTGAGAATGATAAAGAAAGGGATTTACAAATTGTGTCATATCTTACTAAACCCTAACACTAAGCCCTAAACCCTAAACCTAAATCCTAAACATTATAATTAAACCCTAAACCCTAAACGAGGTGTAAATTTGAAGGCTAGATGAAACAACGATTTGTCTGTGCAATTGTATCGTGATTTGTACTCCTGCTAATAGCGATTTTCATCTAGTTGTGGCAGACATAGACGTCATTGTGTAGGTCGTGATATGACAATACATGGTATAACATCTTAAAAATCGATACTAGAAAATACCTAATATTTTTCACATCGATATAATATTGCGTAATATATTAATCATCGATACGGTAATTCGGCATAATATTCTTAATATCGATTTAAGATATTGTTTTGATTTGTAATATCGATTTATATCATGATTGTGTATATCGATTTAAGATATTGTTTTTATTATTAATATCGATTTAAGATATTGTTTTGATTCTAAATATCGATGTTTAAGATATCAATACAAATTTTCAAATTGATTTAAGATATTGTTCTGAATCTTAATATTGATTTCTATGCTGATTCTTAATATGGATTTAAGATATTGTTTTATTCTTGATGTCAATTTATAAGCTATCAACAGTAATTTTCATATCGATTTATATGATATTTGAATATCCAATTGCGTTATACTATGACAATATTTTTGCAACAAAGGCAAATCTTTGTGGCTGACAATGACGTCATTATAAAATCTTTTATTATAAGACATGAACCGCCCAAAACGTGAACCACCAAAAATCTTTGGCAGGTCCCATAAGCATTAAACTCCTCGGCTATAAAAAGAGTTCTTCACAATATTTTCCCCTAAACGTTCCACAAAAATTCTAATGCTTCATCTTCTTTTGCCGGAGCACCCTTTGTCGTCTTGGTAAGTTTTTGTGTTGTACAGGTTTTCAATGGCTTACATTCCTAAGAGAAGAAACGCTTCGTTGTTAGCAGGGAAAACTCTTGATGTAATCGTCCAAGAGTATGCTTTGTATGAGCAAGTAGAAGCGTACTATAAAAAAATAAAGATTGAGAATGATAAAGAAAGGGAGCAATTGCTGGTAAAGTATAGATCAGAGCCTAATCCGTCAGATATTGAAGATGATAATCCAATGATGAAAAATAAAAAGAAGGATGATGAAGACAAACAAAATGAAAGGAAGGAAGAGGATAATAAAAAAAGTAAAGGAAATCAAGGCAAAGGAAAGAGGAGGTGGAGGACAGAGGAAAGCAAAAGAATAATAAGGAGAAGGAGGAAGAGAAGCGAAGGCAAAAGGAGGAGGAAGAGGAGAGGGAAAATCAAAGGAAGAATAAGGAGAAGGAGGAGAAGCGAAGGCAAAAGAAGGAGGAGGAGGAGAGGGAAAAGCAAAGGAAGAATAAAGAGGAAGAGAACTGGAGGCAAAAGGAGGAGGAGGAGGAGAGGAAAAAACAAAGAAAGGAGAAGGAGGACAAGGAAGAGAAGGAAAGACAAAGGAAGAAACAGGAGGAGAATGAGAGGGAAAGGCAGTTGAAGAAGAAGAAGGAGGAAATGGAACTGATGAAACATGATTTTTTTGAAAAGCAAAGGAGGATAAGACAAATGAAAGAGGCAGTGGAGTGAGAAAGGCAAAACAAGAATAAGAAGAAGAGGGAAAGGCAAAAAAAGAATAAGGAGGAGAGAGAATGACAATTGAAGAAGAAGAAGAAGGAGGAGAAAGAGAAGGAAAGCCAAATGATGAAGATGGAAGAGGAAAGACAAAGGAAGAAGCATCAGGATGATAAAGAGAAGAAAAGGCAAAGGATGGAGAATGAAAAGACGGACGAGGAAGAGAAGGAAAGAGAAGGAGGACGAGGAAGAGAGGAAAAGGCAAAGAAAGGAGAAGGAGGACGGGAAAGAGAAAGAAAGACAAAGGAAGGAGGAGGACGAGGAAGAGAAGGAAAGACAAAGGAAGAAGAAGGAGGATGAGGAAGAGAAGAAAAAAGAAAGGAAAAAGCATGTGATGGTCACGAAGGACAGAAGAAAGAAAAAAGTACAAAAGTAGAGGAAGGAAGGGGATGAAGAGGAGAAAAGTGTGACCAAGGTACATTAATCACTATTGTATGTCGCGATGTAATGTTGTAGGTATTATTATGTATAGTGATTACTATGTATAGTGATTACTATGTATAGTGATTATTTTGTATAGTGATTACTCTATATAGCGATTATTATGTATAGCGATTACTCTGCATAGCAAGTACTGCAATAGCGATTAATGCGATAGCGATTACTATGTATAGCAATTACTGCGATAGCGATTACTATGTATAACGATTAATTGTGATTTGATATTTTGTGTTACAGGCAGGTTAGAATAGAAGCAGAGCAACAAGTGAAAAACTGAGAGGGTGGTGTCAGTGGCCTGTAGTTCTATCGTGGTTCAGAAAGCTGAGTGAATATCAGAATGACCGATTACGAAAGATGCACTTTGACGGCCTTCTGGACCAACATTATTTTAAAAATTGCTGGAATACCATGACCCACCTGGTCAATAAGTGGAACCATAAGATGAACACGTTCTAGTTTGGGGGTTTTGAGATGACCATGACCCTAGAAGATGTGACACATATTATGGGTCTTAAGTGCCATGGAAGTGTTGTCCTAACACGGGATTAAAACTATAACCCAAGGGACAATTGCACAACCCTTCTAGGAATGTCGATGGAGGAATGACGTGAGTGTATTTCTGGTGGAGGCAATTCTTCATCAATGAAAGTTCATTTTTTCCGTAATAAATGGGAATGCCGGTCTGCTGCATGTGCATCTGAAGCAGCTGACCAAGAGTTACGCGACTTCCTTCTTTATTTTTTTGGA
This sequence comes from Nuphar pumila, assembly GCF_984573655.1. NCBI lineage: Eukaryota > Viridiplantae > Streptophyta > Magnoliopsida > Nymphaeales > Nymphaeaceae > Nuphar > Nuphar pumila. The sequence goes on from NC_143259.1 coordinate 89,909,598, forward strand.
CTTACTTTATTTTTTTATTATTATGGTTCGAGAATAAGTTACTTGTGGTTGCAGTTCCTAGAAGACTTAGATGAAGTCGACAACTGGGCAAGGGGTGCTGCTATACTCACACACTTGTATAGTCAACTTTACCGTGCGAGTAGGGGTACGAAAATCGTCGGGGGTTTTGGCCATTTTTTCAAGTATTTGTTTATTACATATTTAGTGCTTGTGGACTAAGTTCGTTGAAGGTTGTAGTCTTACTAATATATTGTTTTTGTAGGCCTGGACTTGAGAGCATATCCTCAATGTGGCCCTGCGGTTTGTGGTTTTCCCATGATCGGCGAGTGAGCTTCAATAAATGTCAAGTGCGAAAATGCTCAATTCAGTTTAGATGGGCTGCAATTAAATGAGGTAAATGGTTTAAAATCGTTGTAATGTTTAGCATTCTTAAGTAATCACCTCTTTATGATTTTGTTTTCCTTAGTACAAATCGTTGTCTCCTTTGCATCTAACTTTTATTAGCGTAAAATGTTGTAATGTTTAGCATTCTCAAGTAATCATCACATTCAGCATTTTATTTTTCTTAGTACAAATCATTATCGCATTTGCATCTAACTTTCATTACCGTAAATCGTTGTAATGTTTAGCATTCTCAAATAATCATCGCATTCAGCATTTTGTTTTTCTTAGTACAAATCGTCATCACCTTTGCATCTAATTTTCATTACCGTAAATCGTTGTAGTGTTTAGCATTCTCAAGTAATCATCGTATTCCGCATTTCATTTTTCTTAGTACAAATCGTTATCGCATTTGCATCTAACTTTCATTACCGTAACTTGTTGTAATGTTTAGCATTCTCAAGTAATCATTGCATTCGGCATTTCATTTTCTTTAGTACAAATCGTTATCGCTTTTACATCTAACTTTTATTACCGTAAATCATTGTAATGTTTAGCATTCTCAAGTAATTATTGCATTCAACATTTCATTTTCCTTAGTACAAATCGTTATCGCATTTGCATCTAACTTTCATTACCATAACTCATTGTAATGTTTAGCATTCTCAAGTAATCATTGCATTCAACATTTCATTTTCTTTAGTATAAATCGTTATCGCATTTGCATCTAACTTTCATTACTGTAAATCATTATAATGTTTAGCATTCTCAAGTAATCATCACATTCAGTATTTCATTTTCCTTAGTACAAATCATTATCGTATTTGCATCCAACTTTCATTACCGTAAATTGTTATAATGTTTAGCATTCTCAAGTAATCATCGCATTCGACATTTCATTTTCTTTAGTACAAATCGTTATCGCATTTGCATCTAACTTTCATTAGCGTGAATCATTGTAATGTTTAGCATTCTTAACTAATAATCGCATTCAACATTTTGTCTTCTTTTGTACAAATCGTTATCACATTCAGCATTTGGCATGGATAATTATGTCTATATCTAAACCACAATCTCAATTGTACAGGTTGTGTGGAGACCTTATGGGGATGAGGACAACGAGGTTGTTGTCGAGGCGCGAGATTGTCTATATGCGATATTTAGCTCTTTAGCAAGTGTGAAGCCGCGATGCAGCATGGTAGTTGAGTACTCCTACAAGCTGGCTTGGGACAGTCGATACCAAAATTGCCTATGGCATTGAAAAGGAAGACGAATAGTAATGGGGCCACAAACGTGAATTGACACAAACGCTTCAGGAAACAACTGGATAGCTAGAACAAAGGAGGTGTTCATGCCATATCATATGATTATAAAGAACGACAATATGACCCCAACTATTTCAAACAATATTGGCAACCCATGTGTGGAAATCGACAGATTGAGGAGAAGCAACCTGAAAGTGAGGTCACTCTTGTCCCCAAGCGTATCGTCTTCCAGCATAGACGTAACATTCATCATGTCCATTTGGCAGATACTATAATTCCATATATTGCAGTACACGATAAGGAGCAAACATAGCTCCCAAAGGAGAAGGTATCATCCAACCAAAGGTTAGCAATGCTGGAGAGTGAGAATAAGGAGTTACAGAAGGACGTGCAGAATTTGAGTAAACAAATTGGGTCGTTGGTTGATATGATTACTAGTGAGTTTTATAAGATCAAGGGAACAAAGAGGCCACCGAATAAAGAGACTCCATCAAACCCAAGAAAGAGACGAGTTTTATGTCCATCTGAGTCGTCAAGCGCAAGTGAATAAACATATGTGATTTGTGTATCCCGATAATTCTATGTTGTAATTCTAATATTCTTTATTGTAATTATATAATTCTTTCCTTAATAAGTGTAACACAGAAGTGCCACTGAAAAATCGACAAGACTACATAAACTTAGGTTTGTAATTGTATAACTCTTTCATGATTTGTACTTACAAATAGCGATTATTGGCTTAGGGTTTATTATGTATAGTGATTTCTGTGATGGTGATTACTCTGTATAGCACTTAATATGTATAGTGCTTAGGAAGTTACCACAATTTGTACTTACGTTTGCTAAATCGTATAGCGATTACTAGCTTAGGGTTTATTACTTTTAGTGTTTCTTGTGATAGTGATTACTTAATATGTTGATTACTCAGTATAGTGATTATGAAGATACCATTATTTGTACGTACGTTTGCTAAATCGTATAGCAATTACTGGTTTAGGGTTTATTATTTATAGTGTTTCCTGTGATAGCGATTACTTAGTTTAGCGATTATGCAGTTACCACGATTTGTACTTACATTTGCTAAATCGTATAGTGATTACTAGTTTTGAGTTTATTATTTATAGTGATTCCTTTAATCGCAAGAAACGTTGCATAACATTAGTATAGGGTTTAGGATCTGACATGCTACTGATGTTATGCTACGTGTCATTCATTTACACGTACTAACATCGTGTCGATGATACTAGCAAATGAAACGTCTTTTAATTAATGCGTAATGTAATTTATTTATTTGTTAATATTCTTTTTGCATGATTTTTGAAAACTGGCAGGATGTGAAATGATCTTAACAATAAATGAATGAATCATTGTGTTTCGCAAGGCACACAAGATGTTTCCTTAAATAGCATGGAACATGCGACGTTTTATTTAAAGAAGAAAAAGAGCTTTTCCTATAACCTGTTTCGTGAACAACGAACAGAAAAAATGATGTTTCCTCTAACCTCCTTCTAAGCGCAAGCTGTATTGATGTCGAAGAATGACGCTACGATTCAGTTGAACGTCCGCAAAAAAGGGTACCTTCGATTTCTATAACCTGTTTCATCTTTTTTACGTCATTTACTAAATATAATGCTACAATTATTTCACTAAATATTCAGCTAATTTCAGTGCAGTATCTACAAAACAAGGTGCCAGAAAACTCAACAAAGTGCTCAAAGAGAACATCGATCGGATGCGAGATGAATTTGTAAAAGGACACACTATCAGTAATTTTGTACGTATGAAACCACTATTAGTTATAGATTAACGTATGCCATGGGTATGTATATTAACAAATTGTAAACACCCCAAATTTTCCTCATCCATTCTCAGACACTCCCCTTTGTGTGGATGCCAACCTTGGTAAGACAATACAAGAGTCTAACCTTGAGTTTGTCTTAGGAGATTACCATTTACCCACTTTTATTAGGCAAATTATCATTTTATCCCTAGGTCATCCTAAGCCCCCAGTAAGTCGGAGTCAACCAAGCTCATTCTCAACCTCAGAACAGTTAGAATATCAGTCATTTCAAGCTCACTTGAGCTCACGATGAGTAGACCAGGTTCATTTCTGACAATTTCTGCCAAAATTGGATCATTTCTTCAGAAATGAGCTCATTTCTCACTCAAATCTAAGCCAATTGTCTCTGAGTCAGTCATTCCCAGTCAACCCTATTCCCCTGAGTCTAGCTTGAGCTCACTGTAAACACCCCAAATTTTTACCCTCATCCAGTACTTACATTTCATGTGTCATTGCATATCATTGCATGCATTTTTTCATATCATTTCATCGCATTGCATAGCATTGCATGTCATCCCATCTCATTTTCAAGATCCAGCACTCTTGTTTTCAAAACATTCAATCCAGATTTGAGTTTTAAAACTTTTCTTTCAAAAACAATTTTAAAACTTGGGTTTTTATTCAACATTCTGTCATTTTCCAACCCTCGGGACCTTATATTTTGAAATACTTTCTTAGAAAACGATCTGGATTCATTTCAAACTCAATTTCAATTGATTTTAATTCTCAGATGAGGCCCATTTAGGTGGTGTCGCTTCTGGATTCCTTCACTTATCAAAAATCTCAAAAATCTTAGAGTCCTAATTGGATCAGGACTCTTTTTCCAGAGTTTTAGTCAGATCAAAACTCTATTTTTCACTACCTTTTTACCTGTTTTTGAAGAAAACCTTTCAAAATCTTCTGTTTTGGCCAAAATTTCAGAGTCCTAGTTGGATCAGGACTCTTCTTCAAGAGTCCAGTCAGATCAGGATTCTTCTTCGGAGTTTCAATTGGATTGGGACTCTAATCTTTTACAACTATTTTATCTATTTTCAATCAAATCTTTCAAAATGACTAAAAAATTCAAGGTTCTAGTTGAACCAGGACTCTGTTTGAAGAGTTCTAGTTGGATCAGGACTTTGATCCTGATTTCAATTTTGAGAGAATCTTTCAGAAATCTTTCAATCTACCAAAACTATTACACTTTTATTAAAGAATTTCAAAATTCTGAGATTTTATCTCAGAGTCCTGATCAAATCAGGACTCTACCCCAAAGTCCTGATCGAAGTAGGACTCTATCCAAAATTGATTTTCTCACTTCATTTTCACTGGTTTTCAAAAGCTTTGCTTAAATTTCATCATTTGCTTATCAGAAAGCCAAAATTCTTAGAGTTCTGATTGAATCAGGACTCTTTCTCAGAGTCCTAATCAGATCAGGACTCTGAACCAAAACTTCAATTTCATCTTGTTTTTAACTGTTTTTTAAAATCCTCCCATTTGTTTTCTCAGAAAATCCAAAAATCTGAGAGTCCTAGTTCAATCAGGACTCTGTCCTCAGAGTCTCACTTGAATCCGAACTCTGTCTTATTTCAATATTTGTTACTGTTTTCACTGCTTTCACAAGTTCTTTAATTTGTTTTTCAGAAAAATACCAAAAAATCTAGAATTTCAGTCCGATCAGGACTCTGTCCCGGAGTCCTAGTCCAGTCAGGAGTCTGTTTTGAAGTTTGCTTTTATTTCATTTTTATTTATTTCCATTTGTTTTCAAAATTTAGGTCATTTTGCAGAGTCCAGTTAGTTCAGGACTCTATTTTAGAGTTCGGTCAAGTTAGGAGTCTAACCCTAACTGTGTTTTCTGACTTATTTCATCATTTTCGATTAAATCTTTTCAAAAACTCCTTCATTTGGCTTTTAAAAACCAAAATCTCATAGTCCTTTAAATCCAGGACTCTAGCCCAGAGTTCCAGTTTGCTTAGAACTCTATTTTTAAAACTTTGAATTTCAACTGTTGATTTTAACCCTTTTTTAAAGCCATTTTTAGTATTTATTTCAAGTTTTTCAAAACTTCGATGTGGGGCCCACCCCGTTGGCGCCGTATCCAGAGGAGTTCTAACCCAGTTGGAACTCTATGCCATTTCAAAAATTCTAATTTTAAGTTTACTTTTGAAAGTCTTTTGAAAACTCCTTCAATTTCAAGTTCTAAAATCGCTTTTTGAAAAACTCAAGTAGGGCCCACTCGGGGTGGCGCCATATTCGAGTAAGTCAGGGCTAGACTTGGGTTAGTCAGTGTCTTGGTTAGTGTTAGGGGTTTAGAAGAGTTAATATCATTTTGAACACCCATTTTGAAGTTTAGTTTTTAAAACTAGTGTTTTTAAAGGTTTTTAAAGGTTTTTAAAAAAACCAAATGTGAAAGATGCCAAGTGGCATCACATTTGGGGGTTTTCTAGGTTTAGTTAGGGGCTAATTAGGGATTAATTAGAGTCCCACCTAGGCTATAATTCTCCAAAAAATCGTTGCCCTTAGAGGATTTATTATAAAGAGTCATGAAAAAATGAAAAACCTCTTAATTAACCCTAATTAAGTGACTTTTTGAAAATCTATAAATAGGGGACCTAAAGGGGGTCAAAAGGGGGCTCTTTTCTCTCAAATTTTCGTGGCCTCTCTCTCCTCTCCAGCGCCTCCACCTTCCTCCATTGCAGCTGCAAGCACCAAGGTAATATTTTTAATATTGTTTTAGTTTTATTTAATACTTTTTCATGTTTTAAATCAATTTTAGCCATTGGTGTCATCCCCTTCATGGATTAAACCATGGATTCAAGTCCAAGAACCTCAAGAGAGGTTCAAGAAAGTGATATAACTATATTTCATGGTGTTTACAGGGATTCTAATCCACTAGAATCAATTTTAACATGGGTCTTTACATTATTAACCAATAAAACATGTGATTTACCCTTTTAATGGGTTAAATCCATGCTTTTAAAGGTAACATCAAATTCCAGCCATTGATTCCCTAAGTTTTATTTATTCATGTATTTTTTTATGTTGATTACACGTTTTCCAGCATAGAAATAATTTTTATTTACTGTTTTATGGTTTGTTTTATTGTTTTTCATTAATTAATGCATATTTTCTCAAGTTTCTTAGATTTTTGTGTGTTTTTAATTTAAAACAGAAAAGAGCATGCTGTTTTGGATTGAAATACTTGCTGTTTATTTCTGATTTTTTTATATGTGATGCATGCATATGTGAGTGAACTACTGTAAAAAAATCAAAGATTTTGGACTTCGGGAACCCTGTCAAAAAAATCAGACATCAGGTCGGGTTTTTAAAACTTTAAAATCGATGTTAAAATCAGAAGGGTGACTTGATATGATGATATTTTTCTCATCCGATATCCGATTTAAGATCCGTAAATTTCCATGGATTCATATTGATTATATATATCTACTGTGAAAGTTTGAGATTTTTTTATCTCTGTTTGATATTTTTCCTCTGACAGAAAGTTTGATTTTCAATTTAAAACTCGTTAGGGTTTACCAAAACCCTAATCAGACTTGTGTTGTTTATAAATCCCAAACCACAGATCCGATTCATGATCTGTAAAAATTTAGTATTGTTATTTTTATGTCTACTATTTACTGCTAAAATATCAGATATTTTGAAATAGTATTGATATTTATCCCGAAATTTTTAACCTGCAGTGTCTGTTTTAACTCATGTGTGGTTTGCAATATTCAAGTCCAGATTGCCAGAAGGGTTTCTCCCTAACCGGAGATGATTTTTCCGATCTGTAAATTGGGAAATCTCTATTTTTATTCCTAGTTTGTCTCTATAAAATTTCATAGATTTTCATGAAAGATTGGCCCCTGATTCGGGTCTAACTCTGAAACTGGTTTGTGAACTAGGTCCAAAATAGCATGTTTTTAGGGTTTGATGCAATTTTCGTGTTAATTTAATGTCAAAAAACTATTTTTATAATTCTAATTCAAAATTAGGGTTATAACAAGTATAGGTACCAAATTTGATGAATTTTGGAATCTAATTGATGGCTGAATTAAGCAAATTGCAAAACCGGGTTCCTGAAAGATCCAAAAACACTGCCAAAATCACAATTTTTGTGATATTCTTGGATTTTCGTGCATAAGCATGGTTTTTTAGGGTTTAATCATGTTCATAATCATATTAGGATGCTTTATATTTAATTTGATTTCATTTAGTCCTTAAAACCCAAGTTTTTACCCAAATCTATTTCAGAAAACCCTGATTTCAAGGCCATAGTCTTGCTATCAGGGGCAATTTGGTCATTTGACCTCAATTTCAAAATCTCTAACCTTAGTTTTCATGTGTTTAAGTATGTCATATCATATTTTAGCCTAGTTTATTTGCATTTGAATTTCAAAACTTGCATTTTACCAAATATCTTTATGAAAACTCTAATTTCAAGGCCATAGTCTTGTTATTAGGGGTATTTTGGTCATTTTGACCACAATTTCGAAATTTCATATCTTTTTTTCCTTATTTATTCAATTTATTTCATATTTTATCATTTCTATTTGAGGGAATCATGGAAAAGGCTTATATCTAGCAAAATCCAGCAATTTCTAGATATTACTGGATAAACCTAGAAAAGCCAACATATTTTTATTAACCAAGTTTTCTAGTTTTGCAGGTACATTGAAGACTTTATTTTTCATGTATTTAAATTTCAATAGTGATGTAATTAAACTTTAGAATAAGAATTTACATTTCCTGCTTAGCTTAGGTTGCATTGCATATAGTTTATTTTTTTTTATAATGTTAATGTGTGATGGATGATGATTCATGCATATTCAAACTCACTATGGTCTACACGAATGGCACATGCACTAGCTTTTAATGAAGTTTATAAACTTGGTGGAATTCGTATTTATGGCCATAGTCAGAATACGAATGATACTTAGATTTATGATCTTCACATTAGCCACATTCAGCCTACACTCTTAGGCTAACTTCAAAAATGCACTGCATGTCTCAAAATACAAAAAAGTATTTCTCAAATCCTCAAATTCATTCATTTCATGCATTGGCCAATTCCAATTCAAATTCCAAGTCAAGGAAATTGAATTCCTCAAAATTCCCTAAGTCTTATAGCAAAATCGATTTTCCCAAAAGCATTGAATTTCAAAGAATATTTCAAGTGTTTCTCAAGTTCATAAACTCAATTTTCCAAAGTTATGCAGTCAATTTCAAAGTTTGAAGTTAGAGAAATCAAAAATTTTCTAAGTCTTATTCAAAAGAATATGGATTTGCCAATGATATTTCAAGTATTTCCCAAGTTCCAAATTCAAAATTTTCTAAGTTAGAATTTCAATTTCCAAGTTTGAATTCAGAGAAACCAAGTTTCTCAGAATCGATTTTCACCAAATGTCAAGGATTCCTCAAAATCGATTTTTATTTCTCTCAAAAGTATATTTCAAATCCCAATTCACGATTTTCCATGTGATGCCTATTCTAAATATTTCAATCATTCAAAGCAAACATCATGTTTTCAAATATGCATTTTCTGAAAATTCATAGCACATGCCTGATTCTATGTGCATTTAGAAATTAGAATATGATTTAGACAAGTTGAATAGAGTAGAGCATAAGATTGATCCTTGGTTCAATTACCCTTGTTAAAGGTGGCAAGAACTGTTGAACCTCGTACCGACAGGCGAGTCCCATTCTACGGAATTTTCCCGCATTTTAAAACGGAGGCGAGTTATTTTCAAAAACTTTTTCAAAGGTTAGTTTGATTTGCAAAAGTAAAATTTTGCGATGATAACAGGTTTGGCGACCGAGATGGGACTTGTCTTTGCCTGATCAATCTAATGCTCTACTTAGTTCAAATTGTCAAAATCGATTTCCATGGAATGTCAGCTTTGCTTTATGATATCATGTGAACCTAGGATCCTAGACTTGAACCCAGCTGACATGGAATGCATATAGACTAGGTATGGTTTGGTAGGATCATATTGAGGAGAATTATTCATGCTCACATAGACTTAGGTCTAATACAACACTCCTCAATTTAGGAATTGTATGAAAACAATGCTTGCTTCTTTAAATATTTCAAAAATCTATCGCTTTAGGACTTAGAGCCTTCTATTTACTTGCATGTGCTCATGTTTTCAAAAATCCACCCCCACCTATATTGTCCCGGTCTTCACGTTGCTGGGCTCTCTTCCAGAACCATAGTTCGGGACAGAGCCTCACAACTAGGCCACTTATTTGGGTGAAAACCCCCTTGCCACGTACCAAGGGACATAGTCCAACGTATATCGGCAGGTGCTCAAGGATGTTGGGAAACTTGAACCTAGAACCGGAGGAATTGATTTTATGCCACGTACATCAAGCCTTGGCTTGAGTATATAGGCATAACTGGATTGGATACAGTTGATCTGAACCTTAGAGTTAGGATTAAGGTCCTACAGCTATTTCAAAATTTGTGCATCTAGAGTCAGCTTTTAGGGAATGCTGTATGTGCATACTTGTTTGTGCAGAATGTGATTGAATATGTTATAGTCATTTCCTTTTATTTTCCATATTTTCCCAATTTTCTAAAAATACTGGACGATTTTTCAAAATTCCTCAATCTATGTCCATGTACTGTCCATGTTTTAAACCTTGAATGATTTTCCAAATACTTCATTTATTTCTTCATATTTCATCAAACCCTCGACGATTTTTCAAATTTCCCTTAATTTCCTTCAAAACTCCAGGTGATTTTCCATCCTCACTTTCTTCTGGATCTCGAATTTCTGCTTCATTTTTATCCTGCCTGCATTTTCCTCAAATTTCCTGTATTTTCCCAAGTCTTATTTCAATCTTCCATGTTTTCCAGTCTGATGGCATCCAGTCAGCTTGATTCAGTCTTCCCTGAGGGTCACATCTCCTACGAGGTGCGACAAAGTCTTCCTGAACATCGAGTCCTCAGCACCGGATCCTTCTTTCCTCGGTGGTACTATTTATGGTTCAAGAATTTCTCTCGTATGTTTCCGGACCACTTGGACGATTGTGGGTTAGAACTGGCGTCCGCAGTGGGAAAGCAGACAGTTAACGGTAACTTGATTCATGCATTAGCAGAATGATGGAATCCGAGCACTTCTACCTTCTGGTTCCCGTGGGGCGAGATGACAGTACTGATGGATGAATTTTCAGAGATTATGGGATTGCCCGAGCCAGCCGGTCAGCCTGGAGATCCATTGGAGAAACAGTTTCTGATTAATGTTAAGGGTCTGGACCCTAAGGATGCCTTAGCTCGCATGACAGGACGCAAGTCTTGGCCATTGATAGAGGAGGATGGAAACGAATATGTGGACCTGCTCGAAACCTATAGACAGTATGGAACATTTGCAGAGGTCAGCTCATTGTCCAGGACAGCTCGAGAGAGAATCCAGCATGCGATGGTTCTGTGCACGGTGGGATTAGCTTTCTTTCCCGACGGACGGAATTATATGAATATCAGAATAGTTCAGCTTCTAAGGAGATGGGGAAGTCGACAGACCAGCCACCTCTCCATAGCCATGGCCGCACTCGCTTTTCTATACCGAGGGTTGACTCGTTTCGCACTCGGAGAATCAATTCTAGTCGAAGGGTGCACCTATGCTTTGCAATCTTGGTTCCTTCGGCATGTACCAGCCCGAGCCAGTTCATTCAGATACAATGGTGAAAAGCTTCTTCCAGTTGCGCGATACCGGTTCTTGATCGACAACCTTCAGGAGGAAGAAGTCGTATGTGACTACTTTGATCGTCAGGAATCACCTCCCAGATATACTTATGCATATGGCAAGCGATTCAGGCTACTTGGCCCATTCTTCTGCGCATACTATCATCCAGAGCGGTGTGTCAGGCAGTTCTCTCAGAGGCAGAAGCGCGTAAAGATTCGTCCACTAGCAGAGGTTCTGCCAGAATTCGATCTCGCATCAGATCAGTGATCCGGAGCATATCATTCTGCCAGACATGGCTGGGATTCCTTCGTCAATCTTACTATTTTTTCTGGCCCTCGAGTGTCATCTGATTATCCGGAGTGGTGGAAAATTGTCTGTCCCCCTCCCCTCTGTCAAGTATATTATTGATAAAATCATGTTTTTCCCCTCAATAAAATTCCTTTATTCTACATTTCACCTTGGTTTGATGACCTCGCCTAGGTAACAAGGCATATTCTCAGTTGTTTATTTTGTAAAGGAATGACAACACAATTGTCGTAATCCCAGCAATGACTCAATCTTTAGTAATGGGATACTCTTTCAATTGTCTACCAAAATTCTCAGTGAATATCTTCCTCCAAACCAAATTTCCTTCAAAAGCCTAATCATCAGTTCTACCTTGCAGAGAGCATCAGTAACATTCAGGAGAACACTCGTGATACTTGATGGTTCATACGAAGTCCACAGTTCTTCAAGATTAGAGGACGAATTGATTATAGCGCACTTAAGGGTCATCCTCTATTCTCCCAATTTATGAAGGCTAAAAAGGGATTTGATTTACTAGTGAAGCACGGATATCAGCCTTTTCAAGGCCTAGGCAAAAATAAAGATGGTCGTCTTGAACCAGTGATTCCTCAGCACTGCCCTAAAAGGGCCGGATTGGGCTTTAATGGCCAAAAATCTCAGAAAGGCACTATTTTCGTTAAGGGAACGCATTAGAAGAATTCATTTGTCTTTCCTTTTCTATTCTTTTGTCGGGATGATATCCCATTTCATTCTCATCATTGTCATTTTGATTAATTCTATCTTTCAATAAAGTTGCAAGTTTTCTTTGTCTATCTTGGTGCCATTTGTCTCTTTACTTCTCAATATTAAATCTTCACAAAATTGAAATCATTTTGCTCTTTCATCTTTCCAATTATTTTCAATAAAAGCAATTTATTTCATGATGAGCAATTTCCCTAAATCAATTTATCCTCCAATTTTCAGAATGTCTTCTCGATCTATTAAGAAGCTCGTCTTTAATCCAAAAGCTTGTTCAAAATCAGCAATAATTCATCAGGTCAGAATAAGAACAGAATGCAGTCAGACTGCAAAACAGTCAGAAGAATCTGCAGAGTTCGATTCAGCTCTTCAAGAACTGCCAGAATTTGCATCGATTCAGAGGCAAGATGAGCCATCATCCTTAGTTCAAGATCCGACTGAGGATATCAATATCGGATCAGAAGACGATCCTAAAATTCTCAAGATTGGCAGTGGTTTGAGTCTAGGAGAGAAAGAAAGGCTCACTAATTTCCTCAAGCAGCATAAAGAAGTATTCGCATGGACTTATGAAGATATGCCAGGTTTAGATCCGAAATTGGTGGAACATCGCCTCGTTCTGAAGCCTGAGGCGAAACCAGTCAAGCAGAAGTTGAGAAAAATGGATCCTCGAATCAAGCAACAGGTCAAGGAAGGACTTGAGGATCTACTTAAAGCAGGATTCATTCAAGCAATTGATTACCCGGATTGGTTGGCGAATATCGTAGCAGTTCCTAAGAAGAATGGGAAAGTGCGAATCTGTATCGACTTCCGTGATCTCAATAAAGCCACTCCGAAGGATGACTATCTGCTCCCAAACATTGATCTCCTAGTCGATAGCACAGTCGGGCATGCTATGTTCTCCTTTATGGACGGATATTCCGGATATAATCAAATCAAGTTGGCCGCTCGTGACCAATCCAAAACATCCTTTACCACGCCATGGGGCACTTTCTGTTATACAGTCATGCCTTTTGGGCTTAAGAATGCTGGAGCCACTTATCAGCGCGCTATGGCCGTTATTTTTCATGATCAGATGCACAAGACTATGGATGCATATGTCGATGATATTCTGGTGAAATCCAAAGAAGAGGAAGATCACATCGAAGCTCTCAATCAAGTTTTCAAGCGACTCATTCTTTACAAGCTAAGACTCAATCCACAAAAATGTGTCTTTGGAGTCGAATCAGGCAAGTTGCTAGGCTTCTTGGTCAGCAAGAAGGGGATAGAAATGGATCCCGCTAAGGCCAAAGCTATCATTGGCATGCCGCCCATGACTAATCTCAAAGAATTGTGTAGCCTTCAAGGACGCATGCAATCAATTCGGCGATTCATTTCTAATTTGGCCATGAGATGTGAGCCTTTCAATCATCTGCTCAGAAAAGGAGTGAGGTTCGAATGGGGACCAGAGTGTCAGCAGTCGTTTGAACGCATCAAGAAATATCTTCTCAATCCTCCTGTTTTAAAGCCGCCAGAATTAGGGAAACCCCTATTGCTATACATTTCAGTTAATCAAGTTGCTTGTGGCGGATTCTTGGCACAATACGAAGAAGACAGCTTGATAGAACATGCCATTTACTATGTGAGCAAGACCTTTATTGATTACGAGAAGAAATACTCTCAGATAGAGAAGACATGTTTAGCTCTGGTATGGATGTGTCAGAAATTGAGACATTATCTATTGGCGTCTGAAGTCAAGATTCTATCTAAATTAAATCCTCTCAAGTACGTTCTTGAACAACCATTTCTCAGCGGACGAATCGCCAAATGGCAAGTCCTATTAATGCAATACGACCTGGAATATGTCTCTCAGCAATCTATCAAAGGCCAAGCAATTGCAGACCAATTAGCAGATTTTCCTCTAGCAGAGGATGTTAAAGCTGAGGATGATTTCCCCGATGAGCGGATCTGCAATATTCAACAATCCCCAATTTGGAATTTATTCTTCGACGGTTCCAAGAATATGGCAGGCATAGGAATCGAATTCTGCTAATTACACCAGAGAAAGAGATGATTCCCTTTTCTCTTAAACTGGATTTTCAGTGCACTCACAATATGGCCGAGTATGAAGCTTTGATACAAGGTCTGAAAATTCTACAGGACTTCAATGTCAAAAGAGTGCATGCTTATGGCGATTCTTTGTTAATCGTCAATCAAGTTTTGGCCGAATAGCAAGTGAAAGATCAGAAATTACTTCCTTACCAGAAGATTGTCTCAGCTCTTGCCAACAAATTCGAAGAATTTAAACTTTTCCATATCAAGAGAGATTTCAATCAAGTTGCAGACAGCTTAGCCAATCTGGGATCCATCATGTCTTTCAAGGGTGGAGAACCTTGTCGCTCATTTGAAATTGGCAGACTTGATCAACCCGCTTTCGTCCCAGTAGAGCAGATAAACCAGGCTGAGCAAAAGAAGAAGCCCTGGTATCATGATATCAAAAATTTCATTAAAACTGGCGAATTTCCTCCAGAATTATCAAAGAGAGAGCAGCAAGCAATTCAACGCATGTCTGCTCGATATTTTATTCTTGCCGACGTCCTTTATCATCGTGGATTCAGTTCTGAATATTCCAGATGTTTGGACGAAGAAGAAGCCGAAGAAGTTGTGCAAGAAGCACATGAAGGCATTTGCGGTGGTCATGTTGGCTATCAGACTCTCGTCAAACAAATCATCCGAGCAGGATATTATTGGAGAACTATGCAACAAGATTGCTATCGTTTTGTAAAGAAGTGCGCTCAATGTCAGATGCATGCGCCTTCCATTCATGCGCCAGCGACATACTTGCAATCTGTCGTCTCGCCGTGGCCATTTTCCATGTGGGCTTTCAATGTTGTAGGCCCCATCACTCCTTCAACCTCCAATGGTCATAAATATTTTCTTGCCGCAACAGAATATTTTACTAAATGGGTAGAAGCAGTCACTCTACGCACAGTAGAAGGTCGACACGTGGTTTCTTTCATCCATAAGAATATCCTTTGCCGTTTCGGTATACCGCATGATATTGTGTCGGATAATGGCAGTCATTTCAAGAATGAGAGAATGAAGACATTCTGCTCAAAATTCAAAATTCATCATCATTTTTCCGCTCCTTATTATCCTCAAGGGAATGGTCAGGCAGAGGCCACCAACAAGATTCTGATTCGAATCCTGGAGCGAAGTTTAGAAACGGGCCGTGACTGGCATGAAAAGATTCATGATGCATTATGGGCATACAGAACCACCATTCGAACTCCAACGAATGCTACTTCGTCAGAACTTGTCTACGGAACTGAAGTAGTACTGCCTCTACATGTTCAGAAACCTGCTCTAAAATTTGCATCACTTCTAGAATTACCTCTTGATCAGTATCAGCAACAGCGACTGGTACAACTTGATTTGCTCGATGAAAGAAGGCTCAGAGCAGCAGAGTATGCTCAATCCTATCGCCAGAGGATAGCCCGACAATATGCAAAATCTGTCATTGAGAGAAAATTTTGGGTCAATGATCTAGTGCTCAGATCAACAGCTTATCTTAGGCACCGCCCGGGTGGCAAATGGTCGCCAAATTGGGAAGGTCCTTATGTTGTCAAAGAGGCACTACCTCGCAATTCATATCGGCTCATCAATGCTGATGGAATAGAATTACCAGATCCCATCAATGCTCGACATTTGAAAAAATTCTATACTTGAACAATTCTCTATTCTTTGTAATTCTTCAAAATTTTCTTCAATAATGATCAAAATTCTTTTTCCCAAGTTACACTGGGGCATTTTAAAATTTTGTTTTTATCTGCAAATATCCTGTGTGCAGGCAGGATGAACAAGTCTCTCATTTCACGCACTTGTGCATTCATGTGCATCAATTTGCATTCATCTGCATTCAATCGCATTAATAACGATCTGGTCAGTATTGAGATTTCAACTATCAATCCCATCACAATTCCTAACGGTTCAAGATTGAAAGACAATCACCAAAATTGAACCAAAATCCAGTATCCAAACTGGTACATTTTTAAAACCGGTATGCATACCGGTATCCTTTCAAAATCAAGCACTCGTGTTAGTGTTCCACTGAATGGTCATGTCAGTCGACCTCTTGAATTCAATATTCGTGTTGATCACTCATCCAATTTCCAAAATTCTAATTTCCAATTTCCAAATATCAATTTCCAAATTCCAAAATTCTAATTTCCAATTTCCAAATATCAATTTTCAAATTCCAAAATTCTAATTTCCAATTTCTAATTTCCAATTTCCCAATTTCTAATTTCCAATTTCCGAATATCAAATTCCAAATTTCCAATTTCCAATTTCCGAATATATAATTCCAAATTCCAAACTTCCAATTTCTAATTTCAAATATCAAAATTCCAATTTCAAAAATTCAAAATTCAAAATTCACAATTTCGACCTTCGGGTCAATCAATTTCCAATTTCCAAATTTCCAATTTCCAATTTCCAATTTCCAATTTCCAATTTCCAATTTCCAATTTCCAATTATCAATTTCCAAATTTCCAATTTCCAATTTCCAATTTCCAATTATCAATTTCCAAATTTCCAATTTCCAATTTCCAATTTCCAATTTCCAATGTCCAATTATTAATTTCCAAATTTCCAATTTCCAATTTCCAATTATCAATTTCCAAATTTCCAATTTCCAATTTCCAATTATCAATTTCTAATTTCCAATTTCCAATTTCCAATTTCAAATATCAAATGTCAAAATTCCAATTTCCAAATTCCGACCTTTTGGTCACCCAATACCCAATTCCAAAAAATTTCTCTTGCGAGAGACCCTTTTTATAGGGAGAGTTCGAGGGAGCTCGCTCTTTTCGCATGCTACCCAATTCGTTCACTTAGCCTCTTTTCAGGGAGAGTTTGAAGGGACTCGTGTCTTTGTGAACCGTTTGCAAAACAAAATTCCAAATTTCACACAAGGAACCCTTTTTATAGGGAGAGACTCGACGGAGACTTGCTTTCCTTGTGGCCCCATAATTTCAGACTAGGCCATTTCATCATGAAGGACCCTCTTTTCAGGGAGAGTGTGATGAACTCGTTCCTTCATGACCAATTCACTAAACCTCACCAATTCCGGCCCCCTTTCCATAAGAGAAGCCTAATGTTAGGAAGTTTTGACGAAAGCTTAATTTCTCTTCGAAAGTTCATTTTGCAAACACCTCCTCTTCAGGGAAGAGAGGAGTAATTCCCAATTCCAATTTTTGAATCTTCTCCTTTGGGGAAAGGAGAAGAGAATTTTTGTCATGGATGTGTTGCGTTGTGCTTCAAATGCTCGCTTTCACAAAAGGATTTCAAGAAAGTTTTGCCAATTTGTCACTAAATATTTGTTGATTTCAAAAATCTTTATTGCACAAAATTATTACTTCAGAATACCCCCAGTATTACTTTCGAAAGGACAAAGCTTTCGCGAAAAGGATTCAAAATTCAAAATCTTTCTATTGGCCAACCAAAAGGATGAAGAATAAATCCACGATATGGCCAGTAAAGAAAACTCAATGTTGTTGCAAAGCCATAAGTGATTGATATTGATCGCAGTCAATGGCACATTTTTAAAGACCTTTCTGGAAAAATAAAGCAGTCGAAATATCCTAGGTGATACAGAAAAATCCACTCAATCTTCATATCTCCTCAATCACCTAAGCTGCAATTAAATATCTGCAAAAAGGATCTCTCAATTGTCGTCAAGATAAAGGCGAATTAAGCGAGTCGACCCCCGGGGCCAAAGAAGATTTGGATCATCTCCAAGATGACGGAGTTTGTGACGGATTCTTCCAGGGAAAGTTCAGATCACCGTCGAGATGAAGGCGAGTGTGATGAGCCTACCGACAAACCCTAAAAGATATTTAATTTCTGCTATCATCAAGAGAATTCCCAACCAATGAGCCAATAACTATCATGATAATCCCTGAGAGAAAAGAAGGATCGGAACATCTCTGAGATGAAGGAGTTTGTGACGTACCCTTCCCAAAAAGAGAGAAAAGTCAGGACATCTCCAAAATGAAGGATGATGTAATTCCCGAAAAATCCAAGAGAGCTCCAATCTGCTAAAAAAAAAAAAAAAAGAGTGCAGAAAGATCATCATGAGAAAAGAATTCCAGGATATCAGACTGCCGAATATATCAAGAATCTTCTTTAATTTTGTGAAATTCTTTTATCAGTATTCTTTCACCAATAGCTCTCGCAATATCAAGAATATTTTCTTTCCCGTCCATATCAAAGAAATTGATAGCTTCCTTGAAAGAAAGTCAATCGCAAGCAATTTGAATTCGAATCTTGATTCTACGGAGTTAAGCTCAGTCGGAGGTAATACTTCAGGTAGAAAAGAGGGAATACTTTCAAAACAATGTGCATCACTTTCAATTATTTTGAATCAACAATAATTTTCAACATTTTGATAATATTTTCTAGCTATCCTGACGTGAGGCGAGAGCTTGAGGTTCATCTTTGGCGCATCCTGACATCAGCTGTTATCCCTTTTAGGACTTGATTACGGGAGTTTTCAAGATTCCTTCCCTTCTTTGGTATAATCTGAGCGCACGGGCTCTCAGATTCGCACACTTCCTTGTGTCCCCACTGTCCCACCATAGACAGTCCAATTTCGGCTTGAGGTTAAGCCACCAATTCCAGTAAAAGGCAATTTCAAAAGTTAATTAGTCTCAGCAATGAGGCGCACAAAATCAATCCATTTTCAAACTTTAGGGACCCCAATTTCCTTCCTTTTGCAAAACCCCTATCAGATTCATTATGCGGAAATCCGAAGGTTCCATCACGGTCTCTTCTTTCAAAGATTCCATCCATTTTCTGCCCGATCAGGATAAGGGTATAAACTTGAGCCTCCTTTGATGAGGTATTCCATTTTCTGCCCAATCAGGTCAAGGGTACAAACCTGAGCCTCCTTTGATGAGGTATTCCATTTTCTGCCCAATCAGGTTAAGGGTATAAACCTGAGCCTCCTTTGATGAGGTATTTCATTTTCTGCCCAATCAGGTTAAGGGTATAAACCTGAGCTTCATTTTGATGAGGTATTCCATTTTTCACCCAATCAGGTCAAGGGTACAAACCTGAGCCTCCTTTGATGAGGTATTTCATTTTCAACCCGGTCAGGTTAAGGGTTAAGCCTGAGCTTCATTCCATACGAGGTATTTCCCGTCCCATCCAGGTTAAGGGCAAAACCTGAATCTCACTTCTTTTTGAAGTAAAATTTTCTCCTTATTCTCCATTTCATATCTATCATCATCATCATTTGAATTAATTCTTTCATACCCAGTTAGATTTATCTAACTGGGGCATTTTTATAATCCAAATTTGGCGTGTTTTCTTTGCCACTAAGCTCGGCTTACAACCGGCTTAGTAGCAAAGAGGGGCATCTGTAAACACCCCAAATTTTCACCCTCATCTAGTACTTACATTTCATGTGTCATTGCATATCATTGCATGCATTTTTTCATATCATTTCATCGCATTGCATAGCATTGCATGTCATCCCATCTCATTTTCGAGATCCAGCACTCTTGTTTTCAAAACATTCAATCCAGATTTGAGTTTTAAAACTTTTCTTTCAAAAACAATTTTAAAACTTGGGTTTTTATTCAACATTCTGTCATTTTCCAACCCTCAGGACCTTATATTTTGAAATACTTTCTTAGAAAACGATCTGGATTCATTTCAAACTCAATTTCAATTGATTTTAATTCTCAGATGAGGCCCATTTAGGTGGTGTCGCTTCTGGATTCCTTCACTTATCAAAAATCTCAAAAATCTTAGAGTCCTAATTGGATCAGGACTCTTTTTCCAGAGTCTTAGTCGGATCAAAACTCTATTTTTCACTACCTTTTTACCTGTTTTTGAAGAAAACCTTTCAAAATCTTCTGTTTTGGCCAAAATTTCAGAGTCCTAGTTGGATCAGGACTCTTCTTCAAGAGTCCAGTCAAATCAGGATTCTTCTTCGGAGTTTCAATTGGATTGGGACTCTAATCTTTTACAACTATTTTATCTATTTTCAATCAAATCTTTCAAAATGACTCAAAATGACTCAAAAATTCAAGGTTCTAGTTGAACCAGGACTCTGTTTGAAGAGTTCTAGTTGGATCAGGACTTTGATCCTGATTTCAATTTTGAGAGAATCTTTCAGAAATCTTTCAATCTACCAAAACTATTACACTTTTATCAAAAAATTTCAAAATTCTGAGATTTTATCTCAGAGTCCTGATCAAATCAGGACTCTACCCCAGAGTCCTGATCGAAGTAGGACTCTATCCAAAATTGATTTTCTCACTTCATTTTCACTGGTTTTCAAAAGCTTTGCTTAAATTTCATCATTTGCTTATCAGAAAGCCAAAATTCTTAGAGTTCTGATTGAATCAGGACTCTTTCTTAGAGTCCTAATCAGATCAGGACTCTGAACCAAAACTTCAATTTCATCTTGTTTTTAACTATTTTTTAAAATCCTCCCATTTGTTTTCTCAGAAAATCCAAAAATCTGAGAGTCCTAGTTCAATCAGGACTCTGTCCTCAGAGTCTCAGTTGAATCCGAACTCTGTCTTATTTCAATATTTGTTATTGTTTTCACTGCTTTCACAAGTTCTTTCATTTGTTTTTCAGAAAAATACCAAAAAATCTAGAATTTCAGTCCGATCAGGACTCTGTCCCGGAGTCCTAGTCCAGTCAGGAGTCTGTTTTGAAGTTTGTTTTTATTTCATTTTTATTTATTTTCATTTGTTTTCAAAATTTAGGTCATTTTACAGAGTTCAGTTAGTTCAGGACTCTATTTTAGAGTTCGATCAAGTTAGGAGTCTAACCCTAACTGTGTTTTCTAACTTATTTCATCATTTTCGATTAAATCTTTTCAAAAACTCCTTCATTTGGCTTTTAAAAACCAAAATCTCTATGTCCTATAAATCCAGGACTCTAGCCCAGAGTTCCAGTTTGCTTAGAACTCTATTTTTAAAACTTTGAATTTCAACTGTTGATTTTAACCCTTTTTTAAAGCCATTTTTAGTATTTATTTCAAGTTTTTCAAAAATTCGATGTGGGGCCCACCCCGTTGGCGCCGTATCTAGAGGAGTTATGACCCAGTTGGAACTTTATGCCATTTCAAAAATTCTAATTTTAAGTTTACTTTTGAAAGTCTTTTGAAAACTCCTTCAATTTCAAGTTCTAAAATCGCTTTTTGAAAAACTCAAGTAGGGCTCACTCGGGGTGGCGCCATATTCGAGTAAGTCAGGGCTAGACTAGGGTTAGTCAGTGTCTTGGTTAGTGTTAGGGGTTTAGAAGAGTTAATATCATTTTGAACACCCATTTTGAAGTTTAGTTTTTAAAACTAGTGTTTTTAAAGGTTTTTAAAGGTTTTTAAAAAAACCAAATGTGAAAGATGCCAAGTGGCATCACATTTGGGGGTTTTCTAGGTTTAGTTAGGGGCTAATTAGGGATTAATTAGAGTCCCACCTAGGCTATAATTCTCCAAAAAATCGTTGCCCTTAGTGAATTTATTATAAAGAGTCCTGAAAAAATGAAAAACCTCTTAATTAACCCTAATTAAGTGACTTTTTGAAAATCTATAAATAGGGGACCTAAAGGGGGTCAAAAGGGGGCTCTTTTCTCTCAAGTTTTCGTGGCCTCTCTCTCCTCTCCAGCACCTCCACCTTCCTCCATTGCAGCTGCAAGCACCAAGGTAATATTTTTAATATTTTTTTAGTTTTATTTAATACTTTTTCATGTTTTAAATCAATTTTAGCCATTGGTGTCATCCCCTTCATGGATTAAACCATGGATTCAAGTCCAAGAACCTCAAGAGAGGTTCAAGAAAGTGATATAACTATATTTTATGGTGTTTACAGGGATTCTAATCCACTAGAATCAATTTTAACATGGGTCTTTACATTATTAACCAATAAAACATGTGATTTACCCTTTTAATGGGTTAAATCCATGCTTTTAAAGGTAACATCAAATTCCAGCCATTGATTCCCTAAGTTTTATTTATTCATGTGTTTTTTATGTTTATTACACGT
Organism: Nuphar pumila; assembly: GCF_984573655.1. NCBI lineage: Eukaryota > Viridiplantae > Streptophyta > Magnoliopsida > Nymphaeales > Nymphaeaceae > Nuphar > Nuphar pumila. The sequence goes on from NC_143259.1 coordinate 89,931,818, forward strand.
TTTCCAACATAGAAATAATTTTTATTTACTGTTTTATGGTTTGTTTTATTGTTTTTCATTAATTAATGCATATTTTCTCAAGTTTCTTAGATTTCTGTGTGTTTTTAATTTAAAACAGAAAAGAGCATGCTGTTTTGGATTGAAATACTTGCTGTTTATTTCTGATTTTTTTATATGTGATGCATGCATATGTGATTGAACTACTGTAAAAAAATCAGAGATTTTGGACTTCGGGAACCCTGTCAAAAAAATCAGACATCAGGTCGGGTTTTTAAAACTTTAAAATCGATGTTAAAATCAGAAGGGTGACTTGATATGATGATATTTTTCTCATCCGATATCCGATTTAAGATCCGTAAAGTTTCATGGATTTATATTGATTATATATATCTACTGTGAAAGTTTGAGATTTTTTGATCTCTGTTTGATATTTTTCCTCTGACAGAAAGTCTGATTTTCAATTTAAAACTCGTTAGGGTTTACCAAAACCCTAATCAGACTTGTGTTGTTTATAAATCCCAAACCACAGATCCGATTCATGATCTGTAAAAAGTGAGTATTTTTATTTTTATGTCTACTATTTACTGATAAAATATCAGATATTTTGAAATAGTATTGATATTTATCCCAAAATTTTTAACCTGCAGTGTTTGTTTTAACTCATGTGTGGTTTGCAATATTCAAGTCCAGATTGCCAGAAGGGTTTCTCCCTAACCGGAGATGATTTTTCCGATCTGTAAATTGGGAAATCTCTGTTTTTATTCCTAGTTTGTCTCTGTAAAATTTCATAGATTTTCATGAAATATTGACCCCTGATTCGGGTCTAACTCTGAAACTGGTTTGTGAACTAGGTCAAAATAGCATGTTTTTAGGGTTTGATGCAATTTTCGGGTTAATTTAATGTCAAAAAACTATTTTTATAATTCTAATTCAAAATTAGGGTTATAACAAGTGTAGGTACCAAATTTTATGAATTTTGGAATCTAATTGATGGCTGAATTAAGCAAATTGCAAAACCGGGTTCCTGAAAGATCCAAAAACACTACCAAAATCACAATTTTTGTGATATTCTTGGATTTTCGTGCATAAGCATGGTTTTTTAGGGTTTAATCATGTTTATAATCATATTAGGATGCTTTATATTTAATTTGATGTTAATTTGATTTCATTTAGTCCTTAAAACCCAAGTTTTTACCAAAATCTATTTCAGAAAACCCTGATTTCAAGGCCATAGTCTTGCTATCAGGGGCAATTTGGTCATTTGACCTCAATTTCGAAATCTCTAACCTTAGTTTTCATGTGTTTAAGTATGTCATATCATATTTTAGCCTACTTTATTTGCATTTGAATTTCAAAACTTGCATTTTACCAAATATCTTTATGAAAACTCTAATTTCAAGGCCATAGTCTTGTTATTAGGGGTATTTTGGTCATTTTGACCACAATTTCGAAATTTCATATCTTTTTTTCCTTATTTATTCAATTTATTTCATATTTTATCATTTCTATTTGAGGGAATCATGGAAAAGGCTTATATCTAGCAAAATCCAGCAATTTCTAGATATTATTGGATAAACCTAGAAAAGCCAACATATTTTTATTAACCAAGTTTTCTAGTTTTGCAGGTACATTGAAGACTTTATTTTTCATGTATTTAAATTTCAATAGTGATGTAATTAAACTTTAGAATAAGAATTTACATTTCCTGCTTAGCTTAGGTTGCATTGCATATAGTTTATTTTTTTTTATAATGTTAATGTGTGATGGATGATGATTCATGCATATTCAAACTCACTATGGTCTACACGAATGGCACATGCACTAGCTTTTAATGAAGTTTATAAACTTGGTGGAATTCGTATTTATGGCCATAGTCAGAATACGAATGATACTTAGATTTATGATCTTCACATTAGCCACATTCAGCCTACACTCTTAGGCTAACTTCAAAAATGCACTGCATGTCTCAAAATACAAAAAAGTATTTCTCAAATCCTCAAATTCATTCATTTCATGCATTGGCCAATTCCAATTCAAATTCCAAGTCAAGGAAATTGAATTCCTCATAATTCCCTAAGTCTTATAGCAGAATCGATTTTCCCAAAAGCATTGAATTTCAAAGAATATTTCAAGTGTTTCTCAAGTTCATAAACTCAATTTTCCAAAGTTATGCAGTCAATTTCAAAGTTTGAAGTTAGAGAAATCAAAATTTTTCTAAGTCTTATTCAAAAGAATATGGATTTGCCAATGATATTTCAAGTATTTCTCAAGTTCCAAATTCAAAATTTTCTAAGTTAGAATTTCAATTTCCAAGTTTGAATTCAGAGAAACCAAGTTTCTCAGAATCGATTTTCACCAAATGTCAAGGATTCCTCAAAATCGATTTTTATTTCTCTCAAAAGTATATTTCAAATCCCAATTCACGATTTTCCATGTGATACCTATTCTAAATATTTCAATCATTCAAAGCAAACATCATGTTTTCAAATGTGCATTTTCTGAAAATTCATAGCACATGCCTGATTCTATGTGCATTTAGAAATTAGAATATGATTTAGACAAGTTGAATAGAGTAGAGCATAAGATTGATCCTTGGTTCAATTACCCTTGTTAAAGGTGGCAGGAATTGTTGAACCTCGTACCGACAGGCGAGTCCCATTCTACGGAATTTTCCCGCATTTTAAAACGGAGGCGATTTATTTTCAAAAACTTTTTCAAAGGTCAGTTTGATTTGCAAAAGTAAAATTTTGCGATGATGACACTCACCAGGAGTTCAAGTGCTTCAGTTTCAGTTTAAATCCACTTTCAAGAGTCTAGGAGCCCATTTTAGCCCATTTCAGCTCATTTAGCTAAAATTTTGCTGAATCCAGTCAAGTAAGCTAGTGTTTGAGCTTCAGTTTTAGTTCATCTCAGTATTATTGATCTTTGTTCTAGCTTAAACCCAGCTCTAGTCTGTAATTCACTTCACTTCAGTCACCATTTCTCTAAAAATGGTAGCTTTTCTTGATAATTCAGTCGAGGAGTTCGGTTGAGTCAATGTCTTGTCAGTCCAGTTGAGTTCTGAAACCCTAGAACTCAGATCAATCTAGTTCATTTCAGCTCAAACCTCAATTTTCATTGTCACTCTGGCCCGGTAGAGACCAAAAACCATTTCTTGAACCATTTTGCCCAATTTTATCAATTTTACCACTTTCTGAACTGGTACAACTGTCAATCGGGGTCCAATATCTGAAATTCTCCATCCAGGTTTAGCATTTCACATGGCATTTCATATCATTTCTCAACATTTTTTTTATCATTTCATAACATTTCATTTCATTTTCGAGATCCAGAACTCCAGTTTTGAAAATTTCAATCCAGATTTGAGTATTAAAGTTTTCAAAAATCAATTTCAACCCCTAGGTTTCCAAAACTGACATTTTTACACCCAGGATTCTAAATTTGGAAATATTTTCACAAGAAAACAATCTGAATTCTTTTCGAACTTGGTTTTTCAAATTCTAAACTCGATTTGCTTCACAACGAGGTATAAAACTTCAAATTATGAGTTCATTTCAAAAACTGCCAAAAATAGCTCATTTCATCCAATTTTTTTTTGAGAGACCATTTTACCCCTCTGGCCTTCAAAATAAATTTCAAAATTGAAAAGGTGGGCTCACTCTGAGATGTCTCCATTTGCACTTTCCTTTTAATAAATAAAAATTTTTCTTTTCTTTTTATTTCTTTTCTTTTTATTTCTTTTCTTTTTATTTTTGCTATTTTCATTTTATTCTTTTTTTTTTAAGATGTGGGACCCACAAGAGGAGTCGACCCCCTCTCCCCTCTTTCCTTTCACCCTCCTCTTTTTTTCTTTTCTTTCTTCTTTTCCTTTTATTTCTTCTTTTCCTTCTTTCTTTTCCTTCTTCTTCTTCTTTCTTTCCTTTTCTTTTCTTCCTTCTCCTTCTTCTTTCCTCCTCCCCTTGGTCGACCAACCTCTTTCCTTCTCCTCTTCCTTCTTCCCTCTCTTCCTTATTTTTTTCCTTTTCTCTCTTCTTCCTTCTTTCCTTTCTTCTTTTCCCTTTCTTTCCTTCTTTCTTTCCCCCCTTCCTTTCCCTCCTTGGTCCAGCCCACACCTTAAGACTCTTTCTCCTTTCTATTTCTCTCATTCATCTCACGCCCAACTCTCTCTAGCCTAAGCTTCTCTCAGCCCAAAGCTCTCTCTCTCCTTTAGACCCTAACCACATCCTCTCCCTTAGTCTCTCTCTCTCTCATTAGCCTTCTCCCTTTTCACGCCTAGCTCCACCTTTGCCTTTCTTTTGGTCTTAGCCTCAAGCAATCCGACGGCTGGACTTCTTCACCTCCAGCCACCCTCCATAGCTCCATTAACACCATTAAAAAAAAAGGGGCCTCTTCACTGCTGCAGCTCCACTTGCCTCAGCTATTGGAACTAGCCTGCGATTTCGGTAGCAGCAACATCACCTTCAAATCCCCTTTGAAGCTTCCAACGCCATCAAGGCCTAGCATCTCCAGCCACATCCATCTTGGTATAGGTACCTTCAACGACCATCTGAAGCAACCACCATCTCCTCCAAGGGCTCCTCTACCAACTGCAGCCTCCGTTGATGATTGCCACATAGTCACAACCATCATACAAGCAAAGTCACCAAGCCTCCTTCACCACGGTTCCAGCCATCTTTAAGTGGGAGTCCAAGGCAAAATCCCTTACCCTCTAGGACTCTTTTCCTTTTTTTTTTTTGTGGTGTCATCATGGATTTGACATGAATCTACATGTTCTGGTATTTTTTTTTGTTTGATAGGCATATTATATTAGGGCTATACGAGTAGGGTGATCCATCCGATAGATGGATCAGATCCCCTATTAGAAACAACCAATACCAAAAATATATCCCTTCTCCCTGATAATTTTTGTTTTGATCATATTCCATATAGTCTTCATACTGCATTTAGTTTTCTTTTATTAATTAAATAGTCGTTTTATTCATATAGTATGGTTTGTTAGCATTTTGTTTAGGATTTACAAGTTTTTGATTTTATGCGCAATCCCATCGTAATTCCATGTATGATTTTCAGTTCATAAATCCTAAAAAATTTATTATAACTATATTATCTTGTCTGAGATGTCCTGTCAAAATTTTGGATTAAATCAGGTTTTGTAACCCCATTAAACAAATAGAACTCGAGATCGGGTTTTTAACCCTCTAGAGATTCCAGATCCCCCTTTAGCAGTGTTGTTGGTCCAAGATCTCCCTCATGAAAGATCCAAATCCCTCCCTAAAAAAATATTGTAGATCCTTGTTAGAACCTATTATTTTAAAGTATTTTTTCTGAATTTTTCTAATGAGATTTGATCTTTGTCAAAAATCGGATTTCCCAGACCTTTGTGGAAATCTTGTCATTTGTTTGCCAGGGTCTAGACCTATCCTAATCCTTTGTGGTAATCCAATCCTTGGATCCAATGCCAAAACCACCAAAAAAGGAGTTGTTCCTCATGAAACCCTCTACCATTTCCCAAAATTTCAGGATTTTTAGGGTTCATATTTCTATTTTTTCAGATTTACAATTTCATTGTTGAAATCCCTATTAATTCAATTTTATCAAAATTAGAGGTCTGATAATCCCCTGTGTCCTTCCAATCCATATGTCCAATGTTGAAACAGTAAACAGAGGAACTGTTCCTCTATGTGTCAGGGACATCCTCCTAAAATTTTAGCCTCTGTTTACCATTTTTTCTGAATTTTTGTAAATCTCTGTCAATTTGTCCTAGATTCCAGAGTCACCGGATTTCGACCGAACTTGCCAGAGCTGTAGATCTTCGACCATAGGTCAAATCTCAAATCTGTAAAAAGAAAAAATCCTTGCCTAACTGTCCTCTATCACTCCATAAAATTTTGTAGATTTTTATGGTAGTTTAGTATCCAAAATTCAGTTTTTATTAGTGTAAATCTAGATTTTTAGGCAAAAATCATGTAATTTAGGATTTTTATTTGAATTTCTATATTAGAAAATACCAAAAAAATATATTTTTGGATACCATTATGTGCCTATGGTTAGTCTAGGTGTCCATGCCAAATTTGAATAAATTCCAAGCTCATTTGCTATCTGTGTTATTTAATTTTTAAAATCAAAGGCGAAATTCAAGTGAAATTTGGTAATTTTGTGATATTTTGTATTTTTAGAGTTTTAATATGCATATCATCATCTCATATTATATTATAGTTAATTTTTATGTCATTTGTATTCATTTGAATTTTAAACATTCTATTTTTACAAAATTTATTTCAGAAAACCCTAATTTCAAGGCCATAGTCTTGCTATTAGGGGAATTTTGGTCATTTGGCCTCAATTTCGAAATTCCCAAACTTTGATTTTTATATTTTCAATCATATCATATCATCTTGTGTTTGATTTATTTTCATTTGAATTTCAAAATCTTAGTTTTATAAAATATCTTTCTCAAAAACCCTCATTTCAAGGCCATAGTCTTGCTATCAGGGCCATTTTAGTCATTTTGACCCCAATTTTGAATTTTTAAACTTCATTTTTATCATATATTTCTTATGTTTATATCAGGGAGGTATGAATCAGGGTTTACATATGGATAATATCCGATAATTTCCCAATATTTTCAGATAAATCCAGATAAACCTAGATTTTTTAGCTAACTTGTTTTCTAGTTTTGTAGGATTACTCAAGTGAAGAACCTAGCTCTTTTATTTAATTTCTTTTATTCAATTCAATGTAATATCAGATATAATAAATTTGGAATAAGAGTTATATTTCTGCTTAGAATAGGATGCATTGCATATAGTTTAATTTTGTAAATTTCAATATATGATGTATGATTCATGTATTTTTCCAAATCCACTATGGTTGACACGAATGACACGCGCACAATCTCTTAGGGAGTTGACAAACTTAGTGAAATTCATATTTATGACCATAGTTAGAATACGAAGGAAACCCAGATTTATGATTTTCGTATTAGCCACATTCAGCCTACACTCTTAGGCTAACCTAAAAATGCATTGCATTTCTAAAAAACTCAAAAGGATTTTCTCAATTCCTCAAGGAAATATCTTTCAAATTCATATTCATTCATTCAATTTGCATTATTTTCAAATTCATTTCCCAATTCCATTTCAGAGAAATCAATTTTCTCAGAATTTTCTAAGTCTTTCTTAGGATTTGATTTTCTCATAACTCTAAGTTGTCAAATGATATTTCAAGTATTTCCAAGGTTCAAAACCATGATTCTTTAATGTTTTAAACATTCTCAATTTCATTTTCAATGTTCAGAAATCGATTTCTTCAAAATTTCTGAATTATTTCTGAAATTGGTTTTCCTAGAATTCTCAAATCCATTTTAAAAATCCATTTTATCAGAAAAGCAGTCCAAATCTCAAAATCGATTTTCTCAAAGTCAAGTTTTCCTGAGAATCAACTTTCCCTTCAAAAGTTACTTTCCAATGCAAATTCCTGATTTCCAATGAAATTCAATGTTTTTCCTAGGAATCCCTTTTCCAAGCATTTTCCAAATATCAGAAGCAAACAACATATTTCTCAAACTTGCATCTTTTCAAAATTCGGTAGCACATGCCTGATTCTCTGTGCATTTTAGGAAAATATAGCATGATTTAGATAGTTGAACCTTGCTAAGCACACATTTGATCCTTGGTTCAATTACCCCTGGTAAAGGCGCCAGGAACGGTTGAACCTTGTACCAACAGGCGGATCTCATTCCACGAAATTTTTCCATAAATTTTTAAAAGCGGAGGCGAGTAATTTTTAAAAACCAATTTTCAAAACTTTGGTTGAGTTTGACTCGCAGAATCATTTCTCTCTCTCACAGAGGGAGGGAAAATTTTTGCGATGATAATAGGTTTGACGACCATGATGGGACCTGTCTTCGCCTGATCAATTGTGTGCTTGACTCAGCTCAATTATCAAAATCTTGTTCTATGGAATGTTAGCTTTTACTTTCTGCTATCATGTGAACCTAGGAGCCTAGACTTGAACCCAGCTGACATGGATTGCATGTAGACTAGACATGGTTTGGTAGTAGTAATTGAGGAGAACTATTCATGTTCACTTAGACTTAGGTATGAAATACAACACTCCTCAATCTAGGAATTGAATGAAAACAATGTTTGCTTCTTCAAAATTTTCAAAAAAATCTCTATCTCTTTAGGTTTTAGAGCTCTCTGTTTGCTTGCATGCGCTCATTTTTCAAAAACCACCCCACCTATTTCTATTCGGTCTCCACGTTGCTAGGCTTTCTTCCAGAACTATAGTTCATGACAAAGCCTCACAACTGGGCCACTTATTTGAGCTAACGCCCCCTTGCCACGTACTAAGGGCCATAGTCTAACGTATATCAGCAGACGCTCAAGGATGTTGGGAAAACACAAGCCTAGAACTGAAGATTAACTTTTATGCCACGTACATTGAGACTCGGTTCGACTATATAGGCATAGCATGGTTGGACACATATGATCTGAGCCTAGAGTCAGGATTAGGGTCCTACAACTATTTCAAAAGTGATGCATTTAGAGTCAGCTTCTTAGAGAATGTTGTATGTGCATAATTGTTTGTGTAGGAAGTGATTAAATGTATTCTCCTTTATTTCTCATTTTCCTTTTATTTGTTTTTTACATCATTTTTCAAATCTCATTTATTTTTCCAACAGTTTTATCAAAACCCTAGACAATTTTCAAAAACCTCATTTTTTCCTCAAAAAGTCCAGGCGATTCTCCTTTTCTTACCTTTCCTCTAGATCTCGAATTTTCAGCCTTATTTTGATCATGCCTACAATTTTTCAAAAATCATATATTTTTCTCATATTTTTCTTGAATTTCCAATCCTTTTATTTATCTACAAAATTCTTCACCTTATTTTCGTCGTACATTCCTTGATTATTGTGATGAAAATTGTATATCCACCTTCCTTTTTGCCTTCTTTTCCTTCCAAATCTCTGTTGTGGGCTATTCTTACCAAAAGACATCCTTTTCCTATAAAATGTCTTGTTCTTCATGGTTGATGACCTCGCCTAGGTAACAAGGCATATCTTGAATGTTTATTTCCTCTGGCGGAATAACAAAGCAATTGTCGCGATCCCAACGATAACCCAATCCCTGATAAAGGGATATCTTTCAAATTGTCAGCCCAATTTCAAATCTTCGATCATTATTTTCCTTCTATTCTCCAAGTCTTTGTCTTCAAGAATTTTTCCATAACTCTAATCATCCCTTTGTCCTACAGAGAATTTTGGCGTTGTGGACCAAATACAGGAGGAAAACAGCGTCGCCTCAGTACCCTAGCAGTGGTAGCGAGCAAGAAATGGATTCACCACGATCTGACAGGAAACAGAATCAACAAGCCAATGATGATGTTGATCCTCAGATGTATGCCATGTTTCGAAAGATGATGAATAAGATGGTGGCAGAGCTAGAAGAAGCCAGTTCAGAAAAGATTTCTAGCAAGAAAAAGGCTAAGGGCCGCACAATGAAGAAGCAGGTGAAGAAATCCAAAAGATGGAGTCATCGTGAAGACACATCTGATGAAGCAGAGCTAGTGGATGACACCGATGAAGAGTGTGAGGCTTAGCAAGATTTTCAGAAGATGACTCAAGGGCAGGGGTCAGCCAATAAGCTAAAAGATCAGTATGCTAATGACTCTGACCAGTCACAACTCAAAGACGTGGTTAAAATGGTTAAGGATCTGCAAGCCCGTGACAAGGGCAAAAAGATTTTCACAAGTGAAGATTTCTATGATGGTTTAGACAGGGATGACAACCTAGAGGATCTTCTCTGTAAATTTGTCAAATTTGTTGGGACAGACGATCCCAAGGCTCACATGGCTATGTTCTTTGCGGAGTGCAATCGATTCAAGAGAGACAATCGTGCTTTGTTCAGATATTTTCCTCGTAGTCTGGAGGGCACCGCCGCCAAGTGGTACTCCGAGCATATCAATCCAATCGAGCTGAAAGAGTTCGACAAGGTAGTCAATTTATTCATTGAACAATTCCTTTTCAACACTGAAGCGCTGCCAACACTAAACCACCTCTATAATACAAAGCAAAGAGATAATGAGAAAGCTAGAAACTTCATCCACAGATGGAGGGACACTTGCAACAAAATGAGAAATCCCATCTCAGAGGAGCACGCACTCTAGATTATTCTGAACAATTTCTCACAACCTTTGAGAGGTCTTATCTCCACCTCGCCTTCCAAGTCTTTTATTAAGCTTACTGAACGGGCTGAGTGGCTCGAGATGGAAATGTAGAATGGGGTCTATGATGGCATCACCCTCATAAAAAATGATCAAGATTTAAAGAAGAAAGCAAATTTCACCTTCTCCGCCAATGCCGGCCGCAGTGACTGCAAAAATATCAAGGGCAACCATATAGGTCAGAAAGAAAAGTCTTCAAAGAAGAATAAAAAATTGAGTCAACAGAAAGAAAAGATAAAGCAGGATGGTTGGGGTAACGATCGCTAGTTTACTCCTCTTGAGCAGTGTGATCATCGCAAAATTTTTCCTCTCGTAATATTCTCTCTCTTCTTTCTCTTTTCCTTTCCAACCTCTTATTTTCCTCCTTTTTGAAGGGAGAAAGATAAAAGACGAAAAGAAAGAGAGAAGAGAAAAAAAAGAAGAGAAGAGAAGATGAACTCTTTTGCGGGTCTCACTTGACCTTAATTTTGAAGAATTTTGAAATAACTCGCCTCCGTTTTAGAAATATTTGCGGGAAAACTGGGAGACGGGATCCGCTCGTCGGTACGAGGTTCGACCGTTCCTGGCGCCTTTACCAGGGGTAATCGAACCAAGGGTCGAATCTTATGCCTTTTGTTTTGCTAAGAAATTATCTAAGAACTTATCCTAAGTCTAAATGCACAAATAATCATGCTTGTGCAAATGCAAAAGATGTATGCTCCTTTTGAAAATGTTTTGAAAAATTTCCAAGTGTTTCTGAGATGAATCTGATAAAGTGAAGAGATGATTTCTAACTTAGAACTTGAGATTAAATTTCTATGTTTTTGGAATAATCAAGAGCTTGGGAAAATAAATCTGGATTTTGAAAAATGATTTTTGAAGTCTTTGAGATAAAAGAAGAAAGGAATTTTCAAAGTCATAAATGGACTTTGAATCAGAATAGAAATGAAAATGGAATTGAATCAGAAGGAAAGATAGAATCAGGAAATCTGAATAAAATTGAGAAATGGAATTGATTTAAAAGTTGGAATTTCAAGATGAAATCTGAATCCAAGATCTGGATTCTGAATAAAATTCAAAGTTGAAGTTTGAATTTAGGATGGAAACTTGATTTGAAATCTGGAATGAAATGAATTAGTTTTTGGAATCAAAGTGGAATTTGGATCCGAAATTTGAGATCCAAGATAGGGTTGGACTCTGGATCCTAAGATGGAATTGGATCTGAAATCTAAGATCCAATGTAGAGATGGACTCTGGATCCTAAGATGAAATTGGATCTGAAGCCTAAGATCCAAAGTATAATTGGATTCTGGATCCTAAATGGAATTTGGATCTGTAATTTGAGATCCAAAGTAGAATGAGGATCTGGATCTTAAATGGAATCTGGATCTGTAATTCGAGATCCAAAGTGGAATGAGGATCTGGATCCTAAATGAAAATTTCGGATCTGAAGTCTGAGATCCAAGGTAGAACTGGGTTCTAGATCCTAAAATGGATTTTGGATCTGGAATCTGAGATCCAAAATGGCATTGGATTCTGGATCCTAAAATAGAATTGGATCTAGATTCTGAGATCCAATGTAGGGTTGGGCTCTGGATCCTAAAAATGGAATTGGATCTGGAGTCTAAGATCCAAATGTGAAATTGGATTCTGGATCTTATAAAGAAATTGGATCTGAAGTCTGAGATCCAATATGAGTGTTGAATTCTGGATCCTAAAAGTGGATTTGGATTTAAATTCAGAAGGTGAATGAAGAGTTTCCAAATTTGAATAAAATGAATTTCCAAGTTAAATTGGACTTTGAATTTGGGACTTGAATTCGATTTTTAGAAGGTGAATCAAGGACCTCAAAGTTAAATTGAACTTTGAGTTGGATTGGAGTTGGAGTTTCAAAGTCAAATTGAACCTTGAAATCTGATTTGATTTTGAATATAAAATGAACTTGAAATCTCAAAGTTTTAAATTGAACTTTGAGATTGAAAAGTGAAATAGAATTTTTTTAAAAATTGAAAGGATGAATTAGATTTACAGAGATTGAAGATTGATTGAAGAAGATATTAATGTCACTTGGAGTTTTTGAAAAGGAATTTTGAAAATATGATGCAATTCTATCCTATATGATGGATGAATTTAAAATTTTGAAATTGGATTTTGAAAAGCTATCTTATTCTTGAAATGAATTAAAATAAGATTGAAGATATAATACATCCCTGACTATGGTCATTGAATGTATTATATAATAATCTATATTTAAATTCAGATGAAGAATAAAATACGTTTGGTGCTTTTATAGAATTTAAAATAAAATTAACCCTCAATATACCCTGACTATGGCCATTGGTATATATTTTGAGTTAATTTTAAGTTAAATTCTGATAAAAGAAGAAAATATTTTAGGAAAATATGATGAATTTTGAAAAATGGATCCAGTGTTATTTTGTAAAAGATAAAAATGCTAAGTTTTGTCCACACCCTGACTATGGCCATTGATGTGGATCATCAACTTAGTATCAATTACCTCTTACGAAATGGTATACATGCCATTCGTGTTTCACCATTGTGAGAATTTGAGAAATAAAGGAAAAATGCATGAGAACAAACAATTTATAATGTTTACAATGCTCATCCATTCTACCTAAAGCAGGGAATGTAAATTCTCATTTAAATCTAGCTATTACAATTCATAAAATCAAATTTACAACTTCAAATAGTGGCTTTATCTACATATTTCCTGCAAAACAACAGTTTCTTGGAATTGCGAAGGAAGGAGCTAGGCCTTCTATCTCCTACTGATATGCTGGAGTCCTGCAGGAGGAAGGATGAAAGGGGATTTTCTTCAACGGAGATGAGGATCGATCCTCTTTCGATTACTTAAGACTTCAGGGTGGAGCTTCTTGGCTTAAAAAGGAGAATCAGAGGAAGCGAGGCTTCTGATTCGCTTGTATTGCCAAAACTGGGAATCCTTCGATCGAAAAAGGGAGATGACGGATGAACAGAAATCGTTTGAAGTTATTCCTTCTAAAGAAGAACCTGTCACCGATGAAGTTGTTGGTTTATGATGGGTAGATGAAGGTTAAAATGATCGGCACCCGAAGAGAGAAAGTAGATTAGGATGGATTTTGCAGAGAAAAACTCAGTGACGAGGATGCTGATAACAGATGCTTGAAGTAAAAAAAAAAACTGATTTCCAGGAAAACAATCCATGATCTGAAGACAGGGGCTGGCCTCTTCTTAAAGAGGAAATGGAAGCTTCGAGAGGGGAAATCCGTTTTAGGATTGATGGTGGAGAAGAGAGGGGGCCGTTTAAAGATCTGCGATGTAGAGAGAAGGAGAAAAAGCGCGGGAGAGAGTTCGTTGTAACTTTTTTTTTTCAAAAAGGTGGTTCCCCTTTTTAAGAATTTTCTGAAAAATGGTTAAGGAATGAGGTTCTTGGTAAAAATTGTTTAAAAAGTTTTGAAAATCATCCGTTTTCTTTGTAGCTTCTCTCAATTTTTTGGTTTTTTATGTTATTTTTCTATTTTTTTTGTATTTTTAGAATAAAATCCTAAAGTTTGTGAGAAAACAAAGGTTAAAACTAATTTTTTTGTGTTTTTGCAAAAATATTTACAAAAGGAAATTTTTTTGAGAATTTAAAAGCTATTTTGAGAAAATTTCTTCAGAAAATACATTTGGATCTGGATTTTGAAGAAATATAGACTTAAAGCACTAGATTTGGATCCGGAATTGATTTTGAATATATCCATGTGGAATTTAATCCAGAGAATCTGAAGAATAATTGAAATTTAGCCTCGGTTTTCTCAGAAAATGGAATCAGGGGCAAAGAAGGTCATTTTGTAAATTTTTGAAAAATTTGGGGTGTTCACAGATGCCCCTTTTTGCTACTAAGCCGGTTGAAAGCCGAGTTTAGTGGCATAGATAACACTCCAAATTTTGAAAATGCCCCAGTCAGCAGGTCTGAACTGGGCGTGAAAGAATTATTTGAAAATATGGCTTTTCAGGCTTAGAACCTTATCCTGAATGGTTTTGGGGAGACGAAATCCTCGAAATGATATGATTGAGTAAAAGATGAGGAAATCGTGATGGGACTTCAGATGGAAATTCCGAAATGGTAGAAAATGAGAATTTTGATCAGGTCTCATGGGTGAGACGAGATACTCTTTTGGAATGACTCAGGTTTAGCCCTTAACCTGGATGGGGCGAAGATATATAAAAAATGAATTTGAAATGAGGAAAGGAATACATGAGTACCTTGATGGGACATTTTGGAAAAGGCCTTGTGAAATGAAGCTCGAGCATGATCCTTTATTGGAGGAATATATGAAGCATGGATTCCTTGATGGGAAGAGCCATGATGGGACTGGAAGAAATCATCTCGTCCAAATGAGGAATCTCGTTGGAACGAGACTCAGGTTTAACCCAAACCTGCAAGGAAGATACCTCGCGAAGCGAGGTTCCGGGTTAACTTTTAACCTGGATAGGAAATCTACCATACGAATTTCTCAAATGGAGAAACCATAATAGGACCTTCGGAATTTGGACGAACAAATCTGAAAGGGGTTTGCGAAAGGGGGAAAATATAGGGTTCCCTAAAGCTTGGAAAAAGGGGATGATTTTGGACGTCTCATTGCTGAGACTGAAATAGTTTTTTTTTTTTTAAAATCAAATAACCTCTCGCAGAAAATTCAGGTTTTGACCCTTAACCTGAGTGGGAACACCATACGGAATCCTTGACTGAGGAAGCCGCGATGGGACAGGAAGAGATACTTCAACTGAATGAGGCAATTCTTCTAGAAGATATAAACAACGCTAGGTTGCATCAGAATAGATATCAAATGTTTATTTCATTCTTGGAACAGCTAGAAAATTTTGCCAATAAGATAAAATTATAGCTGATTCAAATGTTTCAGAATGTGCATGTATGTGCAAAGATATTCCCTCTTTTACCTAGAGTATTTCCCCCAAATGAGGTTAACTCCTCAGTTCTAAGAGTCAGATTCAAATTTTTAGCGCTGATGATTTTCTTCAAGGAAGCTATCCATTTCTCTGATATGAGAATAGAAGAAATATTCTTAATTTCATAAAAGTAAGTAATGAAAAGATATTGATAAAAGAATTTTGCATGAGAAAAGATGACTTCTAGCAACTTTGGCAGTTTGATATCCGGGTGTTCTCCCACGATGATCTTTTTGCACTCTTTTTGAGTCATTGGGCTTTCTCGGTTTTTCACATCATCCTTCATTTGGATGTCCTGACTTTTTCTCTTTTTCAAGGAAGGGTACGTCACAAACTCTATCATCTCGGAGATGCTTCGATCCTTCTTTCTCTCAAAGATTATATATGATATTGGCTCAAAAGGTCTTTAGATGATAGCAGGAATCAAATATCTTTTAGGGTTTGTCGGTAGGCACATCATACCCGCCTTCATCTCGACGGTGATCCGAACTTTCCCTGGAAGGATCCGTCACAAACTCCATCATCTTGGAGATGTTTCAAATCTTCTTTGGCCCCGGGGGTCTACTCGCTTAATTCGCCTTCATCTTGACGACAATTGAGAGATCCCTCTTGCGGATATTTGATTGCAGCTTAGAAAATGAGAAGATATGGATTAAGTGGATTCTTTTGTAGCTCAAGATATTTCCACTGCCTGATTGCCAGAAAGTCATTTTTAAAGCATGCGCCATAGCCACGATCAATATCAATTCGCTTCTGGCTTTTCAATATCATTGAAGATTTCTTTCATTGATCATATCGAGGATATTTCTTATATCCTTTTGGTTGATCAACAGGAAAAGATTTGAATTTTACCTCTTTTTCGCAAAAAGTTTCACCTTTTGAAAGGAAATACAGGAGGTAATCTGAGAAAATTCTCTGTGGAGTAAGAATATTTAGAATCAACAAACGTTTTTAGCAAATTGGCAAAGTTTTCATGAATTCTTTGTGAAATAATCACTTAGTATAGATTTTGATGAGAACTTGAGTTGCAATCTTCGCTTTTGGAAATACATGACCAGCAAAAAGCTGGGACTTTTGAAATACATGACCAGCGAAAGCTAGAACCTTTGAAATACATGACCAGCGGAAGCTGGAACCTTTTCGAGATACATGATCAGCGAAAGTTAGAACCTTTTAGAATACATGACAAATAGACGTTGAGATCTTTTGAAATACGTGACCAGCGAAAGCTGGAACCTTTGAAATACGTGACCAGCGAGGAGCTGGAACCTTTTGAAATACGTGACCAGCGAGGAGCTGGAACCTTTTGAAATACGTGACCAGCGAGGAGCTGGAACCTTTTGAAATACGTGACCAGCGAGGAGCTGGAACCTTTTGAAATACTTGACCAGTAAGACTGGAACGTTTAAAATACATGACCAGCAATAATGCTGGAACATTTTGGAAATACGTGACCAACGAATGTTGGGTCTTTTGGGAAATACACGAATGGTTATGAAAAACTGGGTTTTAATAAAAGGGTTGAGAGTGATAGAAATTGGGAGATTATAACCCGAGGGAGAAAATGGTGAATTTTTTGAAAACATTGTACCCAAAGGTTTGGAGAATTGATAATCTTGAGAGATTTGGAGATATGAAGATTTGGAAATGACAGATTTTGAGAGATTGAAACCCGAAGGTTTGGTAATGAGAGAATGGAGAAATTGCAACCTGAAAGTTTGATTTATGGAATAGGTTGATTTTGGGAGCTCGACAATTGTGAGCTGGGATTTTTTTGAAATATATGACCAGCGAGAGCTGGGTCTTTTGAAAATATACGACCAAAAGCTGAGTTCTTTTTTTTTGGGAATACATGACCAGCAAAGCTGGAACGTTTGAAATGCAGGACCAGCGAAAAGCTGGAACGTTTGAAATACCTGACTAGTGAAAAAGCTAAAATGTTTGAAATACATGACCAACGAGAAGCTGGATCCTTTTTTTGGAAATACTTGACCAGCGAAAGCTGGAACGTTTGAAATACATGACCAGCGAAATGTTGGAACGTTTGAAATACATGCCCAACGAGTGTTGGATCTTTTGAAATACCTGACCAGCAAAAGCTGGGACGTTTGAAATACCGGACCAGCGAGAAGCTGAAACGTTTAAAATACATAACCAAC
Source organism: Nuphar pumila (assembly GCF_984573655.1). Classification (NCBI taxonomy): domain Eukaryota; kingdom Viridiplantae; phylum Streptophyta; class Magnoliopsida; order Nymphaeales; family Nymphaeaceae; genus Nuphar; species Nuphar pumila. The sequence goes on from NC_143259.1 coordinate 89,949,136, forward strand.
GGGTGTTGGATCTGACCAGCAAGAAGCTGAAACGTTTGAAATACGTGACCAGCAAGAAGCTGAAACGTTTGAAATACATGCCCAACGAGTGTTGGATCTTTTGAAATACCTGACCAGCAGAAGCTGGGACATTTGAAATACCTGACCAGTGAGAAGCTGGAACGTTTGAAATATATGACCAACAAGTGTTGGATCTGACCAGCAAAAAAGTTGGAACGTTTGAAATGCATGACCAGCAAGAAGCTGAAACGTTTGAAATACATGCTCAACGAGTGTTGGGTCTTTTTGAAATACCTGACCAGCAAAAGCTGGGACGTTTGAAATACCTGACCAGCGAGAAGCTGGAACGTTTGAAATACCTGACCAACGAGTGTTGGATCTTTTTGGAAATACCTGACCAATAAAAAAGCTGGAACGTTTGAAGTACCTGACCAGTAAAAACTGGGACATTTGAAATACCTGACCAGTAAAACTGGGACGTTTGAAATACATCAGCTTTTGGGAGATTTTAAATCAGAACTTGAATTTTGTAGAAGAAAGGATTTTGATCAAAAGATTGAATGTAGAAAGTTATTGGTGCGAGGGTTGAATCCTCCAAATGAGCCCAATTTATGATTGGAGATTTTTGGGAACTACCCTAGTACGAGGACTAGGTTGTAAAAGATGAGCTAAATAAAGTGAAATTTTCAGAGAATAAAGATTCTTTGGTAAAATTTAATGGACCATCATAGTTTAATTGCATGTGGTCGACTTTCAGGATTTTATCCCCTTGTCCTGAACGGGGGGAAATAAAAAGAGAATACCTCATTGACAGGAGGCATCAGGTTTATCCCTTAACCTGAAGGGGTACATTTTAAAGATAAAAGTAGATGAAATTTTAATAAGATTGAAAAATTTGTTAAAACTTGACGTAAATGAGCAATAGCTTGATAAAAATTTGATCATGACAAAAAGTGAATCAAATGAAATGAAAATAAAAGATCACAAGATCGATTGAGAATTAACAAAAATTTTGAGGAAAAAAGCTTTTGTCTAATCTTGCCTGCATATGATGAAAGAATAAAATGCCCCTGTATCATGGAGAAGAATGTAAGAATTGATAGAAGATCATTATTTTATTGAAAATGGCTCTTTGAAGAGTACAAAGGCTTTAGAATGAACATTTCAGGTGTAAAACTTCTTCAGATGTAGAGCGTTGATAGGGTCTGGTATTTCCACTCCGTCTGCATTGATTAAACGATATGAATTGCGAGGCAGAGCTTCCTTAACCACATAAGGGCCTTCCCAATTGGGTGACCACTTGCCCCGTGGTCGATGCTTGAGATGAGCCGTTGATCTGAGTACCAAATCGTTAACTCGAAATTTTCTCTCAATGACGGACTTGGCATAGTGTCGAGCTATCCTTTCTCGATAAGCTTGAGCGTGCTCTGCTGCTTTGAGCCTCTTTTCATCCAGTAGATCTAGCTGCACCAATCTCTGCTGTTGATAGTGATTGAGTGGCAATTCTATAAGGGAAGCAAATTTGAGAGCGGGCTTTTGGACATGGAGAGGCAATACTACTTCAGTTTCGTAAACAAGCTTTGAAGGAGTGGCATTAGTCGGAGTCCGAATGGTGGTCCGGTATGCCCAAAGTGCGACATGAATTTTCTCATGTCAATCTCGACCTGTCTTCACAGTCCTTTCCAAAATACGAATCAAGATCTTATTGGTAGCCTCTGCTTGGCCGTTCCCTTGAGGATAATAGGGAGCTGAGAAATGATGGGAAATTCTGAATTTAGAACAAAATGTCTTCATCCTCTCATTTTTGAAATGGGTTCCATTGTCTGAGAAAATATCATATGGTATGCCAAAGCGACAAAGAATGTTCTTGTGAATAAAAGAAATCACATGGCGGCCTTCTACTGTGCGTAGAGTAACAGCTTCGACCCATTTTGTGAAATACTCTGTCGCAGCCAGGAAGTATTTGTGGCCGTTGGAAGCAGAAGGAGTAATCGGGCCGACGACGTCAAAAGCCCGCATAGAAAATGGCCAAGGAGAAACAACTGATTGTAGATATGCGGCCGGAGCATGAATGCAAGGCGCGTGTAATTGACACTTGACGCACTTCTTCACAAATCGATGACAGTCCCGCTGCATGGTGTTCCAGTAGTATCCTGCTCGGACGATCTGTTTGATGAGAGTCTGATAGCCGACATGGCCACCACAAATCCCTTCATGTGCTTCTTGGATAACTTCCATAGCCTCTTCCTTGTCTAAGCATCTTGAATACTCAGAACTGAACCCACGGCGGTAGAGGATATTGGCAAGAATGAAATATTGGGTAGACATACGTTGAATCGCACGTCACTCCCTTTTCGGCATCTCTGGTGGAAATTCACCAGTCTCAATGAAATTTTTGATGTTTTGGCACCAAGGCTTCTCCTTCTGATCGACCTGGTTTACTTGCATAATTGAATCAAAAGCAGGTTGTTCAAGTCTGCCAACTTCGAAAGAACGACATGATTCACTGCCTTTGAAGGATAAAATGGAGCCTAGACTGGCTAAACCATCGGCTATCTGATTATGCTCTCTTCTGATGTGACTGAGCTGAAATTCTTCGAAGCTGTCCACAAGAGCTAAGACGATCTTCTGATACGGAATCAATTTGGAATCTTTCACTTGCCATTCAGTGTTAACTTGACTGACAACAAGTGGAGAGTCGCCAAAGGCATGCACTCTCTTGACATTGAAATTTTGTAGAATTTTGAGGCCTTGTATTAAAGCTTCATACTCGGCCATGTTATGAGTGCATTGGAAGCCAAGCTTGAGGGAATAAGGGATCATTTCTTTTTTGGGAGTGATTAACAGGACTCCGATCCCTATGCTAGACATGTTTTTAGAGCCATCAAAGAACAAGTTTCAAACTGAGGGCTGTTGGATATTACAGATGTGCTAATCGAGAAAATCATCCTCTGCTTTGATTTCTTCTGTCAAAGAAAAATCTGCCAACTGATCTGCGATCGCTTGGCCTTTAATTGACTTTTGAGAAACATACTCTAAGTCATATTGCATTAGGAGGACTTGCCATTTCGCAATCCGTCCAGTGAGAAATGGTTGTTCCAAAATGTATTTGAGAGGATTAAGTTTCGATAGGAATTTGATTTCAGAAGCCAACAAGTAGTGTCTCAATTTTTGGCACATCCAAACCAGGGCTAGACAAGTTTTCTCCATTTGAGAATACTTCTTTTCATAATCAATGAATGTTTTGCTCACGTAGTAGATGGTGTGCTCTATCAGGCTGCCCTCTGCATATTGCGTGAGGAATCCACCACAAACATTCTGATTGACAGAAATGTATAGTAGGAGAGGCTTTCCCAGCTTTGGCAGCTTTAAAACTGGTGGATTAAGGAGATACTGCTTGATGCGCTCAAACGAGAGTTGACATTTTGATCCCCATTCAAATTTAACTCCTTTTCTTAGCAAATGGTTGAAAGGCTCGCATCTCATGGCCAGATTAGAGATGAATCTGCGAATAGACTAAATACGCCCTTGAAGACTTCGCAATTCTCTGAGATTAGTTGGAGGGGGCATATCAATAATGGCTTTTGCTTTAGCCGGATCCATCTCGATCCCTTTTTTGCTGATAATGAAGCCGAGTAATTTTCCGGACTCAACTCCGAAAACACATTTTTGAGGGTTAAGTCTTAATTTGTAAAGAATAAGTCTTTCAAAAACTTGACTAAGAGCATCAAGGTGATCCTCTTCTTCTTTAGACTTAACTAGAATGTCATCCACATATGCATCCATATTCTTGTGCATTTGATCGTGAAAAATAACGGCCATTGCCCTTTGATAAGTTGCTCCAACATTTTTTAGCCCAAATGGCATAACGGTGTAGCAGAAAGTTCCCCATGGGGTAGTAAATGAAGTCTTGGACTGATCACGAACGACCAGCTTGATCTGATTATAACCTGAATATCCGTCCATGAAGGAAAATATGGCATGACCTGCTGTGCTATCAATCAACAGGTCAATGTTGGGAAGCGGATAATCATCTTTTGGGGTGGCCTTATTGAGGTCCCTGAAATCAATGCATATCCGAACTTTTCCGTTCTTTTTGGGGACTGCCACGATATTTGCTAACCAGTTTGGGTAATCAATAGCTCGGATAAAGCCTGCTTTTAGCAAATCTTCAAGTCCTTCCTTGACTTGTTGCTTAATTCGAGGGTCTAACTTCCTCAATTTCTGCTTGATTGGTCTGGCTTCTGGTTTCAACTTGAGTCGATGCTCAACCAGCTTGATATCCAATCCTGGCATATCTTCATAAGTCCAGGCAAATACTTCCTGATGCTTTTTGAGGAATTGGATGAGTCTAGCTTTCTCAATTTCGCTTAGACTTGACCCGATTTTGAGAATTTTTGGATCATCTTCCGACCCAATGTTGATATCCTCAGTTGGATCTTGAACTAAAGATGATGGTTCATCCTGCTTCTGAATGTGAGCAAATTCTGGCAATTCCTGAATGGTGGAATCAAATTCCGCTGGCTCTTCGGTCTGCTCTGCTGCCTGACTGACTTCTGCTCTGTCTTTCATCTTAGAAAACCTTGCCAATTTTAGATACTTGGGATTGATAACAAATCTTGCCATTGATTCAGGAGTTTAATAGTCCTGAAAATGTAAGAGAGGTTGTTTTAGAGAAAGTACGAGCCAAATCAAATTTTGTATAAAGCAGAGAACAATGGCATAGACAAAGTATAAGAAGGAAATGATAGATGCCCGAATATGAGAAAAAAAAGATTGATCTTTCATTGATTGAAGTAAAGTATTTACAGGACTTTAATAAAAGATGGGACTGTATTGTCCCTACAAGATAAAAAGGAGAAGAAAAGAAAGCAGGAAAACTAAGACATCCTCTCTTCATTGGCTTCCTTTGACAAAAACTGTCCTTTTGTTGGAATCCTGACCGGTGAACCCCAACCCTGAACTGTCCGCATGCCGAACTGGAATGATGGGCTCTATCATGCCGTCTTCATCTTTTCCCATGCCTCGGAATGGCTGATATCCATGTTTTATCAGCAAATCGAATCTCTTCCTTGCTTTAAAAAACTGAGGGAATAAAGGATGATCTTTGAAGGAGGTGTAATTGATGCGGCCTCCTAACTTGAAGAAACAAGGTCCCTGCCATTGAACCGTAGCTGCAACATTCTCTTCATCCATGATATCTTTTAATTTCAGCATCTTTAGGCTGTCGCTAAGATTGATTTCATCTGCCTCCCTGATGCTGGGAATATCTGCTGTAAATGTTGGTCGAGGAATCATCGGCTGTGGCAGCCTTTCTTCAGGGTCTTCGCCCAAAACAGTAGTAATCATTCCACCCTTGGACCATTTGATGCACTGGTGGAGAGTTGATGGAACGACATTGGCATTATGGATCCATGTTCGTCCCAACAAAAGATTGTAAGTTGGCGGCACGTTGACGACATGGAATAAAACTGTGTGCACTGAGTAGTTGATAAAGATTTCTAGGAAGATCTTGCCCTTGGCAGTTTGCCCGTGATTATCAAAGCCGTAGATGGTGATGGGATCATGGACGTATTCTTCTTCCTTCAATCCCAAGGCTTTTGCTGTCATTTCTGGGCAAATATTTAAACTGTTGCCCCCATCAACAAGTATGTGCGGGACAGTCATGCCCCTGATCCTGACTACGATGTACAGTGCATTGTTGTGGAATGAATGAGGATTGGGCAAGTCCTCATCAGAGAAGGTAATAGGCGCGTTGGTCATCGCTTGATTTACTATCTGCGCCATGTCTTCGGGCGTGGTGCCCGGCTTCACCTTGATCTTTCTTAATAGATCATCCAACTTTTCCTGATGCTTGGGAGAATCATGAGTTAATTCGAAGATGGAAATGTTGGAGAGTGCCGTAATTGGCTTCTGGAAATCATCAGCCTGTTCCTCTGCTGCTTTAGAGGTTTATGCCTTCTCTGCGCAGGCTTCTTTCTTAAGAAAGCTCTTTGGGAAGATTGAAATTCTTTCATTCTTGACTGGTACGCTTACTTGGTCAAGAAGTGAGAAGATATCCATTTTCTAAGACATAGGCTGATCCTGATGTAGAACCATTACCTGATGCTGGAGTTTTAGTTCTTCACTAGAGCACGGATGTATATGGCTTTGCGGAAGAAATGAATGTTCTGAGATGGTTGATGCTGAATGCTTCAGGAATGGAGCAGATAAAATCTCCATTTTGCCCTCCTCTTCATCTTCTACGAGGATGCTTTTGTCGATACAGTCTTGGACCAAATGCTTCAAGACAAAGCAGTGCTCTGTATCATGTCCCATGGCTCTATGGAACTTGCAGTATTGCTCTCTGTACTTCCCCATGAATACTAGAGGATCTGCAATTTTGGGCAACTTCACCATCCCATGGGACAACAGGTATTCCAGCACTTTCTCTAGAGGCTGGTCCAAAGGAGTGAACTTCTTATCCTTGCTCCAATTGATGAGCTTTGGTTTTTCTTGAAAGTCCCCTTTTTGTTGAGGACCGGTTGGGAGAGACTTGTCATTGCTCTTGAAGAATTTCCCCTTTCTTCCCCTGTTCTGCTCAGGTTTTGTTCCGCTGCCACTGTCATTTCTGCTGCTACTGCCCTGATTATCTTCGGGAACATCAGCTGAGTAGGTAAAATGGGCTTTTTTCTTTGGGTCCAGGATGTTCTTGGCCGAAGAAACACCTTCATACATCCCATTTTCTACCCCCATTTCGAGCCATTTCGCTCGTTCTCTCAGTTTGATGAAGGATTTGGAGGGATATGGGAAAATGAGACTTTTTAGAGGCTGACAAAAGTTGTTTAGGATTACTTGGAGGGCATGCTCCTCAGAAATGGGATTCCTCATCTTATTGCAAATGCTCCTCCACTTATGGATGAAATCCCTAGCCTTCTCATTGGGCTCCTGTTTGAGGTTGCATAAGTGGTTCAGGGTAGGCAGAGCCTCTATGTTGAACAGGAAGCGTTCAACAAACATATTAACAACTTTGTCGAAATCCCTCAATTCGATGGGATTGACGTGTTCAGCATACCACTTCGCTGCTATCCCGTCTAGGCTGCGGGGAAAACAAAGGAAAAGGGCGCGGTTATCCTCACTGAACCGGGCGCATTCTGCGAAGAACATTGCCAAATGAGCTTTCGGGTCGCCGGTTCCATCAAATTTGATGAACTTCCGGGGGAGGTTCTTGTAAACACCCCAAATTTTTCACATTCATTCTCAAACAACCCTCCTCGTGCAGTGCCAACCCTGTTAGGTCAGTGTAGGAGTCAAACCCGAGTCAGTTTCAAAAAATCACCATTTTACCAACTTTTATTAGGAAAATTACCATTTTACCCCTAGGTCATCCCGGACCCCAGTTAGTCGGAGTCAACCAAGCTCATTGGTCAGTTCAGAACATTTAGAATGTCAATCAAGTCAAGCTCATCTGAGCTCACAATGAACAGGCCATTTTCATTTCTGACCATTACTGCCAAAATGGGATCATCTTTTCAGAAATGAGCTCATTTCTCACTCAAATCCAAGCCAATTGTCTTTGAGTCAGTCATTCATACTCCCCAGAGTCTAACTTGAGCTCACCAGAAGTTCAAGCGCTCCAGTTTCAGTTCAAAACCATTTCCAAGTGTCCAGGAGCCCATTTTAGTCCATTTTAGCTCTTTCAACTGAAATTGAGTCGAGTTCAGCCAATTGAGCTAGTGTTCAAGCTTCGATTTTAGTTCACCTCAGTATTACTGACCTTTGTTTCAGCTCAAACCCAGTTCAGGTTCGTAATTCACTTCATTCCAATGACCATTCCATACCATTTCTCTAAAAATGGCAGTTTTTCTTGAAAATTCAGTTGGAAAGGTCAGTTGAGTCAGTGTCCGGTGAGTTCATTTGAGTTCTGAAACTCTAAAACCTAGCTCAATCTAGTTCATTTCAGTTGAATCCAGCTCAAACCCTAATTTTCAGTGTTACTCTAGCTTGGCAGAGCTCGAAAATCATTTCTTCAACCATTTTTGCAAATTTTGTCAATTTTAACACTTTTTGAACTGGTACAAGTGTCAATCGGGGTCTAACATCCAAAATTCTTTATTCAGGGTTAGCATTTCGCATAGCATTTCATGTCATTTCTCATCATTTCATATCATTTCTCAGCATTTCATAACATTTCATTCCATTTTCGAAGTCCAGAACTCCAGTTTTATAAATTTCAATCCAGATTGAGTTTTAAAAGTTTTCAGAAATCAATTTCAAACCCTGGGTTTTCAAAATTGACATTTTTACCCCCAAGATTCTAAATTTGGAAATATTTTCTCGAGAAAAACAATATGGATTTCTTTCAAAGTTAAATTTTCAAATTCTATACTGGATTTGCTTTGCAACGAGCTATTAAACTTCAAAATTCAAGCTCATTTCAAAAACTGCCAAAAATAGCTCATTTCGTTTGGAAATATTTTCTCGAGAAAAACAATATGAATTTCTTTCAAAATCAAATTTTCAAATTCTACACTGGATTTGCTTCGCAACGGGGTATTGAACTTCAAAATCCGAGCTTGTTTCAAAAACTGCCAAAAATAGCTCGTTTCGTCTGGAATTTTTTTGAAAAGACTATTTTACCCCTTTAATCGTCAAAATGAATTTCAAAAGTGGAATTTGGACCCGCTCTGAGATGGCCCATCCATTTGCATTTTTTTGTTTTAATTTATGAGAAAAGAAAAAAAAATTATCTTTTTCTTTATTTTTTTTTGTTTGTTTTATTTTATTTTTTATTTTTTATTTTTTATTTTTTATTTTTTATTTTTTATTTTTTATTTTTTATTTTTTTTATTGATTTATTCCTCCTAAGGTGGGACCCACAAGGGGGTCGACCACCCTAGCCCACTTCCTTTCTTTCTTCCTCCATTTTCTTTTTTTATATTTATTTTATTTTATTTTTATTTTCTTTTCTATTCTTCTTTATTTCTTTTCTTTCTTTCTTTTTTTTTTTCTTTCTTTCTTTCCTCCTTTCTTTCCTCTCCAGCCATTCAGGTAAGCCTCTCTTCCTTTCCCTCCTTTCCCTCCTTTCCTTTCTATTTCCTTCTTCCCCTCTTCTTTCCTTTTCCTTCCCTTCCTTCTTTCCCCTTTCTTTCTTATTCCCTCCCTATTTTCCTCCAAAGAAAAATGGCTACAGCCATTCACGTACATGGGATTCATAGAATATCTTTAGGAACTTAGGTTTTGATTTTCATCAAAACCTAAGTTAGCATAAAAAGCTAAAAGAAAAAGATACGGCAGCCTATTCCCTCATCTCACGTCTCTCTCTCTCTTGAGTTGCAGCCTCCATGGCTGCATTTTGAACCTTTCTTCAAACAATCCAGCCACTCCCTCTTGCAGCCCTTTGAAGTCCAGCGTCTTCAAGTCTCACAACACCACCAATGATATTCTCTCTCCAGCCAAGGCAGCAACGTCTTTATCTCCAACACCAACACAGCCACCATCCTTACCTTCCAACAGTAGTTGGTCCATTCTGCTCCAGCTTCAGCCAAAGGCAGACCAACTTCCATTGTTCCAGCAGCAGGCTCCACGTTGAAGCTCCCTCCTTCAGCCGGCACATCACCCTCCTTGTTGCAGTTGGCTCCTCCTCCCTTTGTAGCAGCTGCAGCCACCACAAGGGAATCCTCAACTTCAGCCTAAGCAGCCATTGCCATCACTAACTGCAACAGCCGTTCAAAGCCAACAGCACAGCCACCTTCTTCCTTCAACACCACTACCAGCCCATCATCCCCAGCAGCTCTCCATTGGAACCAGTTGGTGTAGCAGCCCTTGGTGATCAGCAATCAACAGTTTCCTCCTTTGCAGCCGCATCAACACAACACCATCTCCTGCAGCTCTTGCTCCAGCCGGTCCAGCCCATATTTTGAAGCACCTCCTTCAACCATCTTCTTGGTAGCCAACGTCAACAACAAGCAGACTTCATCCTCAATTGTGGCAGCTGGATCCCTAAGGTAAGGTTCCTATTTTTTTTATTTTTATTAACCTACAGATAATTTATTTATTTATTTATTATTATTATTCTTATTGTGTCATGGTAAAAGGCTACGTAAAGAGGCGATTCATCCCTCCAATGGATTGAGTCCCTCCTTACAATGGCCAATACTAAGACCAAGTCATACCTTTGATCATTTTTTTTAATTGCATCATTATATTTATGTAGATTCCATGCTTATTGCATTCATTAAGTTTAGTTTTATTAATATTCGATTGATAGTCTATAGAATGTAGATCCATGCATGTAGTCCAGTTATAACTTTATATTGATTTTTTTGTTTATAAATCTTGAAATTTTTATGATAGGTGCCTATGTTTAGCTTTCATTTCTCTGCAAAAATTCGGATCAATTTGAGTTTAATAACTTTATCTAATAAATCCAAACTCTAGATCGGGTTTTAAACCCTCTGGAGATTCCATATTCCCATTTAGTAGGGTTGTCAACCCAAGATCGCCTTCATGGACGATCCGATTTTCCCTCAAAAAAATCACATTGGATTCATAATTGAATCTACTTATGATCTGGAAATTTTTAGGATTTTCCTGGCAGTTTTGATCTCTGTCAAAAATCAAATTTTCCAGACCCCTGGGAAAATCTTGATTTTCTTTCGTCAGGGTATAGACAGACTCTAATGCATCAAGTCCGCCCAATCCGTAGCCTGTCTGCAAAAACTTTCAACATGAAAGTTGTTCCTAACATAATGTCCTGTCATTTCCCAAAATTTCGGAATTTTTGGATCTGTTTCATTCTTTTTACCGGATTTTCCCTTTCTGTCTAACAGATTACAATGTCCAGAAATCTCAGAGATTTAGGTCTCCAATAACAGCGTGGCCTTTTCCAAACCATAACCCGAATACCAATGGTGTCTAAAGATAAAATCTTCCTTTGTTTGTCAGGGACATTTCCCACAATTTCAGACTTTTTCCCATCGTTATTCCATTTTTCCCATGTTTTCTACCGAAACCTGTTTGTTTCCCCTAAATCCTAGAGTCGCCGGATTCCGATCCGACTTGCCGGAGTGGCACAGCTCCGACCATAGGTCAAAACCAGAAAATGTAAAAGGAAAAAATCCTTGCCTTACTGTCCTCTGTCACCCCATAAAATTTGGAAAATTTTTATGGAAGTTTGATATCCTAAATCCCCTTTAGAATCAACATTTTAGGCAAAAATCATAAAATTTAGGGTTTTTATTTGAATTTCCATATTTAAAAATACAAAAAATTAGATTTTCGAGCTCCATTATGTTTCTAGGGTTATTTTAGTTGTCCATGCCAAATTTGGTTTAATTCCAAGTTCATTTGCTCCATGTGTTAGTTTATCTTTAAATTTAGAAGCGAAAATCAAGTTAAATTCGATATTTTATGATATTTTCGCCATGTTAGGGTTTTTATCATGTACATAAGCATGTAGAATCATATTAGGGTTAATTTTAATCTTATTTGCATTTCATATTTTTCAAATTTGCAAAATTTATTTCAGAAAACCCTGGTTTCAAGGCCATAGTCTTGTTATCAGGGGTATTTTGGTCATTTTGACCTAAATTTCGAAATTTCAATTTCTAATTATCCAAAAATTTATGCATATCATCATATTTTATCATATTATGTTTGATTTATTTTATTTGATTTTCAAAATTATAAAATTTACAATAATTCTTTCAGAAAACCCTGATTTCAAGGTCATGAGGGGTATTTTGGTCATTTTGACCTCAATTTCGAATTTTCAAGTTTATATTCGAAATTTATTCATTATTTATGATGTTTATATCAAATGGGGTATGAATTTGGGTTTATATCTGAATAATATTCGATAATTTCCCATATTTTCGGATAAATTCAGAAAAACCTACATTTTTGTGCTAACCTTGTTTTCTAGTTTTGCAGGAACATTCAAGAAGAAGACTTAGTTATTTCATTTATTCATCTTATTCAATTCAATGTAAAAAGCAATGTAATATTTGGAATAAGAGTTACATTTTCTGCTTAGAATAGGACTGCATTGCATATAGTTTAATTTCTGCAAATTTCAATATGTGATGTATGATTCATGCATAGTTATTTCAAATTCACTATGGTTTACACGAATGGCACGTGCACAAGCTTTTATGGAGTTTATAAACTCGGTGGGATTCGTATTTATGGCCATAGTCAGAATACGAAGAAAACCAAGATTTATGATCTTTATATCAGCCACATTCAGCCTACACTCTTAGGCTAACTTCAAAAATACACTGCATTTCTCAAAGTTTCAAAAGAATTTCCCAATTCCTCAATGAAATTCCCTTTTCAAATTCATATTCATTCATTCATGTCATTCAAATTGCATTATTTTTAAACTCATTTTCCAATTTCAATTTTAGAAAATTCAATTTTAGAAAATTCAATTTTCTCAAGAATTTCCAAGTCTTTCTCAGGATCTGATTTTCTCAAAATCCTAAGTTTTCAAATGACATTTCAAAGCATTTTCCAAGTTCAAATCAAGATTTTCTATGTTTTCAAATTCTCAAATTTCAAAATCCCAAGTTTTCAGAAATTCATTTTCTCATATTTTCCAGTTTTCTTGAGAATTCATTTTCCATTTCAAAAGTCATTTTCCAATTAATTTCTTAGATTTTCTCAGAATTCTCAAATCCATTTTCTCAGAAAAGAGATTCCAAATTTCAAAATCATTTTTCTAAAGTTCAAATTTTCCTGAGAAATCACTTTCCAATGCAAATTTCTGATTTTCAATAAAATTCAATGATTTTCCCATGAATTCCATTTTTAAGCATTTTCCAGTCCTTTTCTAAATGCATTTCAATTTTCCAAAGCAAACATCATAATTTCTCAAACTTGCATTTTTCAAAATTCCATAGCACAAGCCTGATTCTTTGTGCATTCTAGGAAAAATAGAGCATAATTTAGATATTTGAGTCAAGTTAAAGCACATAATTGGTCCTTGGTTCAATTACCCCTGGTAAAGGCGCCAGGAACGGTTGAACCTCGTACCGACAGGCGGATCCCATTCCATGGAATTTTCCCGCAAATTTTCAAAATGGAGGCGAGTAAATTTTCAAAACAATTTTCAAAACTTTGGTCGAGTTTGACTCGCAAATTCGTTTCTCTCTCGCAAGGGAGGGAAAAAATTTTGCGATGATAACAGGTTTGGCGACCGTGATGGGACCTGTCTTCGTCTGATCAATTATGTGCTTTAACTTAGTTCAATTATCAAAATTATGTTCTATGGAATGTCAGCTTTAATTTCTGATATCATGTGAACCTAGGAGCCTAGACTTGAACCCAGCTGACATTGATTGCATGTAGATTAGGCATGGTTTGGTAGGATCATATTGAGGAGAATTATGCATGCTCACTTAGACTTAGGTCTGAAATACAACGCTCCTCAATCTAGGACTTGTATGAAAACAATGTTTGCTTCTTCAAAAGTTTTCAAAATTCTATCTCTTTAGGACTTAGAAACTTCTGTTTGCCTGCATGTGATCATATTTCAAAAACGACCCCACCTAAGTCTACCCGGTCTTCACGTTGCTGGGCTCTCTTCCAGAACCATAGTTCGGGATAGAGCCTCACAACTGGGCCACTTATTTGGGCTAACGCCCCCCTGCCACGTACCAAGGGCCATAGTCCAACGTATATCGGCAGGCGCTCAAGGATGTTGGGAAAACACAAGCCTAGACCCGGAGATGAATTTTTATGCCACGTACATCGAGCCTCGGCTCTAGTATATCGGCATAACTGGATTAGACACAGTTGATCTGAGCCTAGAGTCAGGATTAGGGTCCTATAGCTCTTTCAAAATTGATGCATTTAGAGTTGGCTTCTTAGGGATTGTTGTATGTGCATAATTGTTTGTAATTGAATGTATGATATTCATTTTCGCCTTATTTTCTCATATTTTTCCCAATTTTTCCAAAATACCGAACAATTTTCCAAAATACCTCATTTTTCATCTTTTATGAAATATCTCCTTTTTCTCAAAAACCCTGGACGATTTTTCTAAATTATCCACCTTTTCCTTCAAAACTCCAGGAGATTTTCCATTCTTTCGTTCCTCTGGACTTCGAATTTCCAGCTTTCATTTTATCCTACCTGCAATTTTCAAAATTCTTGTATTTTTCCAAAGTCTAATTCCAGTCTTCTTGTCTTTCAGTCCAATGGCATCCAGTCAGCTCGATTCTTTTTTTCCTGAGGGTCACATCTCCTACGAGGTGCGACAAAGTCTTCCTGAGCATCGATCTCTTAGCACCGGACCCTTCTTCCCCCGATGGTACTATGTCTGGTTTAAAAACTTCTCTTGTATGTTTCCGGACCACTTGAGCGATTGCGGGTTGGAATTGGCATCTGCAGTGGGAAAGCTGACAATCAACGGCAATCTGATTCATGCACTGGCAGAGCGGTGGAATCCGCACACTTGCACATTCTGGTTCCCGTGGGGTGAGATGACACTACTGATGGATGGGTTTTCAGAGATTATGGGACTGCCCGAGCCAGTGGGTCAGTCTGGAGACCCATTAGAGCAGCAATTTCTGATCAATGTCAAGGGTCTGGACCCCAAAGATGTCGTAGCTCGCATGACAGGGGGCAAGTCTTGGCCACTGATTGAAGAAAACGAGAATGAGTATGTGAGCCTGATCGAGATCTACCGACAACATGGAAAATTTGCAGAAGTAAGCTCGCTGTCCAGAACAGCTCGAGAGAGAATTCAGCATGCGATGGTTCTATGTATTGTGGGACTTGCTTTCTTTCCAGATGGACAGAATTAAGTGGATGTCAGAATAGTTCAGCTTTTGAGAAGATGGGGAAGTCGACAGACCAACCGTCTCTCGATAGCCATGGCCGCACTTGCTTTTCTATACAAAGGATTGACTTGTTTCACGCTTGGAGAGTCCATCTTAGTCGAGGGATGTACCTATGCTCTTCAGTCTTGGTTCCTTCAGCATGTACTGATCAAAGCTAGTTCGTTCAGATATAACGGCAAGGAGCTCCTTCCAATTGCACGGTAATGATTCCTGATCGATTACTGCAAGAAGAAGTGGTGTGAGACTATTTTGATCGAGAGTTATCACCTCCCAGATACACCTATGCATATGGTAAGATATTCAAGCTACTCGGCCCATTTTCTTGTACCTACTACTATCCAGAGTGATGTGTCAAACAATTTTCTCAGAGACAGAAGCGCGTAGAAGCTCGGCTACTATCAAGGGTTATGCCAGAGTTTGACCTTGCAACAGCGCAGTGATCCGAAACATACCATTCTGCCAAATATGGCTGGGATTCTTTCATCATTCCCACTCTTTTCTCCAATCCTCGTGTCTCTGCTGATCATAAAGAGTGGTGGCAAATTGTTTGTCTGCCCCCTATTTCTCAAGTTTATTATTAATACAATCATGTTTTCCCTTCAATGAATAAAATTCTTTCAAATTCTTCATTCTTGGTTTGACGACCTTGCCTAGGTAACAAGGCATGATTTTTAGTTGTTTATTTTCTTTGCAAAGGAATGACAACGCAATTGTCGTAATCCCAACGATGACTCAATCCCTAGTAATGGGATACTCTTTCAATTATCTACCAAATTCTCATAAAATATTTTTTTTCTATATTCATTTCTATCCTGGATCTTCATCATCGAAATTTAATCATCCATTCTGTAGAGAGCATTAGTATTCCCAAGTGGTTCAGATCAAGCAAGAAGACACCACTGTATCAGGGCATCAGTGATTTTAGAAGCAGGCAAGAAGAAATGGATTCTCCAAGATCTGTCAGAAGACAGAGTCTAAATAATAGGGATGACATTGATCCTGCTACATATCAAATGTTCAAGAAAATGATGATTGGGATGATGTCTGAGCAAGCTGAGGACAGTTTCAGAAAGGCTCCCATCAAGAAGAAGACATTTGTCTCCTTCTCTCAGAATATCACTGGTAAGAGCAACGAGTGATTCAGTACATGTCAGGCTGATATTTTATTCTTGCCGATGTCCTCTATCATCGTGGATTCAGTTTTAAATATTCCAGATGCCTAGACGAAGATGAAGCCAAAGAAGTTGTGCAGGAGGTACACGATGGCATTTGCAGTAGACCCATCGGCTACCAAACTTTTATCAAGCAAATCATCTGGGCGGGATATTATTGGAAGACTATGCTACAATATTGCTACCATTTTGTGAAGAAGTGTGCTCTATTCCAGATACATGCACCTTTCGTTAATGCGTCAGCAACATATTTGCAATCTGTTATCTCTCCATGACTATTTTCTATGTGGGGCCTTTGATGTTGTGGACCCCATCACTTCTGCTTCAAACAACTACAAATATTTTCTTGCCGCAACAGAATATTTTACTAAATGGGTCGAAGCTATCACTCTACGCATAGTAGAAGGTCGACATGTGGTCTCGTTCGTCCACAAAAATATCCTATGTCGTTTTGGCATACCGCACGATATTGTGTCAGATAATGGCAATCATTTCAAGAATGAGAAAATGAGAACTTTCTGTTCGAAGTTCAAAATCCATCATCATTTCTCCGCTCCTTATTATCCTCAAGGAAATGGCCAAGCAGAGGCCACCAATAAGATTTTGATTTGAATCCTGGAGCGAACTTTGGAAACAGGTCGTGACTGGCATGAGAAGATCCATGATGCATTGTGAGCATACAGAATCATCATTCGAACTCCAACTAATGCTACTTCGTCAGAACTTGTCTACGGAACTGAAGTAGTACTGCCTCTACAAGTTCAGAAACCTGCTCTAAAATTTGCATCACTTTTAGAATTACCTCTTGATCAGTATCAGCAACAACGACTGGTACAACTTGATTTGCTCGATGAAAGAAGACTCAAAGCAGCAGAGCACGCTCAATCATATCGTCAGAGGATAGTCAGGCAATATGCAAAATTTTTTATTGAAAGGAAATTCTGAGTCAATGATCTAGTGATCAGATCAACGACCTATCTCAAGCACCGCCCGGGTGGCAAATGGTCTCCGAATTGGGAAGGGCCCTATGTTGTCGAGGAAGCATTACCCCGCAATTCATATTTGCTTATCAATGCCGATGGTGTGGAATTATCAGACCCCATCAATGCTCAACATTTGAAAATTTTCTATACTTAAATCCTCTATTCCATCATTTGTAATTCCTCAATATATTTTCTTCAATAATGGTCAAATTCTTCTTTCCGAGTTACACTGGGGCATTATTTTGAAAATTTGTCTTCAAAACATTCTGTATGCAGGCAGGATCAAACAAATCTCTCATTTTGCATACATGTGCATTCATTTACATCATTTTGCATACATTTGCATTCATTTACATTTACATGCATTCATTTGCATCCATTTACATTCATTTGCATCAAATTCATTTCCCCTTCAGGTTAAGGGATAAACCTGAACATCCCCTTCAGGTTATGGGATAAACTTGAACTTCCCCTTCAGGTTAAGGGATAAATCCTGAGACCCCGACAGTTGTCCAAGTCATCGTGAGGGTGAAGACTGAAAATCTTCTATCAAAATCAATTAGTAAATTCTCAAAAATCCAGTGTTCATGTTGGTAGATTTTCAAAATTCAATGTTCGTGTTTGTAATTCTTCCAAAAACAGTATTCGTACTGATCTATTTTCAAAATCCAGTACTTATACTGGTTCATTTCCAAAATCCGGTATTCACACTGGTACATCTTTCAAAATCCATTTTTTATTGGTCAAACTTTCTAAATCTGGTTTTACTGGTTAATGTTTTCAAACCTAATCCATGCTGATCTAGTCTTCTTGCGGGATTTGAGTTCTGACTCGAATTTGCTTTCCTCTGGGATTTGAGTTTCAACTCGAATTTCTTTCCCTTCTGAATTGGTCTAGAAGATTAGAGTTCCGACTCGAATCTTCTTCCAAATCCAATTCAAATGCCTGGAATCGGTCTAGAAAATTAGAGTTCCGACTCGAATTTTCTTCCAAATCCAATTCGCTTGGCTTTTCTTTAAAGGTTTGAACTCCTACTCAAACTTTTCTGCAATTTAGTAATTGGTCTAGAATATCCAAGTTCCGACTCGAATTTTCTTTCAAAACCCAATTAATTTAGTTTTTTCTTGATGATTTGAATTCTGATTCGAATCTTCCCTCAAAACCCAGTTTAGCAATTGGTCCATTCAAAGCTCACAAGTTGAATCCTTCCTTCTTAAACTGTGATCCTTAGGTTAAATCCCTATGGAATTGATCGTTTGTAGGTCGAACCCCTGCGGAACCAATGTGATTTGTAGGTTGAATGCTTGTCAAACCAATATGGCTCATAAGTTGAACCTCTTTATAAACCAAAAGTCCTTCTCAACCTAGTGATTCTTAGGTTGAACCCCTTTTGAATCAATCTCATTCTCAAAAATTTGATCTGTCGGTGGAGTTCCTACTGATCCCAGGTTCTTAGGTCGAACCATTTTTGGATTGGTATTTTTCAAAAATTCGATCTGTAGGTTGAAGTCCTCCTGATCCAATATTCCTTACAGTCCTTAGGTTGAACCCCTTTTGGATTGGTATTTTTCAGAATTGTGGTTTGTAGGTTGAAGTACTCCTGATCCAAGTTCTTAGGTTGAATCCCTATTGAACCCATGTTGTTCCCAGAGAACCAATGCCGTTCTCAATTGAACCCATGACGTTCCCAGTAAACTAATTTCGACCTTCGGGTCAATCAATTTCCAAATTCAAGCCTTCGGGTTACAATCTTACCAACATCAGTCATTTTCCTGCCTTCGGTTTACAACTTTGTCAATATCTATCACTTTCCAAGCCTTCGGGTTACAATTTCATTAATGTCAATCATTTTTAAATCAACAAAATCCTGTTTTCGAGCTGGTCGGTCAACAAATCCTGCTTTCGAGCTGGTCAGTCAACAAATCCTGCTTTCGAGCTGGTCGGTCAACAAATCCTGCTTTCGAGCTGGTCGGTCAACAAATCCTGCTTTCGAGCTGGTCGGTCAACAAATCCTGCTTTCGAGCTGGTCAGTCAACAAATCCTGCTTTCGAGCTGGTCGGTCAACAAATCCTGCTTTCGAGCTGGTCGGTCAACAAATCCTGCTTTCGAGCTGGTCGGTCGACAAATCCTGCTTTCGAGCTGGTCGATCAACAAATCCTGCTTTCGAGCTGGTCGGTCAACAAATCCTGCTTT
This sequence comes from Nuphar pumila, assembly GCF_984573655.1. NCBI lineage: Eukaryota > Viridiplantae > Streptophyta > Magnoliopsida > Nymphaeales > Nymphaeaceae > Nuphar > Nuphar pumila. Next base: position 89,968,312 of record NC_143259.1, read on the forward strand.
CGAGCTGGTCGGTCAACAAATCCTGCTTTCGAGCTGGTAGTTCAACAAATCCTGCTTTCGAGCTGGTCGGTCAACAAATCCTGCTTTCGAGCTGGTAGTTCAACAAATCCTGCTTTCGAGCTGGTAGTTCAACAAATCATGCTTTCGAGCTGGTAGTTCAATAAATCCTGCTTTCGAGCCGGTTGGTCAATAAATCCTGCTTTCGAGCTGGTTAGTCAAAACAAAACCCAACTTTCAAGTTGATCTTTCACTGAGTCTTTTCAGGTCTCAATTTGGTCATGGATGTGTCAATTAGACCTCAAGCAATTTCTTTCACCAAGGATTTCAAGAACATTTTGCCAATTTGCCATTAAATATTTGTTGATTTCAAAATTTTTATTGCACAAAAACATTACCTCAGAATACCTTCAATATTATTTTCGAAAGGTCAAAGCTTTTGTGAAAAAGGATTCAAAATTCAAATTCTTTCTATTGGCCAACCAAAAGGATGAAGAATAAATCCTCGATATGGCCAGCAAAAGGAAATTCTATGTTGTTGCAAAGCCATAAGTGATCGGTATTGATCGCAGTCAATGGCACATTTTTAAAGATCATTCTTGGAAAATAAAGCAGTCGAAATATCCTGGGTGATACAAAAAAATCTATTAAATCCCTATATTTCCTCAATCACCTAAGCTGCAATTAAATATCTGCAAAAGGGATCTCTCAATTGTCGTCAAGATGAAGGCGAATTAGGCGAGTAGACCCCCGGGGCCAAAGAAGATTTGAATCATCTCCAAGATGACGGAGTTTGTGACGGATCCTTCCAGGGAAAGTTTAGAGCACCGTCAAGATGAAGGCAATTGTGATGAGCCTCCCGACAAACCCTAAAGGATATTTAATTTCCGCTATCATCAAGAGATTTCCAACCAATGAGCCAATAATCGTCGATATAATCCCTGAGAGAAAAAGAAGGATCGGAACATCTCCAAGATGAAGGAGTTTTTGACGTACCCTTCAAAAAAAAAGAGAGAAAAGTCAGGACATCTTCAAAATGAAGGATGATGTAATAAAATCCCCAAAAACCTAAGAGAGCTCTAATTCTGCCAAAAAAGAAAAAAAAGTGGGCAGAAAGATCATCATGAGGAAAGAATCCCAGGATATCAGACTGCCAAATTTGCCAAAGAATCTTCTTTAATTTTGTGAAATTCTATTATCAATATTCTTTCACCAATTGCTCTCACAATATCAAGAATACTCTTTTTTCTGCTCATATCAAGGAAATTGATAGCTTCCTTGAAAAAAAAGCTAATTGCAAGCAATTTGAATTCGAATCTTGATTCTATAGAGTTAAGCCCAGTCGGAGGTAATACTTCAGGTAGAAAAGAGGAAAGATTTTCATACCAATATACATCAATTTCAAGCATTTTGAATCAACAAACAATTTTTAACATTTTGGCAATATTTTCTTACTATCTTGACATGAAGTGAAGAGCTCGATGTCCATCTTCACACATCCTGATATCACCTTTTACCTCCTTGAGAGAGTAACCTTTATCATCTTTCGCGTTGTTGAAAGATTAGCCTTTTCTGTGAAAGGATCGCCTTTGTTATCTTTCGCGTTGTTGAAAGAATTCATCTTTTGCGTTGTCAAAAGAATCGCCTTGCTCCTTTGGATCGCCTTATCATCTTTCGCGTTGTTGAAAGAATCGCCTTGTTCCTTTGGATCGCCTTTTTCCATCTTTCGCGTTGTTGAAAGAATTCATCTTTTACGTTGTCAAAAGAATCGCCTTACTCCTTTGGATCGCCTTGTCATCTTTCGCGTTGTTGAAAGAATCGCCTTGTTCCTTTGGATCGCCTTTTTCCATCTTTCGCGTTGTCGAAAGAATTCATCTTTTGAGTTGTTAAAAGAATTGCCTTGCTCCTTTGGATCGCCTTGTCATCTTTCGCGTTGTTGAAAGAATCGCCTTGTTCCTTTGGATCGCCTTGTTATCTTTCGCGTTGTCAAAAGAATTCATCTTTCGTGTTGTTGAAAGAGTCACCTTATTCCTCTTCAAGAAAATTGTCTTATTCACCATCCAACTTACCATTTTCATTTCCCGGTCAGGTTAAGGGTCAAACCTGAGCTTCGTTTCTATGCGAAGTATTTCCCGTCCCATCCAGGTTAAGGGCAAAACCTGAATCTCACTTCTTTTGAAGTAAATTTTTCTTCTTCATTCTCCATTTCATATCTACCATTTTCATCAGGGCTAATTTTTTCATACCCAGTCAGATCCTTCTAACTGGGGCATTTTTATAGCCAAAATTTGGTGTGTTTTTCTTTGCCACTAAGCTCGTCCTCAAGACGGCGTAGTAGCAAAGAGGGGCATCTGTAAACACCCCAAATTTTTCACATTCATTCTCAAACAACCCTCCTCGTGCAGTGCCAACCCTGTTAGGTCAGTGTAGGAGTCAAACCCGAGTTAGTTTCAGAAAATCACCATTTTACCAACTTTTATTAGGAAAATTACCATTTTACCCCTAGGTCATCCCGGACCCCAGTTAGTCGGAGTCAACCAAGCTCATTGGTCAGTTCAGAACATTTAGAATGTCAATCAAGTCAAGCTCATCTGAGCTCACAATGAACAGGCCATTTTCATTTCTGACCATTACTGCCAAAATGGGATCATCTTTTCAGAAATGAGCTCATTTCTCACTCAAATTCAAGCCAATTGTCTTTGAGTCAGTCATTCATACTCCCCAGAGTCTAACTTGAGCTCACCAGAAGTTCAAGCGCTCCAGTTTTAGTTCAAAACCATTTCCAAGTGTCCAGGAGCCCATTTTAGTCCATTTTAGCTCTTTCAACTGAAATTGAGTCGAGTTCAGCCAATTGAGCTAGTGTTCAAGCTTCGATTTTAGTTCACCTCAGTATTACTGACCTTTGTTTCAGCTCAAACCCAGTTCAGGTTCGTAATTCACTTCATTCCAATGACCATTCCATACCATTTCTCTAAAAATGGCAGCTTTTCTTGAAAATTCAGTTGGAAAGGTCAGTTGAGTCAGTGTCCGGTGAGTTCATTTGAGTTCTGAAACTCTAAAACCCAGCTCAATCCAGTTCATTTCAGTTGAATCCAGCTCAAACCCTAATTTTCAGTGTTACTCTAGCTTGGCAGAGCTCGAAAATCATTTCTTCAACCATTTTTGCAAATTTTGTCAATTTTAACACTTTTTGAACTGATACAAGTGTCAATCGGGGTCTAACATCCAAAATTCTTCATTCAGGGTTAGCATTTCGCATAGCATTTCATGTCATTTCTCATCATTTCATATCATTTCTCAGCATTTCATAACATTTCATCACATTTCATTCCATTTTCGAAGTCCAGAACTCCAGTTTTATAAATTTCAATCCAGATTGAGTTTTAAAAGTTTTCAGAAATCAATTTCAAACCCTGGGTTTTCAAAATTGACATTTTTACTCCCAAGATTCTAAATTTGGAAATATTTTCTCGAGAAAAACAATATGGATTTCTTTCAAAGTTAAATTTTCAAATTCTATACTGGATTTGCTTTGCAACGAGCTATTAAACTTCAAAATTCAAGCTCATTTCAAAAACTGCCAAAAATAGCTCTTTTCGTTTGGAAATATTTTCTCGAGAAAAACAATCTGGATTTCTTTCAAAATCAAATTTTCAAATTATACACTGGATTTGCTTCGCAATGGGGTATTGAACTTCAAAATCCAAGCTTGTTTCAAAAACTGCCAAAAATAGCTCGTTTCGTCTGGAATTTTTTTGAAAAGACTATTTTACCCCTTTAATCGTCAAAATGAATTTCAAAAGTGGAATTTGGACCCGCTCTGAGATGGCCCATCCATTTGCATTTTCTTGTTTTAATTTATGAGAAAAGAAAAAAAATTATCTTTTTCTTTATTTTTTTTGTTTGTTTTATTTTATTTTTTATTTTTTTTTATTATTTTATTCCTCCTAAGGTGGGACCCACAAGGGGGTCGACCACCCTAGCCCACTTCCTTTCTTTCTTCCTCCATTTTCTTTTTTTATATTTTTTTATTTTATTTTTATTTTCTTTTCTATTCTTCTTTATTTCTTTTCTTTTCTTTCTTTTTCTTTTTCTTTCTTTTTCTTTCTTTCTTTCCTCCTTTCTTTCCTCTCCAGCCATTCACGTAAGCCTCTCTTCCTTTCCCTCCTTTCCTTTCTTTTTCCTTCTTCCCCTCTTCTTTCCTTTTCCTTCCCTTCCTTCTTTCCCCTTTCTTTCTTATTCCCTCCCTATTTTCCTCCAAAGAAAAATGGCTACAGCCATTCACGTACATGGGATTCATAGAATATCTTTAGGAACTTAGGTTTTTATTTTCATCAAAACCTAAGTTAGCATAAAAAGCTAAAAGAAAAAGATACGGCAGCCTATTCCCTCTTCTCACGTCTCTCTCTCTCTCTTGAGTTGCAGCCTCCATGGCTGCATTTTGAACCTTTCTTCAAACAATCCAGCCACTCCCTCTTGCAGCCCTTTGAAGTCCAGCGTCTTCAAGTCTCACAGCACCACCAAGGAGATTCTCTCTCCAGCCAAGGCAGCAACGTCTTCATCTCCAACACCAACACAACCACCATCCTTACCTTCCAACAGTAGTTGGTCCATTCTGCTCCAGCTTCAGCCAAAGGCAGACCAACTTCCATTGTTCCAGCAGCAGGCTCCACGTTGAAGCTCCCTCCTTCAGCCGGCACATCACCCTCCTTGTTGCAGTTGGCTCCTCCTCCCTTTGTAGCAGCTGCAGCCACCACAAGGGAATCCTCAACTTCAGCCTAAGCAGCCATTGCCATCACTAACTGCAACAGCCGTTCAAAGCCAACAGCACAGCCACCTTCTTCCTTCAACACCACTACCGGCCCATCATCCCCAACAGCTCTCCATTGGAACCAGTTGGTGTAGCAGCCCTTGGTGATCAACAATCAACAGTTTCCTCCTTTGACTTCATCCTCAATTGTGGCAGCTGGATCCCTAAGGTAAGGTTCCTATTTTTTTTTTTATTAACCTACAGATAATTTATTTATTTATTTATTATTATTATTCTTATTGTGTCATGGTAAAAGGCTACGTAAAGAGGCGATTCATCCCTCCAATGGATTGAGTCCCTCCTTACAATGGCCAATACTAAGACCAAGTCATACCTTTGATCATTTTTTTTAATTGCATCATTATTTTTATGTAGATTCCATGCTTATTGCATTCATTAAGTTTAGTTTTATTAATATTCGATTGATAGTCTATAGAATGTAGATCCATGCATGTAGTCCAGTTATAATTTTATATTTGATTTTTTTGTTTATAAATCTTGAAATTTTTATGATAGATGCCTATGTTTAGTTTTCATTTCTCTGCAAAAATTCGGATCAATTTGAGTTTAATAACTTTATCTAATAAATCCAAACTCTAGATCGGGTTTTAAACCCTCTGGAGATTCCATATTCCCATTTAGCAGGGTTGTCAACCCAAGATCGCCTCCATGGACGATCCGATTTTCCCTCAAAAAAATTACATTGGATTCATAATTGAATCTAATTATGATCTGGAAATTTTTAGGATTTTCCTGGCAGTTTTGATCTCTGTCAAAAATCAAATTTCCTAGACCCCTGGGAAAATCTTGATTTTCTTTTGTCAGGGTATAGACAGACCCTAATGCATCAAGTTCGCCCAATTCGTAGCCCGTATGCAAAAACATTCAACATGAAAGTTGTTCCTAACATAATGTCCTGTCATTTCCCAAAATTTCGGAATTTTTGGATCTGTTTCATTATTTTTACCGGATTTTCCCTTTCTGTCTAACAGATTACAATGTCCAGAAATCTCAGAGATTTAGGTCTCCGATAACAGCGTGGCCTTTTCCAAACCATAACCCGAATACCAATGGTGTCTAAAGATAAAATCTTCCTTTGTTTGTCAGGGACATTTCCCACAATTTCAGACTTTTTCCCATCGTTATTCCATTTTTCCCATGTTTTCTACCGAAACCTGTTTGTTTCCCCTAAATCCTAGAGTCGCCGGATTCCGATCCGACTTGCCGGAGTGGCACAGCTCCGACCATAGGTCAAAACCAGAAAATGTAAAAGGAAACAATCCTTGCCTTACTGTCCTCTGTCACCCCATAAAATTTGGGAAATTTTTATGGAAGTTTGATATCCTAAATCCCCTTTAGAATCAACATTTTAGGCAAAAATCATAAAATTTAGGGTTTTTATTTGAATTTCCATATTTAAAAATACAAAAAATTAGATTTTCGAGCTCCATTATGTTTCTAGGGTTATTTTAGTTGTCCATGCCAAATTTGGTTTAATTCCAAGTTCATTTGCTCCATGTGTTAGTTTATCTTTAAATTCAGAAGCGAAAATCAAGTTAAATTCGATATTTTATGATATTTTCGCCATGTTAGGGTTTTTATCATGTACATAAGCATGTAGAATCATATTAGGGTTAATTTTAATCTCATTTGCATTTCATATTTTTCAAATTTGCAAAATTTATTTCAGAAAACCCTGGTTTCAAGGCCATAGTCTTGTTATCAGGGGTATTTTGGTCATTTTGACCTAAATTTCGAAATTTCAATTTCTAATTATCCAAAATTTCATGCATATCATCATATTTTATCATATTATGTTTGATTTATTTCATTTGATTTTCAAAATTCCAAAATTTACAATAATTCTTTCAGAAAACCCTGATTTCAAGGTCATTAGGGGTATTTTGGTCATTTTGACCCCAATTTCGAATTTTCAAGTTTATTTTCGAAATTTATTCATTATTTATCATGTTTATATCAAAGGGGGTATGAATTTGGGTTTATATCTGAATAATATCCAATAATTTCCCATATTTTTGGATAAATTCAGAAAAACCTACATTTTTGTGCTAACCTTGTTTTCTAGTTTTGCAGGAACATTCAAGAAGAAGACTTAGTTATTTCATTTATTTATCTTATTCAATTCAATGTAAAAAGCAATGTAATATTTGGAATAAGAGTTACATTTTCTGCTTAGAATAGGACGACATTGCATATAGTTTAATTTCTGCAAATTTCAATATGTGATGTATGATTCATGCATAGTTATTTCAAATTCACTATGGTTTATACGAATGGCACGTGCACAAGCTTTTATGGAGTTTATAAACTCGGTGGGATTCGTATTTATGGCCATAGTCAGAATACGAAGAAAACCAAGATTTATGATCTTTATATCAGCCACATTCAGCCTACACTCTTAGGCTAACTTCAAAAATGCACTGCATTTCTCAAAGTTTCAAAAGGATTTCCCAATTCCTCAATGAAATTCCCTTTTCAAATTCATATTCATTCATTCATATCATTCAAATTGCATTATTTTCAAACTCATTTTCCAATTTCAATTTCAGAAAATTCAATTTTCTCAAGAATTTCCAAGTCTTTCTCAGGATCTGATTTTCTCAAAATCCTAAGTTTTCAAATGACATTTTAAAGCATTTCCCAAGTTCAAATCAAGATTTTCCTATGTTTTCAAATTCTCAAATTTCAAAATCCCAAGTTTTCAGAAATTCATTTTCTCATATTTTCCAGTTTTCTTGAGAATTCATTTTCCATTTCAAAAGTCATTTTCCAATGAATTTCTTAGATTTTCTCAGAATTCTCAAATCCATTTTCTTAAAAAAGCAATTCCAAATTTCAAAATCGTTTTTCTAAAGTTCAAATTTTCCTGAGAAATCACTTTCTAATGCAAATTTCTGATTTTCAATAAAATTCAATGATTTTCCCAGGAATTCCATTTTCAAGCATTTTCCAATCCTTTTCTAAATGCATTTCAATTTTTTAAAGCAAACATCATAATTTCTCAAACTTGCATTTTTCAAAATTCCATAGCACAAGCCTGATTCTTTGTGCATTCTAGGAAAAATAGAGCATAATTTAGATATTTGAGTCAAGTTAAAGCACATAATTGGTCCTTGGTTCAATTACCCCTGGTAAAGGCGCCAGGAACGGTTGAACCTCGTACCGACAGGCGGATCCCATTCCATGGAATTTTCCCGCAAATTTTCAAAACAGAGGTGAGTAAATTTTCAAAACAATTTTCAAAACTTTGGTCGAGTTTGACTCGCGAAATTCGTTTCTCTCTCGCAAGGGAGGGGAAAAATTTTGCGATGATAAGAGTTCTCCAGATCCTTGTCCCCTTCTAAGCCGAGATAGAAGTCCTGCCTGGTGTATGATCTCTTTCTTTTGTCACGGATTTGCAGGTCCTTGACTATCTTGGTCAAAGCTTGGATTGAATCCTCTGCGGGGGCCCCATACTTGGGCTTGTTTACTGACACTGGCTCTTCCACTGGCCTCTTGGACTGCCGCAAGTGCTTCGGAATGTAGATCAACTTCTCTTTTTTTTCAGAGACTTCTCCTGCTGACCCGGAATCCTCAGAAGTACTGTCACGCTGTTTCTTCTGCTTGCTGATCCTGACGGGCTTTTTCATGGGCTTTTTCTTAGCTTTGCTCTTAGAAGCTGCCTTCTTGGGAGCAGCTTTGGCCTGCTCAGCCATGATCTTGGTCATCATTTTTTGAAAGATCCGGTACATGGCCGGATCAACATCGCTTTCATCCCCGGAGTTATTCTTCTTGGATAATCTAGGAGAATTCATCTCCTCTGATTCGCTGTCGCTGTGCTGTTGAGCAGCCCTCTTGTCAGCCCTTGTCTGAACCATTTTCAGATGCCAAAGCTTTTCTGTAGAATATGGGAATGGTTAGAGTATGGAGAAGATTTTTTGAAAATCATAATTTTTTTGAGAGAAAGCAAGAAATGAAGGGATTTGGTAGACAATTTCAAGAGATTATCCCATTACCCGGGATTGGGTCATCACACGATTTGTGATAATTGTGTTACCATTTGATGATAACAGAGAAATGTGCCTTGTTACCTAGGCGAGGTCGTCAACCATGAGAAAATATATTTGAAGAAAATGTGGAAGGAATGTCCCATTTACCCGGGATGAGGTCGTCACTCAAAATTTGTGACTATTTGTGCTATAAACAAAATACAGAAAACAACATTTTTGGCCAAAAAGTAAATTTTTATTGATATTTTTAACATTCAAAGACAAAGAGAGGGTGGGCAAACAGTTTGCCACCACTCTTGATATTCAGATGATACATTTGGTCCAGGAAATATAGACAGAGAAATAAAGGAATCCCAGGTATATTTGGCGACATGATATGCCCCAGACCACTGATCCGACTGCAGGTTGAATTCTGGCACGTTGCCTGTCGGAAAACGGGTGTTGGCACGAACCTGCCGCTGTGAAAACTGCCTCAGACATCGTTCCGGCTGATAATCAACACAAAAGAAAGGGGCCCATCAACTTTTAGCGCTTGTCTCGAGCATAGGTGTATCGAGGAACAGTCTCTCTTCTGTCAAAGAAGTCCCAGGTAATCTCCTCCTGATGCAGCTTCTCGATCAGAGCTCGGCATTGGATGACTGTCTTCGGCTGCTTACTGTTGAACCTGAAAGAACTGGCCTTCAAGGGAACGTGTCGCAGGAACCACGACTGCAGGGCGTAAGTGCACCCTTCTACTAGAATGGTCTCTCCGAGGGCAAATCGAGCCAAGCCTCTGTAAAGAAAGGCTAATGCGGCCATGGAAACTGAAAGCTGACAGGTCTGCTTGCTTCCCCATCTTCGAAAGAGCTGGGCAACTCTGATATCTATGAAATTCTGACCATCTTGGAAGAAAGCTAACCCCACTGTGCATAGAATCATGGCGTGCTGAATTCTGTCTTTCGCTGCTTGAGACAGAGTGTCAACCTCTTTGTAGGCTCCATACTTTTGATATAGTTCGAATAGGTCGATGAACTGATTTCCACCAATCTCAGTGAGAGGCCAGGATCTGCTCCCCGTTGCTCTTGCTAAGGCTTCTCGAACATCCACCCCTTTGATGTTGATCAAAAATTGCTGCTCGACAGGATCATCTGGCTGACCAGTTGGTTCGGGCAATCCCATAAGATCATTGAATTCGTCCATCAGTAGAGTCATCTCTCCCCAGGGAAACCAGAATGTGCAGGTACGTGGATTCCACCGTTCTGCCATGGCCTGAATCAAAGTTCCATTGATGGTTCGCTTGCCTACTGCTGATGCCATCTCCAACCCATAGTCATCCAAGTGGTCTGGGAACATACGTGAGAAGGTGGCGAACCAAGAATAATACCACTGAGGGAAGAAAGGTCGAGACTGAATGACCAGCAGATCCGGATGTCCATCCTGAATCTGATAGAAGACATGATCTCTGGGAAAGACAGCATCGAGGGAATTTGACGCCATTGAAATGATACTGGGAAAAAATAAGAGTGAGAAAATTTAGATAGAATGCAGGACTTACGAATAGACTTTTTAAATAATCAAACCTGGAAATCTTGAAAAGGTTGATGAAATTTTAAAGGAATTTTCTAGGGTTTTGAAGAAAATTTGATCTAAAAGAGAAAAGAAATGTAGGTAGAGAGAAATATACACCTGGGGTTTTTTTAAAATAAGGGTAAGTTTTGAATAATACACCCAAGGTTTTGAAAAAAAAGGGTTTGATACACATATATGAAAGAAATAAGAGAATTATCATACAACTAAAGCTGCACAAACAAGGATGCGCACACAGCACTCCCTAGAGGCTGACTCTAAATGCAATATTTTGAAATGGCTTGTAGGACCTTAATCCTAACTCTAGGGTTCAAATTATCTGATTCCAATCAAGATACGCCGATATACCCAAGCCGAAGCTAGAAGTACGTGGCATAGAAATATTTCTCCGGTTCTGAGGTAATGGCTTCCCAACATCCTTGAGCTCCTACCGATATACCTCGGACTATGGCCCTTAGGTACGTGGTAGGGGGGCGCGAACCCGAATAAGTGGTCCAGTTGTGAGGCTCTCTCCCGAACTATGGTTCAGTGAGACAGCCCAGCAACGTGAAGACCGGGACAATATAGGTAAGGAGGTTTTCAAAATATGTGCAACATGCAAGAAATCAGATGGCTCTAATGCAAGTCCTAAAGAGATAGATTTAAATGAAAAAGAAGCATACACTTGCATACATTGTTTACATTCAATCCCTAAAATTGAGGAGAGTTGTATTTAAGACCTAAGTCTAATGTGAACATGGAATAATCTCCTCAATATGGTCCTACCAAACCATACTTAAATCCTATATGCAATGATGTCAGCCTAGGACAGAGTCTAGACTCCTAAGGTTTGCATGGAAAATATAGCTGACATTTGAAAAATAAAGACTTAGATAATATCAAAGCAAAGAAGAAAAGGCATAATTCGACCGGACGGAGACGTGTCCCATCTCGGTCGCCAAACCTGTGATCATCGCAAAATTTTTCCTCTCGTAATATTCTCTTTCTTCCTTCTCTTTTCCTTTCCAACCTCTTATTTTCCTCCTTTTTGAAGGGAGAAAGATAAAAGTCGGAAAGAAAGAGAGAAGAGAAAAGAAAGAAGAGAAGAGAAGATGAACTCTTTTGCGGGTCTCACTTGACCTTAATTTTGAAGAATTTTGAAATAACTCGCCTCCGTTTTTGAAATATTTGCGGGAAAACTGGGAGACGGGATCCGCTTGTCGGTACGAGGTTCGACCGTTCCTGGCGCCTTTACCAGGGGTAATTGAACCAAGGGTCGAATCTTATGCCTTTTGTTTTGCTAAGAAATTATCTAAGAACTTATCCTAAGTCTAAATGCACAAAGAATCATGCTTGTGCAAATGCAAAAGATGTATGCTCCTTTTGAAAATGTTTTGAAAAATTTCCAAGTGTTTCTGAGATGAATCTGATAAAGTAAAGAGATGATTTCTAACTTAGAACTTGAGATTAAATTTCTAAGTTTTTAGAATAATCAAGAGCTTGGAAAAATAAATCTGGATTTTGGAAAATGATTTTTGAAGTCTTTGAGATAAAAGAAGAAGAAAGGAATTTTCAAAGTCATAAATGGACTTTGAATCAGAATAGAAATGAAAATGGAATTGAATCAGAAGGAAAGATAGAATCGGAAAATCTGAATAAAATTGAGAAATGGAATTGATTTAAAAGTTGGAATTTCAAGATGAAATCTGAATCCAAGATCTGGATTCTGAATAAAATTCAAAGTTGAAGTTTGAATTTAGGATGGAAACTTGATTTGAAATCTGGAATGAAATGGAATTGGTTTTTGGAATCAAAGTGGAATTTAGATCCGAAATCTGAGATCCAAGATAGGGTTGGACTCTGGATCCTAAGATGGAATTGGATCTGAAATCTAAGATCCAATGTAGAGATGGACTCTGGATCGTAAGATGGAATTGGATCTAAAGACTAAGATCCAAAGTATAATTGGATTCTGGATCCTAAATAGAATTTGGATCTGTAATTTGAGATCCAAAGTAGAATGGGGATCTGGATCCTAAATGGAATCTGGATCTGTAATTCGAGATCCAAAGTGGAATGAGGATCTGGATCCTAAATGAAAATTTCGGATCTGAAGTCTGAGATCCAAGGTAGAACTGGGTTCTACATCCTAAAATGGATTTTGGATCTGGAATCTGAGATCCAAAATGGCATTGGATTCTGGATCCTGAAATATAATTGGATCTAGATTCTGAGATCCAATGTAGAGTTGGGCTCTGGATCCTAAAAATGGAATTGGATCTGGAGTCTAAGATCCAAATGTGAAATTGGATTCTGGATCTTATAAAGAAATTGGATCTGAAGTCTGAGATCCAATATGAGTGTTGAATTCTGGATCCTAAAGTGGATTTGGAGTTAAATTCAGAAGGTGAATGAAGAGTTTCCAAATTTGAATAAAATGAATTTCCAAGTTAAATTGGACTTTGAATTTGGGACTTGAATTCGATTTTTAGAAGGTGAATCAAGGACCTCAAAGTTAAATTGAACTTTGAGTTGGATTGGAGTTGGAGTTTCAAAGTCAAATTGAACCTTGAAATCTGATTTGATTTTGAATATAAAATGAACTTGAAATCTCAAAGTTTTAAATTGAACTTTGAGATTGAAAAGTGAAATAGAATTTTTTAAAAAATTGAAAGGACGAATTGGATTTACAGAGATTGAAGATTGATTGAAGAAGATATTAATGTCACTTGGAGTTTTTGAAAAGGAATTTTGAAAATATGATGCAATTCTATCCTATATGATGGATGAATTTAAAATTTTGAAATTGGATTTTGAAAAGCTATCTTATTCTTGAAATGAATTAAAATAAGATTGAAGATATAATACATCCCTGACTATGGTCATTGAATGTATTATATAATAATCTATATTTAAATTCAGATGAAGAATAAAATACATTTGGTGCTTTTATAGAATTTAAAATGAAATTAACCCTCAATATACCCTGACTATGGCCATTGGTATATATTTTGAGTTAATTTTAAGTTAAATTCTGATAAAAGAAGAAAATATTTTAGGAAAATATGATGAATTTTGAAAAATGGATCCAGTGTGGATCCAGTGTTATTTTGTAAAAGATAAAAATGCTAAGTTTTGTCCACACCCTGACTATGGCCATTGACGTGGATCATCAACTTAGTATCAATTACCACTTACGAAATGGTCTACGTGCCATTCGTGTTTCACCATTGTGAGAATTTGAGAAATAAAGGGAAAATGCATGAGAACAAACAATTTATAATGTTTACAATGCTTATCCATTCTACCTAAAGCAGGGAATGTAAATTCTCATTTAAATCTAGCTATTACAATTCATAAAATCAAATTTACAACTTCAAATAGTGGCTTTATCTACATATTTCCTGCAAAACAACAGTTTCTTTGAATTGCGAAGGAAGGAGCTAGGCCTTCTATCTCCTACTGATATGCTGGAGTCCTGCAGGAGGAAGGATGAAAGGGGATTTTCTTCAACGGAGATGAGGATCGATCCTCTTTCGATTACTTAAGACTTCAGGGTGGAGCTTCTTGGCTTAAAAAGGAGAATCAGAGGAAGCGAGGCTTCTGATTCGCTTGTATTGCCAAAACTGGGAATCCTTCGATCGAAAAAGGGAGATGCCGGATGAACAGAAATCGTTTGAAGTTATTCCTTCTAAAGAAGAACCGGTCACCGATGAAGTTGTTGGTTTATGATGGGTAGATGAAGGTTAAAATGATCGGCACCCGAAGAGAGAAAGTAGATTAGGATGGATTTTGCAGAGAAAAACTCAGTGACGAGGATGCTGATAACAGATGCTTGAAGTAAAAAAAAAAACTGATTTCCAGGAAAACAATCCATGATCTGAAGACAGGGGCTGGCCTCTTCTTAAAGAGGAAATGGAAGCTTCGAGAGGGGAAATCCGTTTTAGGATTGATGGTGGAGAAGAGAGGGGGCCGTTTAAAGATCTGCGATGTAGAGAGAAGGAGAAAAAGCGCGGGAGAGAGTTCGTTGTAACTTTTTTTTTTCAAAAAGGTGGTTCCCCTTTTTAAGAATTTTCTGAAAAATGGTTAAGGAATGAGGTTCTTGGTAAAAATTGTTTAAAAAGTTTTGAAAATCATCCGTTTTCTTTGTAGCTTCTCTCAATTTTTTGGTTTTTTATGTTATTTTTTCTATTTTTTTTGCATTTTTAGAATAAAATCCTAAAGTTTGTGAGAAAACAAAGGTTAAAACTAATTTTTTTGTGTTTTTGCAAAAATATTTACAAAAGGGAAATTTTCTGAGAATTTAAAAGCTATTTTGAGAAAATTTCTTCAGAAAATACATTTGGATCCGGATTTTGAAGAAATATGGACTTAAAGCACTGGATTCGGATCCGAAATTGATTTTGAACATATCCATGTGGAATTTAATCCAGAGAATCTGAAGAATAATTGAAATTTAGCCTCGGTTTTCTCAGAAAATGGAATCAGGGGCAAAGAAGGTCATTTTGTAAATTTTTGAAAAATTTGGGGTGTTCACAAGCAGTCTCTCAATGAAGTCCTTGAATATATGTTGACCAAGGAATTGGTAAAGCTCCCCAGAGCCACAGATCCTCCCACGATCATGGAAAGATTCATGGACCAGTTCTGCAAATTTCATCAGGTAGTAGGACATGATACTGACCTCTATTTTGTCTTCAAGAACATTGTTCAAGACTGCATTGATAAAAGTCTTCTCATTGAAGATAAAAAGAAGGACCAATCATCCTGACTTAGCTTTTTCCTTAATCACTCAAGAAGCTGACAGCGCCAGCATTTTCCCATTTCTCATCTTGCTTTATCATTTTAAAGGGATGATGTAATCCCATTTATCTTTCCTTAATTTGTCATTTTTTCTTCAATGCATTAATAAAATTATCAATTTTCCTCATAATCTTGATGCCACCTTTTGTTCTCCTTCTCTACAAAAGGTCCTTTCTTGAGGAATGACCCTCTTCAGAGTTTCTCCTGAATGAATCAAAAGTCAGCTGCCTTGTCACCTTTAGAGAGCGTTCTTCGAACGTCAATTATTTATCCTTTTGTTTAAAATCTTCTTCCCCCATTACACTGAGGCATTATTTTGAAAATTGTCTTCAAAACATCCTGTATGCAGGTAGGATCAAACAAATCTCTCATTTTGCACACATGTGCACCCATTTACATTATTTTGCATTCATTTGCATTTGCATGCATTCATTCACATTCATTTGCTTCAAATTCAATTTTCCTTTCAGGTTAAGGGATAACCTGAGTTACCCATTCAGGATAAGGGATAAATCCTAAGGCCCTGACAGTTTTTCAAGTCATCATGAGGGTAAAGACTGAAAATCTCCCATCAGAATCAATTGGTAATTTTTAAAAATCTAGTGTTCGTGCTGATAGATTTTCAAAACCCAGTGTTCGTGCTGGTAAATTTTCAAAATCTAGTGTTTGTGCTGGTAAATTTTTAAAATCAAGTATTGGTGCTGGTAATTTTTCAAAATCCAATATTCATGCTGGTAAATTTTCAAAATCCAGTGTTTGTGCTGGTAAATTTTCAAAATCTAGTGTTCGTGTTGATAACTTTTCAAAATCCAATGTTCGTGCTGGTGATTTTTTGTCAAAAACAATATTCGTGTTGGTCCATTTTCAAAACACAGTGCTTGTACTGGTTCACTTTTAAAATCTGGTGTTCACACTAGTACACTTTAAAATTTAGTGACCACACTGGTCTAGTTTTTCCTTTAGGATTCGAGCTCCGATGCAAATTTCCTTTCCTTTTGAATTTTCTAGTTTTTCCTTCAGAGACTCGAGTTCCGACTCGAATTTCTTTTCCTTCCAAATTGATCTAGTTTTCCTTCAAGATTCGAGTTTTGACTCGAATTTCTTTTCCTTCCAAATTGATCTAGTTTTCATTCAGGATTCGAGTTCCGGCTCAAATTTCTTTTCCTTCTAAATTGAATAAGTTTTTCCTTTAGGGTTCAAGTTTCGACTCAAATTTTCTTTCCTTCTGAATTTTTCAGTTTTTTCTTTAGGATTCGAGTTCCGACTCAAAATTCATTTCCTTTAAATCCAAATTGGATAAGTTTTCCCTTTAGGGTTTGAGTTTCGACTTGAATTTTCTTTCTTTTAAATCGGAATGGGTCTAGTTTTCCTTCGAAGATTCGAGTTCCGATTCGAATTTTCTTTCCTTTAAAATTTTTCTTCAGAATTCGAGTTCTGACCTGAATTTCTTTTCCTTCTGAATTGGTCTAGAAAATTAGAGTTTTGACTCGAATTTTCTTCCAAATCCAGTTCAAATGTCTAGAATTGGTCTAGAAAATTAGAGTTCTGACTCAAATTTTCTTCCAAATCCAATTTAAATGTCTAGAATTGATCAGAAAAATTAGAGTTCTGACTTGAATTTTCTTTCAAATCCAGTTCGCTTAGCTTTCTTTTAAGGGTTTGAACTTCTACTCGAACTTTCAAGCAAATTTAGTAATTGGTCTAGAAGATCCAAGTTCCAACTCGAATTTTCTTTCAAAACCCAATTCATTTAGTTTTCCCTTGAAGATTTGAATTTTGATTAGAATCTTCCTACCAAAGCCCAGTTTAGCACTGGTCCTTCCAAAAACCAATCTTCGAATTGGTCCTTCCAAACCCGGTTTAGCATTGGTCCTTCTCAAAAATCAATCTTCAAATTGGTCCTTCCAAAACCCGGTTTAGCATCAGTCCTTCCCAAATCCAATCTTTAAATTGGTCCTTTTACAAAATCTAACCTTGCGTTGGTTATTTTACCAGTTCCTGTATGTGTATTGGTCATTCTTTCAAATTCAATCTTTATATTAATTCCAATTCCCAATTTTGAACTCCGGGTCACCCAATTTCTAATTTCCAATTTCAACCTTCGGGTCACCCAATTCTCAATTTCTAATTTCCAATTTCCAATTTCTAATTTCCAATTTCCAATTTTCAATTTCCAATTTCCAATTTCCAATTTCTAATTTCCAATTTCCAATTTCCAATTTCCAATTTCCAATTTCCAATTTCCAATTTCCAATTTCCAATTTCCAATTTCCAATTTCCAATTTCCAATTTCCAATTTCCAATTTCCAATTTCCAATTTCCAATTTCAAGTTACCCAATCTCAATTTCAACCTTCTGGTCATCCAATTTCCAATTTCCAATTTCCAATTTCTAATTTCTAATTTCCAATTTTGACCTTTTGGTGACCCAATATCAATCCCAATCATTTTCTCTTGCGAGGGACCCTTTTTATAGGGAGAGTTCGAGGGAGCTCGTTCTTTTCGTAAGCTATCCTTTGTTTACTTAGCCCATTTTCAGGGAGAGTTTGAAGAGACTCATGTCTTTGTGAACCATTTGCAAAACAATTTCCAATTTCACACAAGGAACCCTTATTACAGAGAGAGCTAAGATAGAGGCTCGCTATCCTTGTGACCCCCAATTTCTATACTAGGTCATTTTATCATGGAGGACCCTCTTTTCAAGGAGAATGTGATGGACTCGTTCCTTCATGACCAAATTACCGACTTCACCATTACTGACCCCCTTTCCATAAGAGAAGCCTAATGTTAGGAAGTTTTGACAAAAACTTAATTTCTCTTCAAAAGTTTATTTTGCAAACACCTTCTCTTCAGGGAAGAGAGGAGTATTTTCTATTTTCCATTTCTGAATTTTCTTCTTTGGGGAAAGAAGAGAAGAATTTTATCATAAATGTGTTAAGTCGGACTCCAATGCTCGCTTTCACCAAGGATTTCAAGAACATTTTGTCAATTTGTTATCAAATATTTGTTTATTTTAAAACTTTTATTGCACAAAGAATTACCTCAAAATTACCTTCAGTATTACTTCCAAAAGGACAAAGCTTTTGCGAAAAAGGATTCAAAATTCAAAATCTTTCTATAGACTAACCAAAAGGATAAAAAATAAATCTTCGATATGGCCAGCAAGAAAAAATTCAATGTTGTCACAAAGCCATAAGTGATTGATATTGATTGTAGCTATGTCACATCTTTAAAGACCATTCTTGTGGTGATAAGGCAGTCGAAATATCCTGGGTGATAAAGAAAAATCCACTCGGTTTTCATATCTTCTCAATCATTTAAGCTGTAATTAAATATCTGCGAAAGGGATCTCTCAATCATCGTCAAGTTGAAGACTGGTGGATGAGTTAGACCCCCGGGGCCAAAGAAGATTTGGATCATCTCCAAGATGAAGAAGTTTGTGACAGACCATTCAAGGGAAAGTTCAGATCACCGCCAAGTTGAAGGCGAATGTGATGAACCTCCCGACAAACCCTAAAAGATATTTGATTTCTGCTATCATCAAGAGATTTTCAACCAAAGAGACAATATTATCACTAGAATTCCTGAGACAAAGAAGGATCAAAACATCTCCAAGTTGAAGGGGTTTGTGATGTACCCTTCTAAAAAGAAAGAAAGAAAAGTCAGGACATCTCCAACATGAAGGATGATGCAATAAATTTCTCCCTCCAAAAAAAGCCAAGAAAGCTCGATGTCTCAAAAAGAGTGCAAAAAGATCATCATGAAAAAAATCCCATAATATCAAACTGCCAAATTTTCCAAGAATCTTCTTTAACTTTGTGAAATTCTTTTATTAATGTCCTTTCACCAATCACTTTCACAATATCAAGAATACTCTTCTTTCTATTCATATCAAAGAAATTGATATCTTCCTTGAAAGAAAGTCAATCGCAAGCAATTTGAATTTGAATCTTGATTTTACGGAGTTATCTCAATTAGAGGTAATACTTTGGGTAGAAAAGAGGAAATATTTTCATACTAATATACATCAGTTTCAAGAATTTTAAATCAACAAACAATTTTTAACATTTTGGCAATATGTTCTAGCTATCCCGATGAAGTAAAAAGCTCGATGCCCATCTTGACACATTCTGGCATCACCTTTTGCCTCCTTGAGAGAGTAGCCTTTGTCGTCTTTTGCGTTGTTGAAAGATTAGCCTTCTCTCCGAAAGGATAACCTTTGTCATCTTTTGCATTGTTGAAAGATTAGCTTTCTCTCTGAAAGGATAGTCTTTGTCATCTTTTGCGTTGTTGAAAGATTAGCCTTTGCTTCAAAAGAATAGCCTTTGTCGTCTTTCGCGTTGTTAAAAGATTAGCCTTCTCTTTGAAAGGATAGCCTTTGTCATCTTTCGCGTTGTTGAAAGATTAGCTTTCTTTCCAAAAGGATAACCTTGTCATCTTTTGCGTTGTCGAAAGAATCACCTTGCTCCTTTGGATCGCCTTATTCATCTTTCGCATTGTCGAAAGAATTGCCCTGCTCCTTTGGATCACCTTATTCATCTTTCGCATTGTTGGAAGAACCGCTCTGTTGCTTTGGATCGCCTTATTCATCTTTCGCGTTGTCGAAAGAATCGCCTTGTTCCTTTAGATTGTCTTTCGCGTTGTCAAAAGAATCACCTTGCTCATTTAGATTACCTTTGTCATCTTTCGCATTGTCGAAAGAATTCATCTTTCACGTTGTCCAAAGAATCGCCCTGCTCCTTTGAATCGCCTTATACCTCTTTCGCGTTGTCGAAAGAATCGCCTTATTAATCTTTCGTATTGTCGAAAAAATTGCCTTTGTCATCTTTTGCGTTGTAGAAAGAATCGCCCTGCTCCTTTGGATCGCCTTATTCATCTTTTGCGTTGTCGAAAGGATCGCCTTGTTCCTTTGGATCGCCTTATTCATCTTTCGCGTTGTCGAAAGAATCGCCCTGTTCTTTTGGATCGCCTTATTCATCTTTCACGTTGTCGAAAGAATCACCTTGTTCCTTTGGATTGCCTTATTCATCTTTCGCATTGTCGAAAGAATCACCCTGCTCCTTTAGATCGCCTTATTCATCTTTCGCGTTGTCGAAAGAGTTGCATTATTCTTCTTAAAAAAAAAGTTGTCTTATTTGCCATCCAACTTACCATTTCCATTTCCCGATCAGGTTAAGGGTTAAACCTGAGCCTCATTCTGATGATGTATTTCATTCCTGATCAGGATTAAGGGTCAAGCCTGAACCTTATTTCTACACGAGGTATTTTTCGTCCCATCCAGGTTAAGGGCAAAACCTGGGCTTCACTTCTTTGGAATAAATTTTTTTTCTTTCTTCTCTATTTCATACCTACCATTTTTCATCAGGGCTTATCTTCATACCCAGTCAGATCCTTCTAATTGTGGCATTTTTTATGTATAGCCCAAATTTAGTGTGTTTTCTTTGCCACTAAGCTCAGCTTTTAACAAGCTTAGTAGCAACGATGGGCATCTGTAAATACCTCAAATTTTCCTCATCCAATCTCAGACACTCCCCTTTGTGTGGATGCCAACCCTGGTAGCACGATGAGCAGACCAGGTTCATTTCTGACCATTCCTGCCAAAACGGGATCATTTCTTCATAAATGAGCTCATTTCTCACTCAAATCTAAGCCAATTATCTTCGAGTCAGTCATTCCCAGTCAACCCTATTCCTTTGAGTCTAGCTTGAGCTCACCAGGAGTTCAAGTGCTCCAGTTTCAGTTCAAATCCACTTCCAAGAGTCTAGGAGCCCATTTTAGCCCATTTCAACTCATTTAGCTAAAATTGAGCTGAATCCAGTCAAGTGAGCTAGTGTTTGAGCTTCAGTTTTAGTTCATCTCAATATTACTGATCTTTGTTCCAGCTCAAACTCAGCTCTAGTCTGTAATTCACTTCACTCCAGTCACCATTTCTCTAAAAATGGCAGCTTTTCTTGATAATTCAGTCGAGGAGTTTGATTGAGTCAGTGTCTTGTCAGTCTAGTTGAGTTCTGAAACCCTAGAACCCAGATCAATCCAGTTCAAGCAAGCTCAAACCAGCTCAAACCTCAATTTTCAGTGTCACTCTGGCCCGATAGAGACCCAAAACCATTTCTTGAAGCATTTTGCCCAATTTTATCAATTTTACCACTTTCTGAACTGGTACAACTGTCAATCGGGGTCCAATATCTAAAATTCTTCATCCAGGGTTAGCATTTCACATGGCATTTCATATCATTTTTCAGCATTTTTTTTATCATTGTATAACATTTCATCACATTTCATTTCATTTTCGAGATCCAGAACTCCAATTTTGAAAATTTCAATCCAGATTTGAGATTTAAAGTTTTCAAAAATCAATTTCAACCCCTGGGTTTCCAAAACTGACATTTTTACCCCTAGGATTCTAAATTTGAAAATATTTTCTCGAGAAAACAATTTAGATTCTTTTCAAACTTGGTTTTTCCAATTCTAATCTGGATTTGCTTCGCAATGGGGTATAAAACTTCAAATTTTGAGTTCATTTCAAAAACTGCCAAAAATAGCTCATTTTGTCCAAAAAAAATTTGAGAGACCATTTTACCCCTCTGGCCTTCAAAATAAATTTTAAAATTGAAAAGGTGGGCTCACTCTAAGATGGCTTCTCCATTTGCACTTTCCTTTTAATAAATAAAAAAAAATTCTTTTCTTTTTATTTTTGCTATTTTTATTTTTTTCTTTTTTTTTTAAGATGTGGGAACCACAAGAGGAGTCGAACCCCCTCTCCCCTCTTTCCTTTTCCCTTTTCTTTCCTTTCTCCTTTTTCCCTCCTCTTTTTTTCTTTCCTTTCTTCTTTTCCTTCTTTCTGTGTATAACTCCGCCTGTGTATAACTGTTTAGTTATATATTGCCGGTCCCAAGCCCGGATAAAGGAGGAGGGTTGCGGTAGGCCAGTGATAGCCAACATAAAAAACTTAGTCATACCCTATGAATATGAACCAATATGAGAATTTCGTTGGGGCGTTCCCTACTGAGCAACGCACTGTACTCTATAGGCTCGGAGGTAGTGATAAATGGGAAAGGGTTGCTAGGTCATCGCTCGGAAGCGACGCGTTACACCGGCGCCTGGGTGTGGTGTCAAATAGGCAAGGGTTCCCTCACTTTGTTGGACGGGTGGGGGTAAAGAAGTTAGTCCAAGACCATAAAATTAGGTTAGTAGATGTTATGTGTAGGAGAAAGATTGATATTTTATGCCTACAAGAGACCAAATAGGTAGGTGAGAAGGCAAAAGTGATAGAACCTCTGGGATATAAGATTTGGTATACAGGAATAAATAGAAATAGGAATGGAGTAGGGATTGTTATAAGTCGTGAGTTTATAGATAATGTAGTTGAGGTCCGTAGGAAGGGTGATAGGATTTTACTTATTAAATTAGTATTAGGTACCGATATTATTAATAGTAATAGTATTTATGCACCTCAAGTAGGTTTAGATTATTCCATTAAGCGTCAATTTTGGGAAGATTTAGATGGAGTAGTACAAGGGATATCTTATGGTGAAAAGTTTTTCCATCGGCGGTGACCTTAATGGACATGTAGACATTAGCAGGGATGGATTTCAGAGTATCCATGGATGCTATGGTATAGGAGAAAAAAATGAAAGTGGAGAAAGGATTTTAGATTTTGGTTTGTCCTATGATATGATCTTAGCAAACACTTGGTTTAGGAAGAGGGAGTCTCACCTAGTAACATTTAAAAGTGGGGTTAATACGAGTCAGATAGATTTTTCCCTACTTAGAAAGAGAGATAGGGGTTGTTGCATCGATTGTAAGGTTATACCGGGAGAAAGTATAGCTACACAATTTAGAGTCTTAATTTTAGATCTTAGAATTAGACAATGCCGCAAAAGGGATAAACATAGGATAGATCCTAGAATTAAGTGGTGGGCACTGAAAGAAGCTAAACAAAGAATGTTTGTAGAGCAGGTAGTTAAAAAAGTTGATTGGTGTCTCAAGGAGGATTCAGAATCAATGTGGAATAAGATAGTGGGTGGCATGAGAAAGGTGGCTAAGAAGGTATTGGGTGAGTCTAAAGGCGGTGCACCGCTAGGTAAGGATACATCATGGTGGAACGAGGATGTCAAATTAGCTATTAAGGTTAAAAGAGAGTATTATAGAAACCTAAGTAAGAGTCGTGATAATGAGAATTTGGAGAAGTATATGATAGCAAAGAAGGAAGCTAAAAAAGTAGTTTGAAATGCGAGGGATAAGGTATATACGGAGGTTTATGACAAGTTGGATACCAAAGAGGGCGATAAGGATATTTATAGGCTTGCAAAGATGAGAGATAGGAAATCGAGGGATCTGGGTTTGATTTGATGTATCAAAGATGAAACACAAAGGGTTTTAGTCAAAGATGAGGAGATTAAGGAGAGATGAAAAGATTATTTTGATAAGTTATTTAATAGAAGTCATGCCCAAGATCTTGGAGACTTGTCCATTCCTTTTCATGAGATGAATCATGACTTCATGCACAAGATTCAAAAGAAAGAAATTGCAGAGGCTTTGAAGAAAATGAAATCAAGAAGGGCAGTTGGCCCAGATGGTATACCTATCGAAGCTTGAAAATGCTTGAGAGAGAAAGATTTAGAATGATTGACAAATCTTTTTAACAAGATTTGGCAGACAAATAAGATGTCTAATGAGTGGAGGAAGAGTACTTTGGTGCCTCTATATAAGAATAAGGGTGATATACAAGATTGCACAAACTATCGTGGTATAAAACTCATGAGTCATACTATGAAACTTTGGGAGAGGGTGATAAGGTATAGGTTGAGGAAGGTTGTCATGATATCGGAGAATCAATTTGGTTTTATGCCTGGAAGATCAACTATGGAAGTAATACATCTTCTTAGACAACTTATTGAGAGAAATAGAGACAGGAACAAAGATTTGCATATGGTTTTTATTGATTTGGAGAAGACATACGATAAAGTACCTAGAGACGTTTTCTGGTGGACAATGATGAAGAAAGGTGTTTCTCTCAAGTACATTAGTATAATTAAGGATATGTATGAAGGAGTAGTAACCAATGTCCGCACTTGTGGAGGGGTGACAACCAATTTTCCTATAACGGTTGGGTTACATCAAGGATCTACTTTAAGCCCTTTCCTATTTGCTATAGTGATGGATGAGCTTACGAGATCAATTCAAGAAACTGTGCTGTGGTGTATGGTGTTTGTTGATGATATTGTTTTGATTGATAAGTCTAGAGCTGGGGTTAATGCTAAGTTAGAATTATGGAGACAGACATTGGAAGCAAGAGGTTTTAAGTTGAGTAAGAGTAAGACAAAATATATGGAATGTCGGTTTAGTAAGCAACAAAGTAGTGATGGGAGTGTAGTGAAGCTTGGTGAGCAAGAAATATTAGTGGATGATTGTTTCAAATATTTGGGATTTATCATTCAAAAGTATGGAGAAATTGATGGAGATGTTAATCATAGGATAAAGGTTGGGTGGATGAAATGGAAAAGTGCAACTGGAGTGTTGTGCGATTGTAAAATGCCATTACGGTTGAAGAAAAAGTTTTATAGGACGACTATTAGGCCCACTTTAATATATGGTACGGAATGTTGGGCTGCCAAGAGACATCATATTCAAAAAATGAGTGTAGTTGAGATGCATATGCTTAGATGGATGTGTGGAAATACAATAAAAGATAAGATTCAGAATGAGAAGATACGTAAGAAGGTAGGCGTTGCACCTATTGAAAATAAGATGAGAGCGAATCATTTACGGTGGTTTGGACATATTCGGGGAAGGCCTAATGATGCTCCAGTTAGAAGGATGGAGAAATGAGAAAATATATTAGTCAAAAGAGGTCAGGGTAGGCCTAGGAAGACTTGGATGGAGATGATAGAAAAGGATATGAATGCTTTGAACCTCACCGAGGACATGGGATTGGATAGAAATGATTGGAGGAGAAGGATTCATGTGGAAGACCCATAATGATTTTCTTTGTTGGTTCATATCACCGACCCCAATTGTTTTGGGATGAAGGCGTAGTTGTTGTTGTTCCTTCTTTCTTTTCTTTTCTTTCTTCTCCTTATTCTTTCCTCCTCCTTCTTTCCTCCTCCCCTTGATCGATCAGCCTCTTTCCTCCTCCTCTTTCTTCTTCCCTCTCTTCCTTCTTTCTTTCCTTTTCTCTCTTCTTCCTTCTTTCCTTTCTTCTTTTCCCTTTCTTTCCTTCTTTCTTTCCCCCCTTCCTTCCTTTCCCTCCTTGGTCCAGTCCACACCTTAAGACTCTTTCTCTTTTCTATTTCTCCCATTCATCTCACGTCCAACTCTCTCCAGCCTAAGCTTCTCTCAGCCCAAAGTTCTCTCTCTCCTTTAGACCCTAACCCCATCTCTCTCCCTTAGTCTCTCTCTCTCTCTCATTAGCCTTCTCCCTTTTCACGCCCATCTCCCCCTTTGCCTTTCTTTTGGTCTCAGCCTCAAGCAATCCGAGGGATGGACTTCTTCACCTCCAGCCACCCTCCATAGCTCCATCAACACCATTAAAAAAAAGGGGCCTCTTCACTGTTGCAGCTCCGCTTGCCTCAGTTGTTGGAACTAGCATGTGATTTCGGTAGCAGCAGCATCACCTTCAAATCCCCTTTGAAGCTTCCAACACCATCAAGACCTAGCATCTCCAACCACATCCATCTTGGTGCAGGTACCTTCAACGACCATCTGCAGCAGCCACCATCTCCTCCAAAGGCTCCTCTACCAGTTGCAGCCTCCGTTGATGACGGCCACATAGCCGCAACCATCATACAAGCAAGGTCACGAAGCCTCCTTCACCATGGTTCCAGCCATCTTTAAGTGGGAGTCCAAGGCAAAATCCCTTACCCTCTAGGACTCTTTTCCTTTTTTTTTGTTATGTCATCATGGATTTGACATGAATCTATATGTTCTGGTATTTTTTTTTTGATAGGCATATTATCTTAGGGCTATACGAGTAGGGTGATCCATCTGATGGATGGATCAAATCCCCTATTTGCAACAACCAATACCAAAAATATATCGCATCTCCCTGATAATTTTTGTTTTGATCATCTTTCATGTAGTTTTCATACTGCATTTACTTTCCTTTTGTTAATTAAATAGTTGTTTTATTCATATAGTATGGTTTGTTAGCATTTCGTTTAGGATTTACAAGTTTTTTTTTTATGCGCAATCCCATCGTTGTTCCATGTATGATTTTCCATTAATAAATCCTGAAAAATTTAATATAACTATGTTATCTTGTCTGAGATGTCCTTTTAAAATTTTGGATTAAATCAGGTTTTGTAACCCCATTAAACAAATAGAACTCCAGATTGGGTTTTTAACCCTTTGGAGATTCCAGATCTTTCTTTAGTAGGGTTGTTGGTCCGAGATATCCCTCATGGAAGATCCAAATCCCTCCATAAAAAAATATTGTAGATCCATGTTAGAACCTCGTTGGATAGAAATGATTGGAGGAAAAGGATTCATGTGGAAGACCCAAAATGAATTTCTTTTTTGGTTCATATCGCTGACCCCAATTGTTTTGGGATGAAGGCATAGTTGTTGTTGTTGTTGTTTGTATCCATGTTAGAACCTATTATTTTACAAGATTTTTTTAGATTTTTCTAAATAGATTTGATCTTTGTCAAAATTTGGATTTCCCAGACCCCTGTGGAAATCTTGTCATCTGTTTGTCAGGGTCTAGACTGACCCTAATTCTCTATGGTACTCCAATCCTTGGGTTCAATGCCAAAACCATCAAAAGAGGAGTTGTTTCTCATGAACTCCTATACGATTTCTCAGAATTTCAAGATTTTTAGTGTTCGAATTCCTATTTTTCCAGATTTTACAAGTTCACTATTAAAATACCTGTTAATTTAATTTTATCAAAATTAGAGGTCTGATAATCCTTTGTTTCCTTTCAATCCATATGTCCAATGCTGAAACAATAAAAAGAGAAACTGTTCTTCTGTGTGTCAGGGCTATCCTCCTAAAATTTCAGCCATTTTGGCTTCTGTTTACCATTTTCCCCCAAATTTTTGTAAATCAATGTCAAATTGCCATAGATTTCAGAGTCACCAGATTCTGACTGAACTTGCCAGAGCTGTAGATCTCCGACCACAGGTCAAATCCCAAATCTATAAAAGGCAAAAATGCTTGCCTAATTGTCCTCTGTCACTCCATAAAATTTGGTAGATTTTTATGGTAGGTTAGTATCCAAATTCAGTTTTCATTAGGGCAAATCTAGATTTTTAGGCAAAAATCATATAATTTTGGACTTTTATTTGAATTTCCATATTATAAAATACCAAAAAATAGATTTTCGGATTCCATTATGTTCCTAGGGTTAGTCTAGGTGTCCATGCCAAATTTGAATAAATTCCAAGCTCATTTGCCTTTTGTGTTAGTTAATTTTTAAAATGAAAGGCGAAATTCAGGCGAAATTTGGCTATTTTGTGATATTTTTGCATTTTTAGAGTTTTAATATACATATCATCATCTCATATCATATTATAGTTGATTTTTATGTCATTTGCATTCATTTGAATTTCAAAAATTCTATTTTTATAAAATTTATTTCAGAAAACCCTGATTTTAAGGCCATAGTCTCGCTATTAGGGGCATTTTGGTTATTTGACCTCAATTTCGAATTTCCCAAACTTTGATTTTCATATTTTCAATCATATCATATCATCTTGTGTTTGATTTATTTTTATTTGAATTTTAAAATCTTATTTTTATAAAATATCTTTCTGAAAAACCCTGATTTTAAGGCTATAGTCTTACTATCAGGGGCATTTTGGTTATTTTGACCCCAATTTTGAATTTTCAAACTTCATTTTTGAGATTTTCCATTCATTTTTATCATAAATTTCTTATGTTTATATCAGGAAGGTATGAATCAGGGTTTACATCTGGATAATATCCGATAATTTTCTAATATTTTTGGATAAATCCAGATAAACCTACATTTTTTAGCTAACTTGTTTTCTAGTTTTGCAAGATTACTCAAGTGAAAGACCTAGCTCTTTTATTTATTTTCTTTTATTTAATTAAATGTAATATCAGATGTAATAAATTTGGAATAAGAGTTACATTTCTGCTTAGAATAGGATGCATTGCATATAGTTTAATTTCGCAAATTTCAATATCTGATGTATGATTCATGCATTTTTTCAAATCCACTATAATTGACACGAATGACACGTGCACAAACTCTTTGGGAGTTGACAAACTTGGTGGAATTCATATTTTATGGCCATAGTCAGAATACAAAGAAAACCCAGATTTGTAATCTTTGTATTAACCACATTTAGCCTACACTCTTAGGGTAACTTAAAAAATGCACTGCATTTCTCAAAAACCCAAAAGGATTTTCCCAATTCCTCAATTAAATATATTTCAAATTCATATTCATTCATTCAATTTGCATCATTTTCAAACTCATTTCCCAATTCCATTTCCGAGAAATCATTTTTCTCATAATTTTTTAAGTCTTTCTCAGGTTTTGATTTTCTCAAAACTCTGAGTTGTCAAACGATATTTCAAGTATTTCCAAAGTTCAAAACCATGATTCTTTAATGTTTTAAACATTCTCAATTTCATTTTTAAAGTTCAGAAATCGATTTCCTCAAAATCTCTAAATTATTTCTGAAATTGGTTTTCCTAAAATTCTCAAATCCATTTTAGAAATCGATTTTCTAACAAAAGCAGTCCAAATCTCAAAATCGATTTTCTCAAAGTCCAAGTTTTTCTGAGAATCAACTTTCCCTTCAAAAGTTACTTTCCAATGCAAATTTCTGATTTCCAATGAAATTCAATGATTTTCCCAGGAATCCCTTTTCTAAGCATTTTCCAAATATCAGAAGTAAACATCATATTTCTCAAACTTGCATTGTAAAACCTGTAAAATTTTGATAATTATCAAACTAAATAAAGGATAAAATCCTTTGAAATAAATACGATAAAATGATATAGAGTTGATCCAAATGGATCTTAAATCCAAACTGGATCAAATGGATCCAGTATCTGGATTCGGGTATGATGAACGGATTCGGATCCTGGATAGATTTGAAACCCAATTAGAATCCAATTGGATCTTAATGGATCCAAATATGGTTGAATTGTAATTAAGATCCAAAAATCTAGGTTCAGAAGATCTAAAATATAAATTTTATCCAACTCGTATTGGAGATTCGTCGAAAATCAATTTGTATATAAAAGAATTAATTAAGGTCAATATTTCAACAAGTGGTGTTGTGGTTGGACGCACAGTTGTGTGGAACCACAACCTTGGTTCAAAATTAACCCCGTCCGCAGAAAAATCCTATGAAAACGTACATGATGGGGACTTGGACGGATTTTCATAAGAAGATAAAAGAATTTTAGTTGCAAGAAGGAGCAACTAAAGAGGAGTTGGTTCACTGGTCAGGAGGAGGATGTACTCTCAGGGAGGAGAACTCAGGTTCAAATCCCTTGGGTGTCAGAACATTTTTTTTTTAAAGAAAACATTTTTGTATAAAAGCCATTCTGCCACAGCGAGATTAAATACATTAATGTTGCAAGGTATTGCAATGAAGCACATCATGGCGCACTGGAGGGGCTCGTTACCTCTTAGGGAGGAGACTCTAGTTTAAATCCCCCTGTGCGCCAACAATGAAGACTATTTTTACAAAAAAAAATGTATAATAATATTTTTTTTATAAATTCTTTGTATCTATCATAAATTCGTATTTAAATGGTGGACCACACGTTTTAATGAAGGGGATAACCGAAAATCACAAATATGGAAACTTAATAGAAGTTTTGAAACTTGAAAACTTAAAAAAATAAAGAGCATGAAAAACTTCCTCATAAAGGCACACGTTTTGGTGGTGCTATTAAGTAAATGGGGAAAACAAAAAAAAGAGG